>NC_046666.1:10865930-10893488 GCF_010883055.1 Belonocnema kinseyi | reverse complement strand
ACAGGCGGTTCACTATTCATGAAATCGCTTTACAGGTGGGCATTAGCTATGGAAGCGCTCAAACAATCATTAAAAATCATCTTGGTTTCAAAAAAATCTATGTCCGATGGGTCCCGAAGTTATTGAACGAAGATCAAAAAAACATCCGACTGCGAATCAGTAGGAGACATCTGAATCGATTTCAACGGGAGGTAGAGACTTTTTTGAAGCATATCGTGACATGTGATGAAACATGGGTGCATCATTACACTCCCGAGTCCAAGATGGCGAGTAAACAATGGCGAAGGAAAGACGAAGCCGGTCCTGTGAAAGCCAAAACTCGTCTCTCAGCCGGTAAGGTCCTCTCGACCGTCTTTTTCGACTACAGAGGAGTATTGCTCATTGATTTCCTACATGATCGACGTACGGTTAACGCTGCCTACTACTGCCAGCTGTTGGAGGCAGCAAAAGCCGCTTACAGAAGCAAAAGACGCGGTAACCCCATCAGAAACGTCATCCTTCTTCATGACAATGCCAGGCCACATACGGCGGGTGAAACGAAACAAAAACTGGAGGATATGCATTGGGAAACCCTTGAGCATCCTCCATACAGCCCAGATTTGTCACCCTGTGACTATCATTTGTTTGCGCCCATGACAGATGCACTTGGAGGATTGCGATTTGACAACGATCAAGATGTTAAAGAATTCGTGAGCAATTGGTTGATGACTCGACTTCAAAGTTTCTACGAGCAAGGAATTAACAAGCCTCCAAACCGCTGGAAAAATTGTGTAGAGCGTGAAGGAGACTATGTAGAAACATAATCAATAGTATTTTTGTATTGTTGTATAAATAAATATTAAAAAAGAATTCCGGTTAATATTTGATTCACCCTCGTATAAAATCTTTGTTTTAGTAACGTACTTTGTAGAAATATATTTTAATCTTACATTATTTCTATGGGAACTTTCTTTGGCTTTGAAAGCACAGAAGAAAAAATTATAGAAAAGCGCAATAAAGATTAAAAATGTACGCCGCGGTCACGAAAGTCTAGGACGGAGAGATAAATAAAAATAGAAGAATCGCTTCTTTGATTCTGGTGGTAAAGAATCAATCCAACAAAAAAAAAGGCTCGTAAAGAATCGATTCACAAGGACGATCTTCTGAGTGAAAAATATCGATCTCTGAAGAATCGAGTCAAAATTGCTTATCCCTGTTGCAGAATCCTCTCAGAGTGGTTTTGCTGCTGCTCTCTCTCTCCCTCTTCCCCCTCTCCCCCCTCTCTCTCTCTCATAGGTCACGCAACCTTTTCTCATTCAGCGCAATAGCACGACTTCTTGAGAGAGCGGCTCACCGAAATTTCTTTCCGTGACATGCGTGTCAGGATTGGGCCTAGTTTCCACCCTTACGTGTAGTAATAGTGTGTTGTTTACCTCAACCACTATAGGTATTCTTCTCTCTTGCACTCCATTCTTTCAATCGATATGTCATAATTTTTCGTATAGTAAATTTCAGAACCTTATATTCTTTCTACGTAAGTTTAAAAAAATAGATTTTGGTGTTTCAAATTTATTATGTTAATGTCGTCTTAAAATCGCTCGTTTACTTTGATATACGGAATTTTAAAAAGTCATACTTTTATTGGCTCACATGAGCCTGCTAGATTCTACTACCTGTGACAATCGGTGTTTGTCCAGTGGTGTTTGGATTGTCCGGAAGAGGCAGCACCTCCCGGCTACTAGATTAGGACGGAACGGATAAAGGAAGAATTTAAATTGGGATCTTTGCCAAAATAAAATATTGCGGGGATTGATAATGAAATATTATAGATTTGACTTTAAAGAAATCAGGGATAGAGAGACTTGGTTGATGTATAAGTGATTTTAATTTGTAGACTAACGAATTTTGTAATTTATGCTTTCAGCTATTTGATCTTTTGCAGGTGTTCCGAAAAAATATATTGTTGAATTAATATTCCGTTTTCAACTTAGGTAGGAATGAGTATAATGAATATCCAGATAAAACTAGAAATAATTTAAATATTCATAAGAAATAAGATTTCAAAAGCTTAATTTTATAAACATTAATTTGAGTTAATTAGGACATGGTTAGTTGGTTTCGGGAGAACAAATTTGAGATTTGATTCTTAGAATGAACGAAAGGAAATAATATTAGGATTGCGCAAAATATGCGTTGATCATAGGGCGACCCGGGAGCTCCAAAAATCGATGTACTTCTAAGATCAGAAGATCAAGAGCTCGTGTCAGGAAATCTTTACCTCTGAAAGATTATAATTCTTTGAGCTAGTTTCTGAAATATTTTCAAGTTCAACGGATCAAATATGCAAATTATTGTCAACTTAGACATTGACTAATTAATTCAATATTTTTTCTTCCGAAATAATGAAACAGTTCATTTATTGAATTTCAACCAATAAGAATGCCAGTCTATTAAGTTATTAAAAGAATCCGAACTTAACGAGAAAACAACGCATGCTTCTCCAAATAGGAGAGTGAACGAGGAGAGAAATGGTTTCTCGAGGAGTAGAAGAAACCCAGCTGCATTAAAATTATAAAGAACAGTATTTCTTAAATAGTAAATTATTCTAAATTTAAATCTTAAAACTTCTTGCGTTGTTTTAGTTAAAACCGTTACAGGAATACCATTTTTTGGTTGAAAATTATGCATAAATATTACAGGTTTCAAGTGCCAGATAGGAACTATTTTCGGGATTATGTAGTGCCAGTATATTTGTCACTTATCATCCTTGATAATTGGCTTTAATTTCGTAGGATCGTGTTACGGAGTGGTTTCAGGGCTAATCACGTATTAGTTAAGGATCAGGTAGTAAATCACTCTTAATTTCACATTTTAAGTTTTGATGTATGTCGTTCTCTCTTAAGTTGAACAATTAGATACTATACTTATCCCCAAGGTGTTTCCACTTATTGAAACAGTCCTGGTACGCTTCTTTTGTGATGGCTTTCAGCTCCTTCGTCCTATTTTTTTAAATCTTTGAAATCGTCTCAAATCTCCTTACTTTAAGGGGTTTTTTTAGTTTGGAAAACAAGAAAAAGTCACAAGGTGCAAGCTCAGGTAAGTATGGGGAGTCGGGAAGAACAGTAACCGAGTATTTGGCCAAAAACTCACGAGTTCTGAGTGCTGAGTGAGCTGTAGCGTTGTCGTGATGGAAAAGCCAGTTGTCACTTCTCCACAGTTATGGCCTTTTACGTCAGATTTCGTCTCTCAGACGTTTCAGTACTTCAAGGTAAATAATCTGGTTGACTGTGGAGGCTTGAGGAAGGTACTCGTGGTGAACAACACACTTAGCATTAAAAATAACTGACAGCATAACCTTGACATTAGACTGAACTTGGCGAGCTTTTTTGGGTTCTCATCTTCATCTGAACGATCAAGCAGTTCCTGACAAACCCGGACGCGATTGGTTTTCTGGTCGTCGGTCATCAGGCCTGGCACCAACTTCGCAGTGACGCGATGCATCTTCAACTTTTCGGTCAAAATCTTGTAACAAGATCCAACTGATATCCCACACTCTTCGGCAAGCTCCCTAATGGTCAGACGTCGATCTTCGCGCACCAGACTGTTGATTTTGTCAACGTGTGGGTCGTCAGTTAACGTTGAAGGACGCCCAGGACGCTCATCATCGTCAATCGACAGTCGGCCACCCTTGAAACGTTCATGCGACTTGAAACATGCAGTAAACTTCATGGCAACATCACCGTAGGCCGTGTTGAGCATGGCAAATGTTTCAGTTGCAGATTTTCCGAGTTTCACACAAAATTTCACAGCAATTCGTTGCTGTTTTAGGCTGTCCATTTTACAATCCGACAAACAAAAAAAAACACTCTTATCTTAAAACCGTGTATCTTATCAATAAATGAAGATATCGGCGACTGGAATAACGCGTTTTAAACAGCTGATCTGTACGAACTTAACGACACCAATCGGAGGTACGGATAGTACGCTCTACAGCAATCTTTGGGAATATCTGCGCTCAAAACGTTGGAAAGGCATGCTAAAGTGAAATTGTCACATCTTTGTACGCCTAATAAATAAAACATCAGGGGCTTCAGGAGTGAGCACATGTGATGAATAATGTTGAATGCATTGTGCTGACCTCTGATGTTAAGTTGGATACAAGTGTTACAGCAGCATTCTTTGCTTATTATACGTGAATGCTTCGTTTGCCATGCCTTCATGTTCCTTGACCATTTGAAAAAGAGTTTTTTGTCCATTTGCAATGGTACAAGCCGCGTCCATTATGATCCTTTTGTGAAGATATTTGAAATAGATTTCTATAATCTCAAAATCATTGTTTACATGCTCTTCATTTTCAGATGGTCTGGCATGGAAATTGCTTTGAATGCCTCTTAATACTTTTTTTAGTTGTACGGTAGTGATAGCTATGCTCTTTTCTACAGCTATAATTCCGTAACTGAACAGTTTCTTAAAGTTCTTGATGTTCTCTCTGACTTTAGTTAGTGTATTCTGGACTTTACAGATTTATTTCTAAAATGCCCTTACCTCTTTTACATTAGACGGATTGTCCACAGTAACTAGAGGGTCTCGCAAATTTGGAGATGGTTCCGAAAAAAATTGCTGATTTTCTTCGAACGTCCCCTTCCTTTGCTATAGGTTTTTTTGGGCTTCAAATGTTTCCCGTATTTTGTTAACAACATGCAGCCTTATGATAAACAGCTTTGACTTTCTAGGTTTGTAATGACAGATCAGTAGTTCATGTGCAAATCGCCAGGCCCTCACTATGACCTTTCTGGCAGAACTTATGTCTATTATAAATAACAAGAATTTTTCAAACTTAAAACCTGTGTGGGGAGAGATTTTAAAAACCACATGTCTCAATGAAAGATGCACTAGTCTGCGGAAGAAGCTGCTAATTGCCAGGTGCGTTAGCATGAGGTCACTTAGTTATTTTATATAAATTACCAGAAGGTATATGATTTTAATATTGCTTTATTTTATTATATTATTAAGTTATAATCAGTAATTATATAGTTTAATTTTTGGGTTACCAAAGTAAACTAAATATTAAATGCCTTTAATTAATGAAATACCAACTTAACAAAAATTGCTTTATCTTTTTCTTGTTGTATAGTTAGGTACACAGTTCGACTGTCTACCTGATGGAGGCCCAATTCGTGACGTTTCTGTTGATAGACCTTCTTGTTCTGCTTCTTCTGAAAGACATATTTCACCTGAAAGGTCTGGTATTCCTGTCGAAACTTCTCTTCGTATTAGGTCAAGGTCCCCTCGTGAAACGTTCATCGCTCCTCCTGCCCGGTACAAAGCTCCAGCTACTAGCCTTCCTTCTCCTAGTGAAACGGAATGTGGACTCGAACAGCTTAGGTTCATTCGGCTTATTTCCTTAAAGAACCCAAACCGGATATTTGTACTTCGAAGATACACTTTTCCAGTCAATAAAGAATTAAAAATAGTAACAAAAATGAACCATTTGGAGTCTGCCAACCAATGAATAAATTGTTATATCATCATCGGATCATGATGGACCGATTGTAAACCGCAATCATTTACTCAGATCATTTAAAATAATAAAAAACTAAAATACAATGTTTGCGATCCGTAGTAGGATCAAAACGATACATATAACTGCTAATTGTATTAAAAAGACAGTATATTATAGTTGACAAAGCTTTAATCTTTCAATAACGCCCCTATTTTTCGGACCTTGCTCTTTAAATATAAATCACACATATTCACTAATCGCACTGGAAGAAATCGTTAGTTGGGCCAACCATTAAGCTTGCAAGATTTGATACTGCTATTTTGTTATTTAGGGCCATTCACGCAGTTGTTGATACTAACTAGTTATTATTATTTTCTTGAGGTGGCTAAACTGATTTATGACCCAAATATATTTTTGATTTTTCGGGTTTTTAATTTACTTGTTGCAGTATCTTCTGGAAAAATGTACTCTACCTCATATTAAAAGTATTAATTAAAGGGCCTTCACAATAAACTAAAAAATTATTTTGTTACGACTGCTACATTGAAACAATGTGTTGATTTTAACTTTTAAAGGAGTTTGTCCATAGTTGAATGAATGGGATAGCTTTAGTCCGGAAAACTGGCGATTTTCCTAAAATTTTGGCACTAGGAAAAGCCAGGAAAAATAGAGAATTTTGTTAATCATTCCTCACTTTTGCAATAAATATCTTCTTAATTTTTACTAAAAAATGTGTTTTTAATTGTGGTCAGTGTTAATAACCATCGTTAAATATTTAACTATTGTTGCTTAAGTTTCTGGAAGTAATTCGAAATAAGATTTTCATTATTCCCTAAATTTATATAAATTATTTAAAGTCCATTGAAATCCTTAGAAATCTTGAAAGTCTAATAAAGTACGAAGATATAATTCGGAATATTTGAAAATTTTTAAAAATTCTTCGAAATCCTTTTAATTCTTTCAAACTTCCTAAATTTCTTAGAATTTTTTTAAATACTTTGAAACATTATACACCTTATTTTAAATTACCCTCGAGATTACTTTTTGCAAATTCTCTTTCGTCATTTTTTGCGAAACATCATTAGAAACTTTTCAATTCATTCTATCAACTTTTCTTACATTTTTTTTCCACTTTCGCACTTTTTTTATTATAAAAAGAATCTGAATGTGTGATTAGTGTTCTGTTATATTTTAAAATGTTATAGAAATTATTCGAATAATTTTAGTATGAAGAATTAAATCAAATAATTTTTTACGTAAAAGCGTCTCTGGAACTTAGAATAAAACGTGTTTCTTTTAATTCGGAAAGCTTTTATATCAAAGCCATCTTAACATTTAAACTTTCATTAATTCAATAAAAAGTTGTTTCAGAAGTTAATCGAGTAATTTTCTAATCACGATATTTTGTAATTTTTGAATACTTTTGGACCCAACCTAAGTTCACAGGCTCGGTCTTGAAAAATTTACAGAAATTTGTTTCCGTTCAGATAATTAATAACGTATAGCATTTGGCCACTGCATATCAGATTAGAAGCTCGTCCTTAGAAAAACTTTTCTGATAAGTTTGTTTACCTCAAATAAAATTGCGGTGTTAAAATCCATAAAACCAGTTTTATTGAATGTAGTAACGACAATATTAATGTACATTGTCTGATGAAATGTGACTACTTCAGAAGGACAAGCTTGACGTCTATAATCAATGAGATAAATAATAAAGGAAATATTCTGAGACGTTAAACGAAGAATTTCTTTGAAATGGTAGGGTGGGAGCCACTGAGGATAATTACTTTTTTCGTTGAATTTTTCATTTAATTTTGGAGCAAAATGTTTAACACTAAAATTCAACCTCTAGAAAAAAGGTTTTCTCTAAGTACTTAAAGCTGTTGCTCTTGGTGGTTCGCAACCCACCTTAAATTGTAGTTCCCCCTTCCACCACCAAGTGAGTGGGTGGGGGTTTGTAAATTAATTAAGAACAAGGTGCAAGAAAAATGTAAACCCTTAGGGGACACATTAGAAGCTTCCATTCCAGTAGTTTTGCTTAAAAGCTAACAAAAAAGGCCCCGGCAACAAATGTACATGAAATATCTTTCTGTCGATTTTGATTAAACTTCGTGAAATTGTAGTTCTCAGTGTCTCGAACAAAAGCGTTATGGGGCGAAGAAATGCAAAGAAAGTCATAGCCTTAAGACACAGACCATTTTGCAAGGTCATTCAATGTGAACTTGTCATTTATTGCTAATATTCAGCCAATGCAGACAAGATATGAAGGGGAAATCAATATAGAATCCTCAAAGGCAAGAAATGAGAATGACTTAGTCAACAGCCAGCCAATGAAGGCAAGTCATGAGTGCGATTTAGTTATTATCTAGCCAATGAAGGCAAGATTTGTCCAAGATGTCAATATCTAGCCAATGAAGGCATAAAATTAGTTTGATTTAGACAATATTCAAGCAATAATGGCAAGACATGAGCGAGGTTTAGTCATTATCCAGCCAATGAAGGCAAGAGATGACCAGGGTCTCGTTGATTCTAGCCATTGCAGGGAACTTCTGGTAACTGAATATCTCTTACTGGTAATCGATTTTCTGCGTCATTTATGTTCTGAATCAATCTTTGGGATGGAAAGCGAATTCTTTATTGATGCCGAGCATACCCCAAGAACACAAGTTCCAAGCGTTCGAGCACCTGACTGGCAAGTACAATAATATCCTCCTATAGGAGTAAGTTCTTTATCGTGAGCCATACCATCATCCATTTCAATTCGTCTAGACTTTGTCACAAGACGCGATTCGTTTGAATCTTCTGTTATAAATTGATGCTGATGTCGTGGAAGAAGAGCTGGCATTTTCCAGATAATACTTAAACGCGCCAAAAGATTAGTGGCATCTCGGTATCCCCTATCAACAATGACGATATCGTCTTCTTGGAACCACCTTTTCACTCTGTCAGCGTCTATTCGGAATTCATGTTTTAATATAGCACCATCATTATTACGGCTGTCAGAAAAGTACGGTCCTTGAATTTCGAGAATGTAACCATCAGGTGCAAAGATTAATACAGGTTTGACTAAGTGCCATCCTTTGTGAACACAATATAACTATCGCAGAGCCCTGAAGTTCCTGCTCTTATGAGTGCAAAGGTATGAACCATCAATACACGCAATAACTCGAGGATTTCGTGGTTCTGGATGCCTGGAAATATAATCTCCTTTCACAATTGCATCAAATCCGATGCTGTTAGATACGAAACGTTGCATTAAGGATTGTCTGACCGTGGCGATGGCTCCACTAACTGACTGTCTACTTAAATATTGGAACATGACCTTGAGGAAAGTATCCTTTAGATCTTGACGCAGTTTATATAAAAACATCAGCAAATCTCTCGTTTCCACATAATTTTAACCACCTTTACGGGGCACTCTATCAAAAAAAGTAAATAATTTTTGAAACTGTTTTTTAGTTACAGCACAAAGATATTCAAATTCAGTATCAGGCAGGCCATTTTCGTCAACAAGTCTAGTCTTACTTAAAGGTACGTTACGAAGTCCCTGCAAAAATGCTTGCAGCAGTGGGTCGCTAATTACGTATGGCCTGTTAATGAAACGCAAGCCCTGTAAAAGTGGCTACGGTGTTGAACCTTCATCATTTAAATGATGTCAACATGATCTTACGTTTTCCTGGATGTAAATATTGTATGAAACAAAAACATTTACTATGCATTCGACTGATAATCTTTGTGCATTATCAGCGGAATTGTAGAGAAGGCAATTGTTACTTGTAGTTTGCGTTAGTACATTCAGTCTTAAACATGTGGGATCCTCCTCCATACCAGCGATTTCGTTACAAATCAATCAATTGCAATTAGAGAATATATTTGTTAGATGTGTAACTTCTAATGGCTGTCTCCGTAATCCATCTCGTCTGTGGATAGCAATTTCTCTTTTGCCAGCATTCCCATCTTCGTCGACGCGAGTTATGAAACCAGGAGCAAATCATCCATCATAAACGTAATACCGTAAAACATTTGTAAATGCCATTGTGATTAAAGATTTACAATTATAGAATGAAAGTACTTAATTAGGAATTGCTTTAGTGAATACACTCTACTAACACTATACAAAAAAAATTAGACTGACTATGCAATGTAGCGGGTCTAACGTTTACTCATCCATGAAGTAACATAGTTCAAAGAGAAAATAAAACAGAATAACAAAATCATATTTGGCAATCTGCCTCGCAGTATCGTGAACGTGTACGCAGAGAGCAATCGCTAATTAAAAGAAACAAAAGAACAGTCAAAACAAGTGTACCACACTGGTCTGCTGTAACGGGAATATATACTCAGAAACAAATCGCCAGTTCTTTTTGAACACAAAATGACTCGCACAAAAATGATAGCAGAGCTTTTAAGTTATTGTTCTTATGATTACAAAAGTACTAATGGGGCTTATCACAGCTGCGCGCAGCATGCGTCAACACACATTTTATATTATTTTGTTCTTTGTTTTCTTTTTCGAGGGGGAAGGGAGATCAAAAAGGGCGTAAGTCACGTGACAGTCAAGAAGGATGTGTCTTGATAACATCCTTCTCATGATTTTCCTTCACTGACTGGCTATTGTCTAATTCATTCTTATTTTTTGTTTTCATGGATTCTACGTTTATTTCCTCTTTATATATTGTCCTTATTGGCTGAATATTAGCAATAAATGACAAGTTCACATTGAATGACCTTGAAAAATGAACTGTGTCTTAAGGCCATGACTTTCTTTGCATTTTCCCGTCAGAGCCCAATAACTTTCATAGGGAAAATTTTCTTCGCAGAGCTGCAGTTCTCGAGATATTTAGTAATGTTTTTTAAAAGGGTTGGATGTTTAACCCTCTATAACTGGAAAACTGTTTATATTCGGACTTTGTGTCCCATAACACTTTTGATCGAGACATTGAGAACTATAATTTCACAAAGTTTAATCAAAATCGACCTAAAGCCATTTCATGTACATTTGCTGCGGGGTTCTTTAAAAATAAATAATAAACCGAGGGGGAGAGAAAAGACATCCACTTTAACTAACCTTACTTGCTTTTTGATTTCAGTTGATTCTACGATGCGTTGCGAGTGGCATCATGAAATCAAGTAAGTTTAGTTTAATTTATAAAATATTTTTTGGTCAGGTATTGAGTCTCATAACATTCACCTGAAAGTGCGTGTACCTCTGTATTTTAAGTGATAACTGGTTTAAAGGTCATAATTAAAAGTATTACAAATGATCACGCAGGATACCACATTTGTGGTAAGCAAATATGTATTGAATCTGGTCTTTTTTCTATAAATTAAATATTAATTTTAATTGTATTTTTTATAATTAAACCAAAAAGTGTGTACCTGATAAAAAATTATTAGCAAGTAATTTGTGGAACTTCTTAAGGCAAATCTTTTCTTGTAGTTGACAGCTTTAATTTGTAAATATCCTCATTTTTGCAACCTTCTGACAAAGGCATCAAATCACATGCTTTGCTTTCCTCTAAAGAGCGTAATTCTTATTCCATTGCTGTTTCCCAAGTTTCAGCATTTTGTAACTTAAGTGTCTCTGAATATGATTAAGGCTCTGTAAATCTAGCAGAGAGCGCAGTTGCTCCATATCTTAAGGGCAGCTTGATGTTCATTTACCTATTTTATACAGGTTTTGGCGGTTCAGAGGTGCACGAGGCGTGCACTTGATTTACGTGGTCCACCTTTTTTTAAACGATTGCACTTTGCACGGCTTACGATGCTTGAACTTAATTTGCTGGGCCCACAACCTGTTAAACAGTGTTATGGATATAAGCAAAAAGACAAATGCAAGATTGAATTCAACATCTTGTATTTGTTATGAGAGCAGAAATAACAAAGTATGCATTTGTATCGACTGAACGACTCAAATAGGTCGGCGTATTGAATAGAACTACCTGTTCTTCAATACAATATGCTCCACCACCTTAAAGATGACACCAGGTCCTCCATGCATAAACAATCTCACAATAAGAATGCAACTTAATTCCTGTAGTACTTGTCTACTTATAATTGAAGAAGTATTTTTACTGAAAGGGTCATAATAAAAAATGAAACATCTGGCTTCTCTTAAAATGTATTGGACTTAGTCTTTTAAGCAAGGGGTTCCTGATAACAATTGCTTTTCTGCATTTCTTCTTCTTACCCTCTATAATACTAAATTATTCTTTTTTATCATATCGCAAGAAACACCCATCAAAATAGCCTTCCAGTTAAAATAAAAGGCTCAAGACACACACTCGAATAAGGTTTTTAAATAATTTAGATCTTATCTTAGGTATCATCCTAAAAGACTATAAATTCACAGTAGCAAGAATTCTGATTGTGGGGAGATCAAGAGTTGTGTTCTGCTGGAATCCGCACTTCCATCCACTCTTTTTATTATTTATACCTCGGAACTTGGTCGCCTAAATCGACGCTGAAACTGTCACAAAGGTGCTTTTGATTTCAGGATTTATCTCTGCAGGTCTATTTCCATTCGCAAGAGCTTAATTTAAAATGTAGAAAGGGATATTGATCAAGCGACTGTACAATCAATTTGCAACGAGACTTAGTCAATAAATTCAAGTTTAGGGATCAACTGAGTTTCTTGTAGAAGGTCAAAGCCATATTTCTTAGAGATTGAAACAAGAGGTTTAAAGAAAGCATTTTAAGGACTCCAATTGTTCATCTCAAAAGGCCAACAATCAATAATTGATTTGATCGTCTCGAATTGTCGCCTAAGTCATTATAAATTGTGTCTCTTCCATAAGAGACTAAAAGAACAATATAAAATGGAACCTGCTAAGCCTTAAAATTCATATAAAATTCGCGAAATCTATAAGCATCCCAAATTAGTTTTTTATCAGGGAGGCGCGTAAGATATTATTTCACATACACAAGCACTACATATTCATAATTATTGTGTGTAGTACTAGAGGCTAATGAGCACAAAACAGTTAATTTATGAACCGATACAAATGCATAGCACACCTATTTTTAATCTGATTTGTGTATAGCTAATAAATGACAAAATCTTTAAAACTTTTATAATAGAAAACGACAGGGTACCAACAAACTGATTGCTCAGCGTTAAATGATATCTTTGTCCAGCTGTCAGGTATATGGCTCCTCGTGTCAGGTACATAGCTCCACCTACAAGCCTACCTTCTGCCGATAAAAAGGAATGTGGAGTTGAACTACTTCGATTCATTTAGCTGTTTCCTTAAAAGAATACGAGCCGGACATTCGAACATCGAAGATATACTTTTCCTGGCAATAGAACAGTGAAAATGAGATTAGGTGATAACCTTTATGAGCCTATGCCAGTCAACTAACAAATTGTTCTGTCAACATCGGATGGTGACGCCTGTTGCAAATATTGGCGAGTTGCGATTCTATTGAGGGAATTTTTGTTCCTAAAACGGGAACTGGATGTAGGAGACGGGGAAAAATAAACATGGAAAGCGACATGATTACCAAATTGACTCGAGAAAAAGTCATTGGAATTCCCGTAGGTGCCCGCTAGATAAGGAAAAAAATTTTATGTTACTTATAATTATTATAAAAAGCCAATAGAATATGCCCTTTGCAAACTTTAGAAATTGTAAAAATCTATGAAAATTAGTAGAAATAGTTCTACATCTTTAAAAATGTAAACGAATTCTTTGAAATGCCTGAACTTTTTTTAGATATCTTAAAAGGTTTAGAATATTTAAAAATATCTGCGAAACTCGGAGGACGAGTTCGTAAACGCGGAGGGTAAAAGCTCTTAGATATTTGTGAAGAATATCTGGAGACATCTCGAGAAGAATGGAAATTCAAAGGAGAAGACAAATCAAAGTAGTAGACACGTTTAAATATTTAGGTGTTTGTTTTCATCAGACAAATCCTTCAACAAACACCTAGCAGCCCTTGCGGGCAACGCGTAAAAATGTATCAACGCAGCTTGAGGGGTGATGGAAGTAACAGAAATCAACGCGTGAAGGAGAATGATTTACATACTGGAATCATTGGCAAAAAAGGAGCATTTTGCGGGGTCGAAATATGGGAATAAAGGAGTATAGAACGCATACAGAAACTACAGAGTAGATATGTCAAAATTATTTCGGGCTTCGATAGAAATTTCTCAGCGTACATCTGGAAAAGAGATTCAGGAAGAAGAAATTCTGAAATAAAGACTGAAAGAAGAGCGAGTAACTATCTTTATGAAATATTAGAAATAGAGAAGATAGGTCAATTAGAATTTGTCCATTAGAGGAGTTAAGATGCTGCATAAACGGTAATTCATCAGCATAGGGAAAGGAATAAGCAACAGCATTAGAAAAAGTAAGAGATGGTGCGACATTGGGGATGATATGCGAAGGCAGGGATTTAGAAGATGTTTCAAGGAACTTAGGAAGAGAGATTTTTAGGAAAATCGAACAAGATTGCCAATCTTATTTACAAAAATTTGATAATTCAAATTATTATAAAGTTTACAAAAGTATAAAAAATGGGATAAAGAGAGAAGAATACTTGGAAGCGAAAGAAATTAGAGGAATAGATAAGGAACAGTGGGCTATTTCAAGATGTACAAATGTGGGTAAGGCAGAAAATGAGGGTTATAATGACAATTGTCTTTGATGTTTATGCGGGGAAGAGGAGGAAGATATATACAACATTTGGAAATACAAAAAAGCTAGGCAACCCATTGATTGTAAAACACTTTATGAGGTGGATGAGTGGTTGGTTATTCGTAGAAGGGCCAAGTATACACATTGTACTGACGGCTTATGCCAGGATCTGTAGGAAAGACCGAGTACCAGGGTGTGCAAATATCCGAGAACTTTTGAAAGATTAGCCAAAGAGACTTGACAATACAGAAGTTAGAGTCGCGAGGAAAGAACTGGTCAGCGAAGAAGCGTTCTAAAATACCTCACAGCCCCTGCAGATACCCTTTTCTCGCACCTTGCATGACCACAAAACTTTCTCGCTCCCTTGCCAACCTAATCTCACTTTCCCTATTTAGCCAAGTACCATCCCCATAACTACAATAAAAATTAATTTTTAATTCCCCAATTCACCCCTCACATCCATACTCACCTCCAAGACTTCAACTCTCACAATCAAATATATTAACTTTGAACATAAATGTTGAATTTGGCACTAAAAGCGTTCTACTTGCAACCATTAGTTCTTTATTTACGGATAACGAAGTTCATTTTTAATCAGAAAAAATACGAATTTTGTAACTGAATACGTAATATATTTACCAGGGAGACTGATTTCTGATTAAAAAAACGGATCTTGAACAATTTAGTTTAACGTTGAATCGAGATTTTGTGCCATAATATACGAATTCATGACAGAATATATAAATTCTAAACCAAATTGTTAGCGTAGTATATATGGCATATTTAGCGTGATTTTAATTTTCTTTTCCTGCATATTTTAGCAATTTTATAATTTTTCGTTGATTATCATAAATGTCCAAAAGTTATATTATTTTCCGAAAATTTCATAAATTTGAAGAAACCCACAATTTCAAAATGTTGTTCAAACCTCTTACCTATGACTTCCATCGCGTGGGGGTTAATTTGCTCCTATGTGACTGGTTGCAGACATAATGTTGTTTAAACCGCTACCCCCTTTCAACTTTAAGTGTGACGAGAGAAGGTATATCTATGACTGGTGACAGTAATAATGTAAGCTTAACCCCTACCCCTTTTCTACGTCTCAAGGTTCGAGAATGCACCTCTATGACTGGTTGCAAAAATAATGTTGTTAAAAACTCCAACCCGATTTCAACGTCTCATCATGGGCGAGAATGTCCCCTTATGCCTGGTTACAGAAATTATGTTGGTCAAACCCCTACCCCTGTTTTGGTTCCCGGGTGGGGTGAAAAGGCACCAATCTGACAGGTTAAAGAAATAACGATGGTCAAACCCCTACCCGTCTTAACGTCTCATTGGGGTCAGAATGCTCCACTATGAATGGTTGCAGAAATAATGTTGGTGAAACCCCTACTCTTTTTCAACTTTCCGTGTAGGGTTGAAAGGCATTTCTGTGACTGCTTATAGAAAGAAACGTAAACCCTTTTAATGTCTCGTGGGGGGCGAGAATGCTGCTCTATGGCTGCTTGCAGAAATAATGTTGATCAAAGCCCTACCCTTTTCCTATCAGGGATAACCGTAGGGGAATTCAGATATATACAGATGAAACTTTACCTCCACCTTTCATCAAGATCAACCTTTAATTTTTATTATCCGGCACATTTTCCAAACATTATGTTTTAACTCGTAATTAATCTTGAATTGTTTAAAATTATTGATAAATCCTTTTGAATTCATAATAAATTATCTATAGTGCAATTTATTACACGAAAAAATATGCCTGACGAGAAAAGGAAAGGCCGGCATATTTTGCCCGAACCGAATACTCAACGAACTGTGGAATCTTCGATTGAAAATTATTTATTTTGAATAGCGTATTTTTATAATTCATTAAATTGTTCACTTTTAAGAAATCAGTGTGTAAGTAAATTTTAAGTTAAGAAAATTAATTTTTATTGAAAGAAGAACGAAATGAAAAAAGTTGATAAATAGTTAGCAAGAGACGGAGATATGCTGATGTTTTCAGTTAGAAAATGTGGAATACAAAATGGTATAAGGTAGCGATATTTGAGGTGATAGCTCAGAATCATCTGTTTTTGTTTTTTATTTATGATTATTTTTGCAAAAGAAAATCATTAAAAATGTTCGAAAATGCCAGTATCATGAAATTTAAAAAAGTAAACGTAAGAATGGATAAGTACAATATTTTCTTTTTAGTGTCCTTATATTCACTTCATTGGCCGACTTAAAAAGAGAGATCAAGTTGAATCCCCCACCAGCCGAACACGCTTTCCATTTTGCGCTTCTCCGCTAAAAAAATACAGTACATGCCACGCTTATTATTCCTGGTTAATTCGAGTTATTTATCAAAGGTATATTAAAACACTAAATACAAATCAAAAACTTATTAAAATCCACCATGCGCCTACATCTTATTCTCTCTTTAAGCTCCTGACAATATAACTAGGCGTATTCTTTGTCAACCGTAGCGTGCATTTTATGTACCTCTTCTATATCATATTTAGCAGCTCACTTTTTTCAGCCTTACAAATTTTAATGTTTGCTAATATATAAATGAAAGGCAAATATCTCGTTAGGAAAAGCTTAGCGACTCAAAATTAATCAAATTAAGACTGCTAGACCTATTAAATCATGTTTATGTTATCTAATCAAATTCATTATTAGCACGTACATTAATCAGTTTGTTTGCTGCTTGAAAAACATGAAGATCGTTTATACTCTAGTCTCCACATTTTTCATCATACTTAACTTTACAGGTGAATATAATAATAATTTAATAGTATATATGTATAAAACTTTATAAATTTAATACTTTTTTTAAACTCTAAAAAACTAAAGATGCTTGTAGGTAACATACTGAATGCAATATGAAATGTTTCTCCTATGATCTCATGTAGAACCATTGTCAGAAAGTTTCCATTATTTTCCAGCTAGCTTGAGTCAAATTATTGAAGATGTATTTATCCTGAAAGGATCATTAGGATGAATATAACATCTGGCTTCTCTCACGATCAGACTTATTCTTCTAAACATCTGGTTCATGTTAACAATTTCTCTTCAGCATTTACCCTTCTTTCCCTCTATGATACTCAATTATTCTTTTTTGTCATGTCGCAAGATAGCCCAATTAAAAAAAGTCTTCGAGTTAAAATTAAAGTCTCAGGACACACACTCGAATATGGTTATCAAATGGATTTAAGCTTATCTTAGGAATCGTTCTAAAAGACTATAAATTCACAGTAGGAAGCAGTCTGATTGTGAAGAGATCAAGAGTTGTGTTCTGCAAGAATCCACGCTTGCATCCACTCTTTTTAATATTTATACATTGAAACTTGGTCGCCTAATTCGACGCTGAAACTGCCACAAAGATACTTTCAATTTCAGAATTTCCCTCTGCAGGCCTACTTCCATTCATAAGAGCTTACTTTAAAACATACAGAAGGATATCGATTTAGTGGTGAAGTGAGCCTTGACGAGTAGCTTAAATCTTAACCCCTCTAAAACTATGGTTATAATCATAAAACCTTTATTTATTTCATCACTTAAATAAATTTCAGCTCTACATTTTTTCTTGATCGATGAACCTTTTTTCTATTTAGTGAAATTTTCGAAAGATTAAGGTCTCTTGTGAGTTTATTCTTGTGACTAGATTAAATTTAAGTTTCGGGGTCGACTTTAATCGGGTTTTCAATGTGTTATTAGAATTCTCGAGCTTTCGTATGAATTATGTAAGATTTACCATACCAGGTATATTCATTGGACAGAAAAAACCAAAGTGGATTCGAGCTCTCTTTGCTGATCAGCGTTAGTTTCTCTAAAGCGAGAGTGAAGCTGCGACAATGTTCCTTTTACAGTGGGAATTTAAATCTAATTGTCAATTGCTAAAGCGACTTGAAACCACAGCGACCTAATGAATGGTTCTGTTTGACCGGAGCTTTGACACTTTCAGTGGGATGGCTGGCAAAGTTTCAATTATGAATGGAGGAGAGATGTTGTGAACGCTATCATCAGTGCAGAATATAAATTCAAATATAATTATTTAATGCTCGTCTTTAAAACTTTAGTCTAATCGTGTTCCCTAACCTCCGTTCGCAATTATTTCACAATATTGAATACTAGGCTCATGGGCCTAGAACCTAGAAGATAGCTTGGAGTAATTCAGGCTTTCGTAATATCCGCAGTGATTGATATAAAGAGGTTCTTGATGATAGTTTGGCGACAGCGAAAGATGAAGGGCGATGACAAGAATATGTGATCCTTGCTTTAACTCATTTCAAAGTAGAAGTCGCAGCAAAATGTCCTTATGTTCCCAAGTTATTCATGTCCCTTGTTCTTTGTCGATTATGTTCATTTGAAGAAAAGAAACCATACAATGACAGTACAAATTAAAACATAAAATGGCTGCAGGTTGAGCGAATTAACCTACGGAGCATCTTGTGGTCCCTAATGTGATATAAATCCATTTACTTCATGTTCATGATTGACTATTGAGCATTGTAAAACGTAATACATCATCAGCTAAATCCCCAAGTAATAAGAGGATTTCTTAACAAAGAGGATTCTTGTTCAGCTTTTGAAGATTACTTTTGTTAACAGCATAATTTAGTTTTCAACCTTAAAATTTCATTTTTTTCAGAAAAAAGTAGTCTTTGGGAAGGAAAATTTAAGGTCAGTCTGAACATCCTTAAGTTCAGACTGACTATCTTTGCGGGCCCACTATAGGAGTACATTCTATATGATCAATAAACAAGCATATTTTTAACATGTTTTTAATATAAAACCACACGGTAACAACAAATTGAGTGATGTAAGTTAACTGATATATTGGCCCTCACTTTCTTGGGCGTATTCAATTTGACGTTGCAAATCCAGAAAAGAAAATTTTATCCACTTTTCAACATTTTTTATCATAAGTGCTGAACCCTCAACGCATATTCAATTTTTTTAAAGCAGATTAAGGTTATGAAAATTTAGTTTAAATTTAATACACGTCAACTATGATGCTGAAAGGTCTTAACCTTAGAATTTGTACGCACATGAGTAATGCGCAAAGATTGATCCCCCGCGATGGTAAAATTCAACTTCCGGGGTATGATAACACCAGATGTTGGATTTTTTCTATTTTTTGTTTGTTTTTGCGAATGTTTTCGGGTCATTGGCACTGTTTCTAGATTTAATATATTTCTGTGTACCCTCTTGAGTGTATGGATAAGTGCTAATCAAAATTTGATTTCCTACACCAAAAGCTAAAATTTTTCAATTTTTATTCTTTAAACGCTTGTGCGTCGTTAGCAAGGTTCACATGAATATTTCGTGTAATCTCCCCGATGTTATACTCTTTTAATTTTTGTGTGCTAACGTTTGCATGTCGTTTGTGCAGCCTGTACATCCAATATTTTCGTTTATGCGCTTTTAAGCCTAGATAAGGACAAATCAACATTTCATGAGATTATTAAATTTAATTTTCGTTGTTCCAAAATATAGTAATGCCTGCAGGGGTAGTTTCAAACGCCTGTAACTTCCTTTCTAATTACGCGATTTAAGATTTTTATGAGGGTTTTGGAAAGTGCTTTTTACAGGCTTTCATCCTATTTTATTATTTATAACAAAAAAAATTGTTTAAATAATTTTTTCAATAAATCAATTGTTTATTTAACTTTTTTTCGCAATTTAGGCATCTACGATTTTTTTTAAATAGTCTCAAAAGAAAGCTTGACTTTTTTACTATGAAAAATGTCTAACAAGAAAATGGACAAATTGAAATTCATTGAGTTACAGAGCCGGTAGTAGAGGGAGTCCTCGCGCTGGCACTCGGGCGTTATGCGGCAGCATACCGCGGAACAGTTTTCAAGTATGCCATTTTTTTCTATTACTCACATTTATCCAAAATTGCATGAAGTCGTCGGAAAAAACTATTCAGTAATGTTAACCAGTCAGTTTGAAGAAGTTACAAATTTTTAAAGTTATTATGAAAAAATATTAAGTAAAAAGCACTTTCTTAAAAATGAATAGTATTTTTCTGAAGATGAATGATTCCTCACTATTATAATTTATTATCCGACAATAATTGGTTATTGCTCTTGCAATGTTTTAAAACAAATACATGATTCAACCAACTTCTCACGTATAAAGTGTTTGAGTAAATAAAGTACTAACGGATTAGTAATTAACGCCTGTCGTCAGCATACATCCTATCAAGTTATAGTTTCCAGAGTCTACCACGTGGAGGTGACAGTGCGAGTTTAGACTCCTTTTATCTGCAAGATGATTCGGGGTGCTTAATTTTAGTGAGTCCCCTCGCCTCTCACTTTCTGGGGTGCTTGATTTTAGTGAGTCCCCTCGCCTCTCACTTTATGGGGTGCTTGATTTTTGTGAGTCCCCTTGCCTCTCACTACACAACCTCTTTATGCTGTTCGCAAATGATTGATATTTGAGTGCATTTTAAGAACAAATACAACTTTGCGAACCTTCTGTGCCATGAAAAAGATTTTGGCATCCCGGCAGACTGGACTTTTCATCCAACTGCCCAGGGAAAAGGACCATGCGATGGAATCGGAGGTAATCTGAAGCGTCTTGCTGCAAGAGCCAGCTTGCAACGTTCAGCTGAGAATCAGATCTTAACAGCTTACGAGTTATTTGAATTGGGCAGAGAAAACTTGAAGGAAACTGTCGTATTTTCAGTAGCAAAGAAGAGCATGCAGCGATGACAATAAAATTAGCAGATCGATTTAGTAAGGCTGTGACGATACCAGGTACACTCAAATAAATAATTTATAATAAATTATAATAGTGAGGAATGATTTATCTTCAGAAAAATACTGTTCATTTTTAAGAAAGTGCTTTTTACTTTATATTTTTTCATAATAACTTTAAAAATTTTTAACTTCTTCAAACTGACTGGTTAACATTACTGAATAGTTTTTTCCGATGACTTCATGCAATTTTGGATCAATGTGAATAATACAAAACCGGCTCTGTAACTCAATGAATTTCAATTTGCCTATTTTCTTATTAGACATTTTTCATAGTGAAAAAGTCAAGCTTTCTTTTAAGACTATTAAAAAAAATCGTAGATGCCTAAATTGCGAAAAAAGTTAAAGAAACAATTGATTTATTGAAAAAATTGTTTAAACAATTTTTTGGTAATAAATAATAAAATAGGATGAAAGCGTGTAAAAAGCACTTTCCAAAACCCGCGTACAAATATTAAATCGCGTAATTAGAAAGGAAGTTACAGGCGTTTGAAACTACCCCTGCAGGCATTGGGGTTGAAAATTCAACCCCCCCTCACTTGGGGAGGGTTGGTAATCCTGGTCTATAAGTTTGTGGATTAACTACTGTTGGGTAGGCGAACATATTCCCAGAATTTAGAGACAATCGAAAAACATGACTTTTTGAGTTGGGGCAGTTGAGGAATAATGCCCCATATAACTCTCATATCACGTCACTTAAGGAAATTTTGTTTCTAAAATCAGCAAACACAATGTACTTAAAGGTTAGCAAAAAGAAAACTTTAGAAATTAGAACTTCAAGGGAATGATGCGATATTTTTATTTGCCATTATCTTGGTAAGCAAGAGTTTAAACATAAAAAAAATTGGTATTGGAGCAATTTAATAGGCTTAAAAGTACCGGGAAGAAGATGAACACTGCGGGGAAATTCTTCAAAAGCAGGGATTTTTAAAAACCTTTTCTAAGAGGTCTGTTTTAAGTTAAGAGTGTTTTTTTTGTTTGTCGAATTGTAAAATGGACAGCCTGAAACAGCAAACGAATTGCTGTGAAATTTTGTGCGAAACTCGGGAAATCTGCAACTGAAACATTTGCCATGCTCAACACGGCCTACGGTGATGTTGCCATGAAGCGTACTGCATGTTTCAAGTGGTATGAACGTTTCAAGGGTGGCCGATAGTCGATTCACGATGATGAGCGTCCTGGGTGTCCTTCAACGTCAACTGACGACCCACACGTTGACAAAATTAACACCCTGGTGCGCGAAAATCGACGTTTGCCCATTAGGGAGCTTGCCGAAGAGTTTAGGATATCAGTTGGATCTTGTTACGAGATTTTGACCGAAAAATTGAAGATGCACTGCGTCACTGCGAAATTTGTGCCACGCCTGATGACCGACGACCAAAAAGCCAATCGCGTCCGGGTTTGCCAGGAACTGCTTGATCGTTCAGATGAAGATGAGAACTTTTTGTCACGAATTATAACCGGTAATGAATTATGGGTTTATGGTTATGACATTGAAACGAAGGTTCAATTATCCCAATGTGTGGGTTAAACGTCCCCAAGACCCAAAAAAGCTTGCCAAGTTCGGTCGAATGTCAAGGTTACGCTAAAGGTTTTTTTTATGTTATGGGTGTTCTTCACCACGAGTAACTCCCTCAAGGCCACACAGTCAACAAGATTACTTACATTAAAGTACTGAAACGTCTGAGGAATGCCGTCCGGCGCAAAAGGCTAGGAATGTGGAGAAGTGACAACTGGTTTTTCCATCACGACAACGCTCCAGCTCACTCAGCACTCAAAACTCGTAAGATTTTAGCCAAGCACTCGATTACTTGTCTACCCCAGCCCCATACTCACCTAACGTTGCTTATCATGACTTTTTCTCGTTCGCAAAACTGAAAAAACCCCTCAAAGTAAGAAGATTTGAGACGATTTCGGATATTAGGGTAAATGCGACGAAGGAGCTAAAAGCCATCACAAAAGAAGCGTACCAGGACTGTTTAAAGAAGTGAAAACACCATTGGGATAAGTGTGTGCATTAGGGAGGAGACAGTATTTTGAAGGAGACCCAGACGTGTAACTTCCAAATAAAGTACACTTTTTTATGACATCAATCCGCGTATTTTTTTAAGGAACCTCGTACTTTTGCAATAAATGATAAATAAATAAATGATAAATGCTAAAGAACATTCTTCTTATATTGCTGGTCAAGCTTTTTCAAAGTTTACCAGCAGAAACCCTCCTTCTATGAGCCTTGCGCCAAAATAGTGCCACTAATTCATCAAACACCAAATAAAAAAATGTAATTATCCTTTTCTTGTTGCAGAGTTAGGTTTACAGTTCGACTGTCTACCTAATGGCGCACCCATTTCTTATGCTGCTCGTAGCGGACCTTCTTCTTCTTCTTCTTCTTCTTCTTCTTCTTCTAAAAGACATAATTCACCTGAAAGCTCTCGTCCTGCTGTTGAAACTCCTCACCGTCGCAGATTCAGGTCTCCTCCTGTCAGGGTCATGGCTCCTCCTGCTAGGTACATAGCTCCACCTACAAGCCTACCTTCTCCCGATGAAAATAAATGTGGAGTTGAACAACTTCCATTTATTCGTATGTTTCCCTGTAAGAATATAGATCGGGTATTTAAACTTCGACGATACACTTTTCCTGCAAATACACCAGCTCAAATGAGAATAACTGATAACCACTATGAACCTATGCCAGTCAACGAACAAATTGTTCTATCAACATTGGATGGCGACGCCTGTGCAATATTGACGAGTTGCGATATTCTTGATGGAATTTATCTTAACGAGAAGCGAACTGGACATATGAAGCGGGCAAAAATAAACATGAAAAGCGGCTTGGTTACCAAATTGACCCGAGAAGATATCATTGAAATTCCAGTAGGTGCACGCCGCCCAATCTCAGGGAATTTTCAAGTGATATGTAAAAATAACGTGTGAACTGTAATCCTTTACACGATAAATCAAAATTTCTTATGTGACTTCTAATTATATTTAAAAGGGAGTGCGATATGCTTCTCGGGGCCTTAATCCCAAACCTTGTTTATGTTTGTAGTTTTTTTCAATTCATACGCCAAACATAAATTAGTAAATGAGTTAAAATTCATCTGTTATTTCTTGTATTTCCTGAAATCCTGGAACTTGCTGAAAACTTACAAAATTCTTTGAAATCCCTTGAAGAAATTGTTCGAATCTAATTAAATTCATTAAATAAATTGAATTCATGATTTAAAGTTTTCTAGAAACCCGTTTAAATTCTTAAAATGGGTAAAATCATATAAATTCTCAAAAATACATAGAGTTTTCACAAAAATGCTTACATCTTGTGCAATTCCTTGAATTTTCTTTAAAACTTCGTTCACCATACAAAATTCTTTTACTCCTTCGAAAACATTAGAAATCGTAAATATCCATAATAATAATTAGAAATCATTTGACATCTTTAAAAACTTGCAAATTTGTTTGAAATCCCTGGATTTTTTCAATCTCTTCAAAAGGTTTAGAATCTTTTAAAATTAACTTAAGATATTTAAAATCCTCTAAGAATTTTGTAATGCTCTCAAATCTTTTAAAATTATTGAGATCCTCATAAATTCTGTAAAATAAGATATAATATGTTCCCTAAGGTTCTCTCTAGAAATCCCTTAAAATCGCCAAGAATTTTATAAAGTCAAAACCATTTAGTATAATAAATGAAAAAATTTTGCAATATCTAATACAATTTAAAGCATTTATTTGAGTAATGAAATATGTACTTGATTTGGCAAACAAACGTGTTCAAGTAGATAACGAGTTTTCTGATAAGATAAATATAACACATGTTCCTTTGAAAGGGAAGCGCTACATCCGCACTCTTTTAATCTTGTCACATTTAAAGATTTGTTACGTTAGGTATCAAGTTAATGGTTATTAATTTTCATTAAAATCCCGTAGAAATAGTTAACAAGGTCGTTTTTTAGAGTGTTATTTTCCAAGACAATAATTTTTTATGAAGCTGAACATAAAACTATATGAACAGCGAACTTGGCTTCTGAGAAATTCTTCGAAATTTCTGTCTTAAACTAATAAAAACAATCTTAACATAACTGCACTTTGTAAAATATTGATAGGAAATGAGGTCTAGTGGCACTAATTCATTAGAATTGCAATGTACTGATCATTTTTGGAGACTAGGTGCTTTTTTCGCGTAATGAAGCTCAGGAATCAGGGATATATAGTGAATCACATGGTAGTAAAGGGGTCACTTTGAATGTGATGGAAAGAGCAAGGCAGCATCTCAGAGATCATGAATTTGTATCTCTTAGATTGTTGTAGGTTGGAATTAAAATAGGAACCAGCAGATTTTTTGTCATAGAGTAGTTTGACTTAGTTGGTGGTGATCCACGTAAAGTAAAATAGGGCTTCTGGGACATTTTATATTATACAATAAGTGCTTACAATCATTACGAAAGTATGATTATTCTACGAGATATGAATCCGTGAAACTAGGTTAAACAGCATATATCACATGATATACAATGAACAACTTTTTATGCATTAGTGTAGGCGCTACGGAGGATAATTATTTTCTTCGATCCTTAAAAACCTTTTCTCAGGTTTCATTCTGGGTTTTATCTTTATCAGCACCTGATCAATTAACCATATAATGAATTAATATAATAAAATGTTTAAAAACTCTTCCGACAATATTGTATTAGGCACAAACTTTAAACATTAACTTCATGCCTTGACTCGCCCTTTTATGGTGTCGGCACAATTAGCTTGTATTTAATGATCCGTCCGTGCAGTAGATAGATAGATAAACGTTTGCTTTTTAGTCTGCTGAGATTAAACATTGACTTGCTTACAATTTTATATTTTAAAAATTTTTCTTAAACGAACAATTAAAAACTAACATCCATCCATATCTTATCTCAAAGTCCGCTAACTATTATCGCGTGGCCTTTCTCGCTTCGCCTCGCCTTGGACGAATGTCCCTATATTCTCGCTTTTCCTCTTATTGCCACAGTCTGCCTCACACCTTTACTCCATAAAATAAGAAACTCATTACTAGCGACTTGAACTATTTTATTTTCATTCAAAAATCATCTGCAAACAACTTCTTTCCTAGTTCCCACACTTGAATCATCAATACATTTACCCTTCTAACTCTCTTTTACATGACCACATACTAACCAATTTCATCAAAACAGGAAACATTGTTGAAGAAACTGTTTAACCTCCTTTACCTCCTTTCCGTTCCACTTCAATTTACATCCCTTATCCCTTCCACCTCCTTTCCACAAGCCTATAGCTTTGAAATTTTCTGCATTCGGATCTAATCTATTGGTATCCGGATATTTTTTCAACCTGCAGATCATCAGCTTAAAGCCTCTTTGCTTTTGGCTGGCAGCTCTATGTTATCTGGATACACGAGTGACCATACACTAGTCCCTCCTACCCTTACTCCTGCTACCGCTCCGGCCGCTAGTTTACTTTCCATTTTCGCGATTAAAATCGCAAAACGCGAGAAAACCTTTGAAATTCCATTCTTTCCTTTTACCCTACCTGTCGTCTCTTCATAGACTTCCGTTACCCTCGAGATCAGGCCTCTTTGCTGCCCTCTTCTCCAGTGCAACCAAGGGAAATGCACCATTTACCGTCCACCAAAGGAAATGCACCATTTACCATCCACCAAAGGAAATGCACCTTCAAGAACAAAAACAAACGCCTACACTCTGAACACCTTGACATCCTTTTGCAAACCTCCCCGCCAACACTATTACGTATACCTTTTACACCGTACTGATTAGCTTTCATAGCTCCGCCTAAAAGCCTTTCCCAATCCGATAGAAGGGAATGTAGAGTTGAAAAACTTAGATTTATTAGGCTTATTTTCAGTAAGAATCCCGACAGATTACTGAAACTTTGAAGATATACTTTTCCTTTCAATAGCATACTACAAGTTGGAATATCGAATTACCCTCATAACCCTATGCCAACTAACAAACAAATCACGTTGTGTCTCAACTGAATACAACTCAAAAGGGCTTGCTTATGCCATTTTTATCATAATATACTTCTGGGATGTCCCACAATAATTTTGAGGACAAAAATAAGAAATGGCCTTAACCGTTTTTGAGAAAACTCTTTTTTATTTTTTTGAAGAGGTTAATTAACATATTTCTAGAAAAATAAGTACAACGTTGAATTGTATTGGCTTAAACCATTTAGTCTGGCATCCGGAAAAGGGCTAGTTCCCCTACCTTTATATGCACTTCTTCCCCGGGCGCAGTTTCCTTACCCCCTACCGCGGTCCCTGTAGAGGTTCTACGAATATGCCCACGAGAGTAGTTGACCAATTGAAAAAAGATTCCCGAAAAGCGGGAAGTTTGAATTGAGTATTTAAATATTTCTTTATGGGAATACAGACAACTTTTTCAAGAAAATATTTGAAAAGTAGCAGTAACTCATACATGTCAGAATAGCAATATTTCTCCAGTGTAGAATACATATCATCAGTCATGTAACATTATTTTGTGGATTGACGCGATAATTTTTTTGAATCTGAAAAAATTAGCATTATTTTCTCACCCAGAAAAACAATTACAGTCTGTCAAGTTAAAGCGTGGGTAACTTTTTTGGTAAAATATTTTATTTAGACGCATGTTTCTACATGGAATTACATTTGTCAAGGTGTCGAGCAAAA
>NC_046666.1:10858248-10865830 GCF_010883055.1 Belonocnema kinseyi | reverse complement strand
AGAGGGAGCTCTTCTTAATATTTTGACACCAAAATCATGTCGATACACCTTACCGACTGCGAGTAAAGCCACCCACGCTTTAACTTGACAGACTGTAAACTCTCGCGATAAGGCCGCCAAAAAATAAAATGAAAATCTTATTGTGATCACTCTAATAGGGATATATGATGGGAGAATTACGCAAAAAGTTAATTTTTTTTTTGAAACGTGATTTTTTTGTAGGGCATTGAATTATCATTTTTAACTTACATTAATAAATAATACAAAATTATGGATAATATAATTCGAAAACAGTATTCAAAAAATGAAGAACTTTTTGTTCGATAAATTCTTATATTTGATTCAGCTTCTCGATGTGATCACTTGAAAAGTGACAATTTTTTTTCGCACTACTCGTGAACATTCAAAAACTGTTCAACACATTTCTAGCGGAATGCTCGTATTTTTAAAGCTAAGCTGAACTGTGGCTCTGCTTTCTTTATCTTTTTTGGTGAATTGATGGGCATCAAATTTGAATTTCTGCAAGAAAAATCATATTCATGAACAAGTTTTTCATTTGACAAACTCTTTTTGAACGTAATGTATTGTAAAAATACATTATTCCGAGCATAAAGCGCGTTCTCCAATATTTCCTTGTCCGTGAATGTTTTTCAAGTCTCCAGGTTTTGCTCAGCTTGCAACCACTTCTTAAAATCCTTATTGGAATTAATTTCACAGGAGGTTACAGATTTTCGCAGGCCCGTGACATCAGGAAAAATCGTTTTAAGCGCTGTCCAACCTTTCACGAAATTGAAAATAATTCGAGATTCGTCGTCAGCTAGCATTCGTCGCAATTTTTTTAAAATTATCTTCATGCTTTCAACAATTTTCTGATCCATTGGCTAAATCAAGGAGCTCACGTTTAGGGAAAGATATAATACCCTGAATTGACAATTAATTTTGTTTATTTCATCTTCCGATGGATGACAGTGCGGGTTGTCCAATATTGACAAAAACTTCTCATTTTGTTCCGGTTTTCTTGCTTTTACAGCATTTATGGAAACACTTTTGTACGAGTCGATAAAAATTTCTGTAAGAGAGAAAAAAAACAGTGGACCATTTATAAATGCCTGGAAAAAAAAATTAAAATACACAAACTTTCGAAAAAAGGTACAAGTCCTCATTAAGTTATACATTAAAGTTGTAACCAACCGTCGCTTGCTTTAAATTTTGACAAATGCATATTCAATTTGAAGATTTGATCTTCTTTTCATATTTTCCTTATCAGAGTCTGTCGAATCAATTTTTCTTTGTTTATATTTTTTTCTCTTATGCCTCTCTCTTCATATTGATCCATTCTTTATTCATCAATAATGCCTTCTTTTGGATCAACAGTCCATTCATCGAAAAACCCTGGCTATTTTTATTCCAATTTCAATCTTTTTTATTTTAAAATTCTATCATTTAGTTGAAGGTTTATCGTCGCGGATTAAAAATTCAGCGATAAAATACACTGAAATGCTACAAAAATTAGAGGTACAAAGAATCTGTTAAATCTTGTTGAATTCCTTGGAATTTTGGATATCTTACAGAATACTTCAAAATACATTAAAATAGTTTCAATTGCTTGAAAATTTTCGGAATCCTATAAAGGGCTCAAAATCTGGCAATTTTTGAAATTCTCTTAATTCCGTTAAAATAAATTTTAATTCATTTCTTAAATATCTGAAGAAATTATCTTAAACCACTTTTAAATTCATAAAAATAAATTTAATTTATTATTTACATTTCTCTAAGAACCCGTTGAAATATCCTTACAAACTGTCAGATCACCTATATTCATAAAAATACATAATGTTCCTATAAAATCCCTGAACTCTTGAGCAATTCTTTAAAATTTCTTTAGATCTTTGGAACTATACAAAATTCTTTGATGTCTTTCAAAACCTTAGAAAATCTTAAAAATTCTTTAAAATAAGTAGAAATTCTCCGACAACTTTTTTATTTCCCTAATATATTTTGAAATTATAAAGATACCCAGTAGGCAAAAAGTTTGGCGACGTCTTCACGTTGTCTTTACATCTTCACGACAACTTTACGACATCATATGCCCATGTCGTTAAGGTGTATTTACGATATCGTAAATAAGTCGTATGATCTGACGATGTCTTTGCGATATCACAAAGTCACCGAAACGACATGGACATAGGATGTCGTAAAGATGTCGTAAAGATGTCGTAAGGATGTCGTAAAGACGTCGCCCAACTTTTTGCCCACTGGGAACATACGTTTACATTTTTTAAATAAATTATAATTTGTTCCTTAATTTTCTGGCTAGAAATCCCATAAAATCCAATGAGATATAGAAAATTAAAAAACTTTAAAAAAAAAATGTTGAGCAAGGTGTGCAATCGTGCAGCAAATAAATTCAAATAACTTAAGATTTAGTTATAAAAATATTTTTAAGTGCAGTTTTAGGTCTGGTAGAATTAACATGGCGGTGCAAGTACCTCTTATCTCTGGCACAATTAATTTGCTTCACTTTTTATCTAAGATAAAAAAGTGATTTAAAAATTTAGTGATGTGTGTTTTACAGCCTTTGGTAATTAATGCTTTGCTGGAAATTGTCAAATGAAATGTAAATATCGCGCAAGTACAAGCATGACGCCTATACATGATAAGATAAAAACTGTAGACCGGATTGAACATTTTATAATAAAGCGTTTAAATAATCAGCAGTTATATTTTCAAGTAAATTCTTTGCTGGTGGCTAAATAGTTTTTTCTCTTATTTTAATAAAAATGAAGATCGCTTATACTCTGATCTTTACCTTAGTAATAATTTTTAATTACATCGGTGAGTATAATAGTATAATAATGTGTAGTTGAGATTTTCTCACACAGTCAACCGCACCAATTATAATAAGCACTGATGATCAGGACGACAAGCCTAAAAAAAATCTATGAACAACACTCATAACTTCCTGATAAGGTCTTCACGCTTTGTTTTTATAAATCTTCTTGGATTTGATATTCTTGTCTTTAGATCTGGAAACCATCCATTCATAAATTACGAGTGACATGATATTTTTTAGATCCAGGTTTGTCGGGTACGCTGTGACTAATTACCTAGTCGCTGACCCTAAAACATTTTATCCGCTACACAATCCTGAAAATTTTAATGAAGCTGTCCTTTCGATCACAGATGGAATTAAAAAATATGATAAGGGTTCGTGAAGGCAAGAACTGACTTGAAAAAAGATCAAAAAAGCAGTATGATACTAGGCTCAATTTTGTAAATTCGGAAAACTAATTCAAAATAAGATAAGAGATGCGTTCAAGCAATACAACTATCACGATATTGCACATACAGATGGAAAAGAGGACATCTAATCAATCAATTTGCTTTAACTTGCCCTTTTAGTTATCTTTTTATTCTTTTGCATATTTATAATGCATCCCTGAAGGTCGGCATCTTCTCAGACATTTAAAAAGAGGCTATTATTTACCCAGTTTCTAATATTTCTAAAACTACATTCCCGAAAGACATCCGGCCAATTTCTATTTTATGTGCATTGTTTCAACCTTTTAAAAATATTTCTTACCTTTAAGTTTCCAAATTTCTTCAAATTTACAAGGCCATTGACTTAACGCAATCATGTTTTTGGGAGAAACATATCACTCTTACTGCTTCTCTTAAAGTTGAGACTGATCCTAACTTCACATTGGATGATCAGGAGGTCAGGATTGATTTTCTGTTTTATTTTTCGAACACTTTTGACATGGTTAACTGTAACTAATTTGTACAAAACCCAAAATCTTTTAGCATGTCGCACTCTGTCAATAAATGGTTTAAAGCCTATTTCAATAATCAGTCTTACAGAGTTATTAATAGTAGTGGTGAGCTTTCTAAACAGTGAGGGGTCAAGAGTGGGATTTCTCCGGGCTCCATTGAGAGGTCCCCGGTTATAAAATAAAGTACCATACGACATTTGACATTTACCTTTTCTACATCATTTCAAATTTTTTACAAATGCACACAGTCAGTGTTTGACTATTTTTTGTGATAAACCTATATTATTCTGTTTTGCAGAGGGCTATTCAACCCTAGAAACCTTTCTTGAATAAATACAAATATTAAAATATTGCTATCAATTAATCAAGTGTCAACTTAAAAAATGTAATCATCTCTTTCGTATTGCAGACTTAAGTTCAGAGTTCGAACGTTCACCCAATAGTGCCTTCACTCCATATGTCCCTCGTGGTAGACCTGCTTCTTCTTCTTCTTCTTCTGAAAGACATAATGCACCTGAGAGGTCTCGTTTACCTTCCGAATCTCCACCTCGCGCCAGGACAAGGTCTCCTCGTGGCAGTACAATAGATCCTCTTGCCAGATACACAGCTCCACCCACAAGGCTTCCTTCTCGTGATGAAAGGGAATGTGGAATTGAACAACTAAGATTTATCAGGCTGATTTCCTATAGGAATCCGACACATGTGTTTGAACTACGAAGATACACTTTTCCTGCTAATACCACACTGCAAATTAGAATAACTAATTACCCTTTTGTGCCCATTCCAACCAACGAACAAATTGTTATATCAACATCGGATGGTGATGTATTTGCAATATTGGAGAGTTCTAATGTTCTTGCTGGAATTTATGTAAAAAATATTCATTACTATACAAGGAGGGCTAAAATAAACATGTCAAGCGGCATAATTACAGCCCTGACCCGAAAAGAAATTAGCGAAATTCCAGTAGGAGCCCGCACCACAATCACAGGGAGTTTTCAAGTGGAGCATGTAAATGACGTGTGAACTGCAATCCTTTACAACCTTAATCAAAGTGTTAGATGTAACTTGCAATTATATTATGAGTCAACATTATTTACCTTTTTCTTGAAATAAGAATCAGTCAAAAATTAACACCTGAAACATTTGTTGGAAATTTAATTATTAAATAAGTGGTCAAAGACTTATGCAATTACTTATTTCAAAACTCATTTCACTTATTGTTTTGTTAAGAAAATGAATTTTTCTTACCAAATATATTTTTAAGGATTTTATTTTTTTGTTGATTCTGGATGGTCGAAATACTGCTTTAAAACCCTTATATTAGAGAACGAAAACTTCTTTTTAGATAGTCAATATAGGAATTACGTAGGCATCATATATTTATATAATCACTTATACATGACATTTGTCCGATTATAAAAAATAAATAAAATTCATTTAACATTAATCAAATAATTCCTCCTTTCCCCCTATTGAAAAAACCCTTTATCAAGATTTTTATATTATCATTCTAATGAAAAGGTATTGGTTTTAAGTCAAATCTCACTTTGACGATTTTCTTGAAATGTTTACGTTTTGAGACCCCGTGAGTAAATAAAAACCAGTTTTACGAAGATGTTTGTCTGTTTGTCGTCTGCATTCTGTAGGCACGATAACTTCCGAAAAATTGATCAGATTCGATTCTGATTTGGCACACTTTTCTAAGGCCTAAAAAGAAATAACAAGTTTGTAAACTAGCTATTTTGGATACAAATTCAAAAAGCGAGCGCGTTGAACAAATGTTTGAAACCACACTTTTTCAAGATTTCAAAATGCTATTTCGGTTATTTATATTACTTTTAAAATCGAACAATTTATCTGCATGACATTTTTCTACAAAAGTGAAATTATCAGAGACAGAACACACTTAAAATTCAAAAATAAAAAAAAAAACAAAATGAATATTTTAAGCCACACAACGCATGATACAAAGAAAGTCAAAAAAAGAAAAACGCTGCTTGTCGAAAGACCGACAAGATTATCACAGCAACTTTTTTAATTTGTTTAAAAATTTGATCGTAGCAAAAATAATGAAAAATCCAAAAATTCCATTTTTGAGTCAAACTATGCAATATACAAAAAATATGAATAAGCTAAAATTGGGCGTTGGAAATATCTGAAATTTTTTTATAAATCACTTTTCGATAGCACGCGTAGTTTTTGTTTTTAGTCGTGAAAAACAACATTAAAAATTAAAAATACAAAATTTTTGGACTAACGTCAGAAGCTACGAAAAACAATAAGACAAAACTTCTTCATCCAAAAAAGAGCAACAATTTTTTTTATTTAACCCGTAGTTTTTGCTTTGGTCGTAAAAAATAACATTCAAAATAAAAATAAAAATTTTTTTTGAAAAAACGACACAGGTTACGAACTAAAATTAACAGACAAAAGTTATTCTCTTTCAAAGATCTATAAATTTAATAATAATTATTTTTAGATAGGACAAGTATATTTTCTTTCAATCGTAAGAAATAAGATTAAAAATAAAAAAATTAAATTTTTAGAAAAAGGACAAAAAAGACGAAAGAGGACATAGGATCGTAAATAGGATCCTATACAGGTTCCTGCGTAGGATCCTATATAGGTTCCTGCGTAGGATCCTATATAGGTTCCTGCATGAGACCCTATGCGGATAAGCAGTAGTTTTTCTTTAGTCGTAAAAAGCAAGAATAAAAGTATAAAAAATTATAAAAACAAGGAAATAAGAATGAGTATAATTCAATTTCTATTCACACTATGAATTGTAATGATATACACTTATTGAAATGATACATGCTTTAGCGCAGCTTAGAATACAATTTAAAGGAAAATAAAAAATGAATGTTAAAATAAATATAACAGATACAATTTGTGCATTATTTTTCAATATCTGAATAATCAATCCCAGACAGAGTTACATAAAAATGTATCATATTTAATATAAAAGTGTTGTGTATAATGTAGAAAAGTTGATATTTTGGACAAAATCGAGTGCAAAGCACGAGATACGTTATGAGAATGTATTCGGTAAAGCAGAAAGAGCTTTAACAAAAGAGAGTTCACAATCAAAAAATTACAGTCGTCGATCCGTTGACCTTTGGTTTTAAAAGGTCTGTGCACGAATTTGCGAAAATATTAAGACCGAGCGCGCAGCGCGAGGTAAATACATAATCAAGCGCAAAGCGCGGCAGCTAACAGTCGCGCGCCCCAGATTTTCTTGTCAGTTTTCTTTGAAATAAATTTCAATTCATTCCCTTAAGCTCTAAAGAAATCATTCCTAAACTGGTTGTATGCCTGCCCTATAAATTTGAAAATAACATAGAGTTACTATAAAAACCCTTGAATATTTTGCAATGCTTTGAAATCCCTTAAAATCTTTTTACACCATACAAAATTCCTCAAGGTTCTTTGAAACCTTTCGGAATCGTAAAAACCTATTAAAATATGTAAAAATCGTTTGGAATCTTTAGAGATTTTATTTGAAATAATTAAAATCCGCATTCACCTGTTAAAATATAATATAATTTGTTCCCTGAAGTTCCCTACAACATGAGTTGAAGTAGATAACCAATTTCAAATAAGATGCAGATAAAAAAGTGTACTTTGCAGGAGAAACACTATGTCCACAATCTTTCAATTTTTTTAGATCTGATGGTATTTTTTGGTATGTGTTTCGCCCTCTGTTGGGAGCTACTAGGCAGTCTGATAAGTCCCTGAAAAATGAAACACGGAGACGTTTTTTTGGCCAAAGTCGGTTTTATTTTTCAACATACTCTCCTTTTAGG
>NC_046666.1:10853158-10858148 GCF_010883055.1 Belonocnema kinseyi | reverse complement strand
GGTGAATACGGTGGCTGAGGAACCAATTCGAAGCCGATTTTATGCAATTTTGCTTGTGCAACTAAGCATGAATGAACAGGCGCATTGTCGTGATGATAAAGCTGTTTTTTCTTCTTCAAATGCGGTCGTTTTTCGGAGATTTCGATTTTCAATCGGTCCAATAATGATGAATAGTATGCTCCGGTTATGGTTGTTGCGTTTTTGGACGCTTCGGAGCACTTTGGCCCGGTGGAACCCACTGTTTTGCCTGTTGCGTTGACTCAGGAGTGTAGTAGTGGATCCAGGTTTCATCCATGGTTATGAATCGGCGCAGAAACTCGGTCGGCTTACGCGAAAATAATGCCAAATTCTGCTGGGAAGTTGTCACACGAATTCGTTTTCGGTCCACTGTGAGCAAACGCTACCCCTCTCAATTTCACTTTGGGATCATTCAACATCATATCATGGATTTTTTCGACATTTTCTGGTGTAGTGACCTCTTTTGGGAGCCCAGATCGTTCAGCATCAACTGTGCTCGTACGGCCACAACGAAACTCGGTAAACCACTTATGAATCGTTCCAATCGACGGTGCCGAGTCCGGCTAATACTTATGCAGCTTGGCCTTGGTCTCGGATATCGTTTTCTTGCGAAGATAGTAGTGTTTGATCAAAACTCGAAACTCAGATTTTTCCATATTAAAAAAAACTCGGAGGTCAGTCGCTTCTCAGTGCTGTAACTTGTAAATGCGTAAACATAAATGGCTTAAGTTTTGACAGGCGTCATTTGAAGGATCAAGCTCGACGAAAATGGTTCACATTAGTGAATACTAATGCCATCTCTTAGAATTTTCAGGTACTTATCAGACTGTCTAGTATGAGAACTGGCACAGGAGAGTGATTTGTTTGCTTTGCTCACTTCCCCACTACGTCGTGTATCCGTAAACAGTGTAGTACACTATGTAATCTTAATTACTTTTATATTAATAAATACTGACACAGATACAATGAAGTTTAGTTGATTTATTACAACATGCTATGAGAGGTTGGTTATGAAAAGTGAAATGTCGCTAGAAATTGAGTAAGAGAAAAGCAACCCAGAAGGCGCAAATTGGAGTGAGGGAAAACAAGAGAACAAAGAATTATGGCGTACGTGAGAATAGATGATGTCGTGATGCCTATTGTTAATGATGTTGACTATGAAAATTGGAAGCAAAGAATACTGAAGTTTCTAGAATTTAAAAAGTGTTAGGACTCGGCTACGCGAGAAAAATTGATATCAGATAAAGAAGAGGAGTGGAATCTTGCAGATGTAAAGGCAATACATTTCATTTACAATTCAATATCGAACTAAAAACTTGAGTAAATTGTAGACGAGGATTTGGCTTTTAAGTTCTATAAGATGCACCTTAGAGAATCGGTAGCACTGCAAATATTATGCAGGAATAATTTAGAAAGTATAAAGTTAAAAGATTTTAGCAAGGTGACATCATTCTTCAACGAACTCGAGCAGGCGACCAATTCATTGGAAACGTCTAGCGAGAAGATATCAGAACAGAAGAAGTTACGATACATGCTGAAAGCACAACAACCATCTACAGCTACATAGGAGACTTTATCTATTTATTACCTGAAGGAGAAAGAACAATCGAATTTTTGAAGTCGTAAATAAAAATGAAATCTATTTAAAAAAAAAACTAAATAATAAAGTGAAAAAAGCAGTAAACTCGCATCAAACCCTTCCGGGGATCATCAAGGCCAACAGAACAAAGAGACCAAATTGTCAAAAATGACAATAGGACCTTGAAAAAGAAATGGAATTGTGCGTTAGGGCATGTCAATTTCAACTACTTAAACAAATTATGCTAGAATGAATTATTAATTAGTTTACCTAGGAGATTAGAGTCTGTAAATATAAAATGTGCTATTTGTCTAAAAAATAAAATGACAAACTTACTGTTTGAATATAAAAGAACAATATCAAAGGAGATCTTAAAACTAATTCATACAGATCCTAATGGGCCTCATCCAACTGTAGCGAATAACTGTGAAAAATACTTTTTAACGTGTATTGATGTGTACAAGAAGTTAACTAAAGTCTCTTGTATTAAAGCAAAGTCTGAAAAGTGAAATGTTTTTCTTCATTACATAAATTTAGTAGAAAACATGACAGAAAAAAGAGTTAAAAGTTGCACATGCAAATCGGGAAAGAGTATTTGAATGCTAATGTCTACAATTTCATCAGAGAAAAATGTATTCAAATAATTCCTTTTCCACTTGATGTTTAGAAACTGAATGGAGTAGCAGAAAGGTAAAACAGCTCAATAATAAATATAGCTCGGTGTTTGTCAAAAGAAGTCAAAGTAGATAAATGTATTAGACTGAAGTTACAAATATTTAAAAGTATGAGAGTAGAGTGTTTGTCAGAATCCCAGAAAAATCCAAAAAATTAATTTATAATGACTAAGCAATGCAGGGTTAGCAGAGATTTGCATCAAAGTTTAAAACGAAAAGATTCAAGTGAATCCAAAGAAATGAAAAAAAAGGAAATGAAATTAAATAAGTCCTAATGAAACATTCATGAGTCTGGATTGAGGCATTCTTCGAGAAGAAGGAATCCAAAGAAAAAGTGCTTTAACGAATATTATGTAACTAATTTTATTCATGTAAGATAATGCGACACTAATGTGCAAAACACTTTTTAGGAGGCAAGCATGTCTTTAGGATCGCAAAATTAGAAAAGTGCTATGAACTCAAAAATGAAATGCCTCGAAAAAATAAAACGTGGAAACTAGTTCTACAAAAAGTAAGCTAAGAATGTATATAATGCTGAATTATTCGTTAAAGAAAGTTTCAACAAGAAAATATAATAGAAAACGTTTATTTACCAGTAGTAAAATCTCAATCATTAAAGCAATAATCAGGATAAAACTAATGATGTAAAACTAAAGTCTAATCGTTTCAATATGAAAGATTTAGGGAAATTTGAGAATTATTTCGGTATAAATATTGAGCTTGATACTAACTATAATATTAATGAGAGAATGGGTTTTATTCTGGTCATACGGTCCAATATAAATAAAAATGGATTCAGATGTCAATGAATCTTTATTCGTCAATTTTAATTAATATAACCAACGTACGTTTCAACCTAGTTGCAGGTCTTCTTCAAGGTAATACATCACCTAATATAAAAAATTTTTTTAACAATATGTAATACATTTGAAAGAATTACCAACTTCATTTAAAATAATAATAATAATAAAAATTTTTTTTTGAGTATTGTGTATAAATTTACCTGCACAATGTTGATATTAAATCCAAAACAAGACATTTCAATTGAGCATAATTTTGGAGAGAGCCCAATTTTTCTGATCATCAAAAGTTAAATTTTTTTTTTTTTTGTATATATCATTTGAAAACTTAACACTTTGAAGCCTCAAAATTAGAATAGGCTCCAAATTAAATAATGTTAACTACATTTCAAAATAGATTTCAACCACAACAGTTACTTATTGTTTGGAAGGACAAACATGGACTAACGAATACATAAGAAATAAAGTCAATATTACTTGAGTAAATAGAAAGGCCGATTTTAAAATGGAGAATTTCGTGAAAAGTGCGCCAAAGTAAATTGAATTTAAATTTTTTTATTTCAATTAAATTATGTAATAATTGATATATAGAATATTTTTTATAAAATAGTCTGATAAATCTTATTTACATGTAATATTTCAGTTTTTAAAGTGATGGAATTTTTACTAAACTTATTTATGAAAATAGACTCTAATATTTTTCTTTTTTTCGTATTATCTTCACGAGCTAAAATTTTTATATTATTAATCTCAAAATCGAAATAGTGATCAAATTGCCATGCATGTTGTGACAAACCAGTATTTGGATTGCCTAATTCACAATCCCGTTTATGTTCATAAATACGAGTTTTTAATCTCCTACCCGTCTCCCCAATATAAATCTTACTACAATCTTTACAATTTATCATATATACCAAACCAGATAAGTTTTCTTTGTTATCTTTGTCTTTATTTTTAAACAAAGAAAACTTATTAAGTGTGTGGTTGTTTGTAAAATATTCATTAATGTTATATTTTTTTATACCACTTCTAAGACGCTCAGAAAGACCTTCAATATGAGGAAATGAAACCTTTAGATCATATTTATTATAAGTTTCAATCCATTTTTTATTTTTAGATGAACTATTATAAATTTCATGGATTCTTTCTTTAATAATTTTGTTAACTAATTGGAGTGGGTAATTATTTTGTACAAGAGTAATTTTTAGTTGATCTAAATTTTCTTTGCGGAATTGAATATCACTTAATTTAACACATCTATCAATAAGACCTTTTATTAGACCAATTTTTTGAGAAAATAAATGATGAGAATTATAATTCAAATAACGTCCTGACCTGAACTGATATTGAAGGTCTTTCTGAGCGTCTTAGAAGTGGTTTAAAAAAATATAACATTAATGTATATTTCACAAACAACCACACACTTAATAAGTTTTCTTTGTTTGAAAATAAAGACAAAGATAATAAAGAAAACTTATCTGGTTTGGTATATATGATAAATTGTAAAGATTGTAATAAGATTTATATTGGGGAGACGGGTAGGAGATTAAAAACTCGTATTTATGAACATAAACGGAATTGTGAATTAGGCAATCAAAATACTGGTTTGTCACAACATGCATGGCAATTTGATCATTATTTCGATTTTGAGATTAATAATATAAAAATTTCAGCTCGTGAAGATAATACGAAAAAAAGAAAAATATTAGAGTCTATTTTCATAAATAAGTTTAGTAAAAATTCCATCAATTTAAAAACTGAAATATTAAATGTAAATAAAATTTATCAGACTATTTTATAAAAAAATATTCTATATGTCAATTATTACATAATTTAATTAAAATAAAAAAATTTAAATTCAATTTACTTTGGCGCACTTTTCACGAAATTCTCCATTTTAAAATCGGCCTTTCTATTTA
>NC_046666.1:10836371-10853058 GCF_010883055.1 Belonocnema kinseyi | reverse complement strand
CGATCAGAAAAATTGGGCTCTCTCCAAAATTATGCTCAATTGAAATGTCTTGTTTTGGATTTAATATCAACATTGTACAGGTAAATTTATACACAATACTCACAAAAAAAAAATTTTATTATTATTATTATTATTATTATTTTAAATGAAGTTGGTAATTCTTTTAAATGTATTACATATTGTTAAAAAAATTTTTTATATTAGGTGATGTATTACCTTGAAGAAGACCTGCAACTAGGTTGAAACGTACGTTGGTTATATTAATTAAAATTGACGAATAAAGATTCATTGACATCTGAATCCATTTTTATTCATATTGGACCGTATGACCAGAATAAAACACAGTCTCTCATTAATGATATTAACGGTCGAAGAAAGCTCACAGTGTGGATAAACTCCAATCACTGAATTCTTAATAACTATAATATTATTACTCTAAGTCAAGAAAAGTGCTTTGAATCTTTATTAAAAAAATGTAATTCGGAAAATTTAAAATTATACAATACTCCTATGGAAATAAATTCGAAACTCGAACCTGCAAATGAAACTGACGTAAAAATAAAATACCGAAACGTGATTGGAGGACGCTTGTATATTAGCATGGGAACGAGACCAGATATTGCGTATAGTGTAAATTATCCATGTAGATACGAAAGCTGTTACGACAAAACACATTTCAAGTACAGACTGAGACTCTTAAAATATTTACGTTTGAAAAAAAAGAACTTAAGTTGACTTATACTGGAAATAGTAAGACCGATTTAATGGATTGCATTGTCGATGTCGATTATGCAGGACATTTTAATAATAGAAAATTAAAGACAGGGTTTGTCATTAGTGTTTTCAATAATGGAATATACATTTCATTAAAATTTTATCAAAATTCAAAACATATAGAAGTACGGTATCATTATTTATCTATTAATTTTTATTATTAACTATTATTCATTGAAAAAAAAGATTTAAAAAACTAATTTCTGGCTTCATATTTGAATTGAGCACGTAAAAATACGTACCTATAAGGTGTTCTGGATCCATTCAGTCTCTTGTCCTACTTCAATTGCCTAGACACTGAGTTTTTCACGCATTTTCGATTTACATGGGTACTTTTTTGAGAATTAAAAAAATGACGTTGTGAAACTTAATTCTAATCCTGGATTTTGATTCCGCACGTCAAAATACATATGCAATGATAGGTTTCGTCTTTGGAATTGAACACTATTTTTGTGTGCTAGTGTTTTCAATAAAGCTGCCCATTAGGCAATATTTAAAGCGAACTTGCCTTCTTCTGAAGCTACAAAAATTGTCCTCAAATCAGAAAACAGAAGTTCTTTAGCTTACAAGACAAACTAGAAATGAATTCTACTGAACTATATAATTTGCTTGAATATTTTTCAGTAAAGTCTTAGGTGGGGTCGTATTTACCTAAAAGCGATAGTGTCTCTGTTTCAAGTGCACACTTCGTCAACTAGGAACTTTTTTGAAATTTTCAATTAAAATACTACGGCTTAATTACGAAAGTGGAAAGATCTAAACCAAAATCTAGAAACGATCAAATTTTAGGACGAAATTTTCTGCAAAGTTTCCTCGTATATGGAAAGTCGCGCTAGAAAATCTTATCCCTAAAGTGAAGGAAAGGACATCAAGACAATTATACACATCACAGAAAACAAAACAATGGAGATTAAACTACAGGTTGATTTGGCATAAAAAAGACGGCTATAAAAATCAGATAAAGAAAGCCGCATCATACGATGAAGCAGTGGCAGCTGATGTTCTTCCATCACCTGTTGATGATCCAGCACCACCATATTGCCCAGAGGTACAAGGTCTTGTACAACCAGAGGCTAAAGCAAGGTTCAGTAAACAAGTATGCGATTACAATGAATATACAGTATGAACGAATATGTTATGGGCCTTTATATTTTACCAAAGAAAAGTGGGCAAACTCTCAGGAGGGAACATCATCGTATATAAGAACCTAGAGGTACCTACAAGAACCAATGATCAGAATCTGTCAAATCAGAAAAGCTATTTATCTGTTAATAGATTGCTTCCGGCTATTGTAATAGCTGCTAACAAAATAAAAATGAGAGAGCAGCTTCCCACTAATAAACCCCCCTTGGAGGGATGATCGACATCAAGTACCGGATACACAAAAATCACAACCGGAGCCTAATGAAGATGATGTAAAAAGCTAAATTCCAAAAGAACTCCACCACCTTAAAAGGAATTTTTGACATGCTTTACTACAGTTTGGATATACAGAACCAACACAAAGGTATTCTCTGCCCAAGATGAACTCGAAAATTATCTTAGTGCACTTAGAGAACAACTGAACTGCAAGGTTGTATCTGTGCATTTAAACGCAACAAAAACTGAGTTAGAGGTACAGTCTCTCGTATACTTTGCAGCGGTGGCAACCGTTAAAACACTAGGCCACAGAACTAGGCTTACAATTACAGCCCTTCTCCCAGGAAAGGATCGAGATCCACCATGGAAGATCAGGTTGGATATTAATGTCGGCAAAGTAAGGTGCGAATTGGGTCGATTGGCTGAATATAAAAAGAAAATGGAACCAGAAAGCTGACAAACCATGTTACTAAAATCATTAATTATTAGTACATCGGGATATTAACACCAGTAATATTGGATGAGATTATAGACCCTCAACAGCGAAGACATGATATCCTAACTGCTAGACTGCGACGGTAGAAGAAAAGCAGTGCGAGAAGGCAACACAATTAAACAATTTAGGCCGATGAAAGAAGGTTCTATCGTGAACTGAGTATACAGGAAAATCACCAGCAAGACATATAATTCCCTCAATTGGAAGACATGACTAAAAACTAGTAGGGTGTTTGCGAAAAAAATGAACAGCACCAGTTTGGACACTGCTTGGTTCCAACTAAAGAAAGAAAGAGCAAGCTTAATATAATTTACTGAAATTTCAATTTGTAAATATCGAGAAATTTGTCAAAATTTCTAGTAATTGACGGTAATTTGATTAATTGAATATTTTGAATTTCCATAAATTACAGAAAAACTCTATTATCAGCAACTGAAATTGTATCATTTCCATAAATGTATATTATTATTATTCCACACATGCACTGGTAATAAAACAGATGTTGCGTCATTGTCTCGCTGAAAAAAACATTCTTTAAAAAAAACTTGTTAGGAAACATTTTATTAAAACCTTCAGTTTCTCAAAGCGTGTAGTACGGAGAATCTATTTACAACGACACTCTCGCGAAGCTTCGATAAATGACGGGTGGGGAGAAAGGGGCGATTATTTTCAACCGAGAGTTATACCTGCTTGGTTTTTTATGCTAATAATAAATAGTTGAATGAAAAAATGTAATTTTTTATTGGCCATTATTTTGTTATGCTGTCGAAATTTGAATTGTAGATTTTTCAAAAAAAAATTAAAAAGTTGTTATGATAATCTTATAGGGCATTTTAAATCAACATTTAACTTTTTTGAACTTTTTTTACATCAAAAAGGCAGAAAAAGCAGAAAGACAGGCAGACGCATTCGTAAAAACCTGCTTTTGGGATTCATCGGGTCTCAAAATAGAGACATTTGACAAAAAAGGGGGGGGGTCAAATTTGATTCTTTGAATGAATCAATTAGTCATGAATAACTTTTTGGTAGTTGTGTTTTTGATTTATTCGTAAAAAATAGAACTAAAAACGTACAAGAACTAAATTTAAAAAAAAAACCAAGCACGAGACAAGAAAAAAATTAACACAAAAGTTGTGATAAGAATGTGCTCACGCAGCAGACAGGATTTTTTTGGACTTTTTATAACGGTTTTCACGATTAAATAAAAACTACGCATCCTATTAAAAAGTGCTTAATCACAAATTTGATAAAAAAAATTCAAATTTAAAAATATTAAAATATTAAATTTAAAAATTCAAAAATAAAAATATAAATTTGCAATTAAACGGCTCAATTTTAAACTCACGATGCTAAAATCCATAGTGACGTAGTTTAATTTTTCGTTCTAAAAAGTATTTGATAAAAATAAGTTTTTAATAATATAGGTGAATATACCACCAAAGAGTTCATCCATAACTACTAAAATAATTTTTCAATACCTTTTTTCAATTTCGAACCAAGGTATGAAATCTACAATGAAAAAGAAGGATTTTCTACCAAACTATTAAACGATTGACTAAAAATGATCAATTTGGAACTTATCAATTTGCAGCTAATAATGGCACATTTTGCTTTTTAGTTTACAAACATTATCAAAGCCTTATTTTCTTCAATAATCCGTAACGAACATTCGAATTTCAAAGATACATTTATCGTTTTAATAAGCTACTAAAAATTAGCAGAGGAAATGGTTTTGTTTTTATTCCAACCCACGAGAAAATATGGTTTAGATAATCTGATGGACCGTTTTTTATTTTTATTTTTTTCAAATTTCCTAAGTTATAAATTTGAAAAAAGTAAAAATATTTATAATTGGATATTCTTTTAATTTTCAACTTGTTATGAATTGCCTACAAATTAATTTAAAAATTTGTATAAATACCCGGAATTTTCTGGAACTTTCCAATTATTTATGATAATTTTACAGATAAATATGGCATATTGCTACAATTTTTCCAAAGTTTAATTTCTAACATGTTTTATAAATTTACGGAAATTCATCACAATTTTTTATAATTTTTCCTTTGTAACTTACAATAAATTTCCCAAAATTGAATTAAAAAATGTCAATAAATTTCAGGAAATTTCTGGAAATTTTCGTTTCCTTATGATAATTTTACAGGCAAATATAGTAGCATAATATAGATTACCCGAAATTCATTTTTAAACATTTTTTTCTAAACTTGCGAAAATTTCTTCTAAACTTCGAAATGTATCGCAATATTATAGGTCATTATTGGTAATTTACTATAAATTGCCTTAAATTGATGAACTCTGTTGTAATTCTGGTAATCTTACAGGTGGTTGTTGGTAATTTGCCATGAATTGCTTAAAATTCAATTTAAAAGTGTCTGCAAATTTCCGGACATTTTTGGTCATTTATAATAATTTTACATGCACATTTGGCAACTCACCATTAATTACCGAAAATTAATTTGAAAATATTCTTATAAATTTCCAGAAATTCATTAAATTTGTTAGTTAGTTAAATGTAATCGATGCTAACTTACCATAAATTGAAAAAAATTAAATTTCAAAAATGCAGATATGGGGATGGAACAAAGGAAAGATATTGAGAGTTCCTCAAAATTTGGAACTTTTTTGTACATAATTTTTTTTGGGAGCTCGATTCCCCTAATATTGACTATTCTGAATATAATCTAAAAAATGTCTTCTTTCTATATATACAGTTGAAAAGGACATTAATTTTTTTCAAATTAAAACTAATTTGAGGGCGATGTACCTAAGAATTTAAAAAAATGCACTTTTCGAGACAGTTGAAAGAATGTTACATAATTTCTTCAAATATGTATAATCTTTGCGGGTGAGCAGTTTAAAAAATCATTTTGACCCGTGATTGGAGCTTCCAATTTGTATAGCTAAATCTTCTAAGCAAAAGTCAAATATTTTTTCATTTTCTTTAACTTTAAGAATTCAGAAGTTTAATTCTTTCTTGTTTAGCGCTTTTACATTTTTTAAGACCTGTTAGAATGGGACACATAAAGATTAGAAAAAACAATTTTTCAAATAAAATTCAAGATCTTTTTCGCTGGACCTTTTATCTTCAAAATTTCTCGGAATGTAAAAAGAAAGCCATATTTTTCAGTCTTTGTCTGCTCTTTCATTAAGGCTGTCCGAGCAAAAATGCTTCGACTTTAGTTAGACTTGGTTATGTCTTAAGTTCGTCTCCAAGACAACGATGTCTGGCTGCGTCTCAAAATTTAGTCGAGATATGGGCCTCTGTCTTAGTCTTATGGGCCGACAGATAAAATGACGTTTACTTGTCTCAAATCGAGCCTTGTCTTAGCTCCCGAAAAAAATGCTTCGACTTGAGTTCGACTTGAATTGCCTTGAAACAAGACATGCTGAAATCTAAAAGTTCGAATTGAACATGCCTCAGTTTTGACAAGGAGCCAGGCATGAATTTATTACTTGGAGACAAGTTTCTATGTCTAGAAGACATAAATTTATCTCTTAAGTCGAATTGTTATGACTCCAACACGAGCAGTTTATAACTTCGAGTGTATATCTGTGCTAACAAAAAGGGTTATTTGGACTGTCATTAAAGCTAATCTTTGTTAATGATGTTGTTTCTTTTTACGTATTTCTAAGGGCTTAGGAGATCCTTCTATAAGGTCACAATTTTTATTGTTTTGGTGAAAATTTGTATGGTTTATGCTCGTTTAGACTCACAAATTCTGAACTTTCAATCAAAAATAAGTTACATACTAATTACAAATTTTTCATTCATCCCTTTTAATCTCATTTATGCGCCAAAAGAGGTTCGACCATCTCAGCCAAGGCAAGGCTCGACTTGAGACTTGTGAAATTCATCTTAGCCAAGACGAGGCTCGACTTGAGACAAGTAAACGCCATTTCACCTATCGTCGTCATAAAAGTAAAACGAAGGCCTATGTCTTGACTCAGTTTTGACACGCGGCTAGACTTCGATGTCTTGGAGACAAGCTCAAGGCTTAACCAAGACGACCTCAATTCGAAGAATTTTTACTCGGGCTGAGATGGTCGTACCTTGAACATTTTATTCAAACAAATAAAAATTGTAAATGTTTAGAAAGATCTCCTAAGCCTTTTTGTTAGGACAGATACACACTCAAAGTTATAAATCGTTCGTATTTGAGTCATAAAAATTCGACTCAAGAGATAAGTTTATGTCCTGGAGACATAGAAACTTGTCTCCAAAACATAAATCAAAACCTGGCTCTATTTCAAAACTGGGACATGTTCAAATCGAACTTTTCGACTTGAAAATGTCTTGACTGGAGGCAATTCAAGTCGAACTCAAGTCGAAGCTTTTTTAATCGGGAGTATACCTCGACGAGTGAGCACATTTTTTCCGATAATGGAACGAACTTCGTCGGAGCTAACAATGAGTTGTAGGCTCTCTATGACTCTCTTTGAACTTTTGAGGATCATAACAAAATCGAAAACTTTCTCGCATCTAAGTCTATCAAGTAGAGTTTTGTTCTACCTCTCACGCCTTATTCTAGAGAATCCTGGGAACCAGTTGTCAAATCAGCTAAAACCCACTTAGCAAAAGTTTTTGAATTGTCCTCTCTTACTTTTGAGGAAATACCTACAGTTGCAGCTGAGTTAGAAGCTGTTTCAAATTCGCGACCATTGTGCTCTTTCTCAAATGACTTGAACGATTTCGAGCTTTTGAAACTCGGATATTTTATCATTGGCGAGCCTTTAATTGCTCTGGCTGAGACTGATTATAAGGACACTCCTAACAGGACTACTAGATATGGACTTTTAATTTAAAGGAAGAAAAGATTTTGGGACAGATGGTCAAAGGTGGTCTCAAACCTCAAATGTGATTTCCACAAAAGTTTTCAACATTTTTTCATGAACTTCTCTAAATATTTTATTAAATTTGTTTAACCAGAGTTATTCCAGAATTGGTTTACATCAAATCGTGGAAGTTACACCAAATTTATCAAATTTCTTCAAGTTCGGTTCCTATCCCCGACTATAGAAGAAATTCAGCAAAGATGAATGAACTTTTTTTCCCTGTGCATCTTTGGCTCAAGGATGGTTCTTCTACATAGTATAGTTTTAATGGTGCTAAATAGGCAGCTCCTCGTTGAATTCCAACATAAAAGCAGTTTTTTAATGGGTAATTAGGTGTATGCTTATTATGATATTTCTCGGCTTTGTACTCTACGAAACCTTCAGCTACAAAATATTGTAAATATCCCAAACGTATTTCAGCTCGCTCTAGTCGACGATGAGGATCAGGTTGTGGGCCCAGTCCCGAAATAGCATCTAGAGGTCCGAAATAATGGTAACCTAATTCCGTTCTTTAAAAAAAGTAATTCTCTCTAGCATTAATCGGTTGCCCAGGTTGAATCCAGGTGGGTATTGGTCGATAATCATACTCACGTTCAGTAGCAGTGATTATTCCTTGATAAATAGATTTATCATCCATTTTTACGAAAACACTGTTTGCATTACGCTATTGTGGAAGCCCACCTATACCTAATTTTGTAAACAAAAAAGAAAAATGAATTGACTGTATCTCTGCGCTTTTTTAAATATTGCAAACAAACAAAAAAACTGTGACCACTGGCCAGCAATTTCTCATTTCTCTTTTCAATAATTAACTTAATATTTGCTTCCTATTTTGTATTAAATTTTATTCTTAGCTATCCTAAAAAAATGTACATAATTTTTATCATTGAAAAAATGCGCATTCTATTAAAATAAAAAATATTATTAAACATTTTACTGCAACTTGTGTCGTTTTTCCACAAATTTAATTTATTTAGATTGAACGTAGATGTAATTTCGGCAAAAAAATTATGAAATAAAATGTTATTGTAAGTGTCTTTTTTCAAAAAGCTTATTTTTTTACTTTTAATATATTTTTATATCTAAAGTTTACAACAAACTTGTAGATATTTTTTTGTCTAACTACTTTTGTCTTTTAATTTTCTTTGTCTCTTTTGTCGTTTCTCCAAAAATTCATTTTTAAATTTTTTGATCTTATTTTTTACGATTGAAAGAAAATTTAATCGTCCTATCTAAAAATGATTCATAACTAATTTATAGATCACTTTTGGAGTAAACATCTTTAGCCTGTTAATGTTAGTTTACACCTTGTGTCATTTTTTGAAAAAATTAAATGAAAAATTTTTAGATATTTTTTGAGATTAAAACAAAAACTACGGATCCTTTAAAAAATTATTCAAGACACATTTTAATGAGTTTCCGCTGTTTTTTGCAAGAGCAACTTTTATGTATTTATTTTTTTCATAGCTTGTGTCCCTTTTCTATAACTTTAATTTTAATCTTGTTTTTTACGATTTAAATCAAAAACTATGCGTCCTATTGAAAAATGTTCTATGAGAAATTTGCAGACCTTTTCAATGCGCGCAACTTTAGTTTATTTAATTTTTTTCATATCTTGCTTGAAATGGAATTTTAAATTATTTTTTGGATGATTAAAATTAGAACTTTCAACTTTTCGAAAAAATTAAAAAATTTGACATTACAATTTGATTTTTAAAAGCCCTAGAACATTATCTTGAAAACTTTTTTAATTTAGTCGAAAAGTTGAAAATTCAAAATTTGATCGTACCAAAAATAATAAAAAATCCAAAACCTATTTTTTCTACAAAAAAAATTCAATAATTCTTCTCCAAAAGTTAAATTTTAAATCTAAAAAATAGAATTTTCAAACAAAAAGAATAATTTTGTACATAAAAAATGCAACAAAATTCAAATTCAAGCATTCTCAACCAAAAAGTTAAATTTTTAACTAAAAAAGATAAATTTTTAAACGAATTCAAAAATATTCTGAGTTGCATTTTCTTCTAACAAATATGAATTTTTAAACACAATATTACTTTATTACCAAAAAAAAGGAATTTTCAATAACATTTAAGAATCCCGCAGAAAAAGTTTAATTTAAAATCCAACAGAAATTTGTTCAAACAAATAGATTATTTTTATACAAAAAAACGAAGTTTTGACAATATTTAAGAATTCTGAACCAAAAAAATTGAATTTTCAATAAAACAGGATGTGTCGTTAAACAAAAAGCTAAATTTACAGTTAAAAAAGATAAAATTTATAATGAAATTCAAAATTTATAAACCAAAACGTTAAATTTTTAACTAACAAAGGTACATTTTTAAACAAAAAGATAAATTTTCTACTAAAATTAAAGAATTTTCACCAACACTTAAGAGTTCTAAAAATAAAGTTTAATTTTTAGCTAAAAAAGACAAACATTTGAACGAAAAGTTTAATTTTCAAGTAAAATAGATGAATTCTTAAGAAAAAGTTCAATCTACAACAAAAGAAGAAGAATTTTTCATAAAATTCAAGAATATTTAACCACCAATTTGAATTTTAAATTAAAAAGACGAACTTTTAAATTAAAAGATCTTTATCCGTAAATAGTTTGAATTAAAGGAAAAATTAATTTTGAAGCAAAGAGCTCAATTTTCTAGCAAAACAGTTTGAATATCTGAACACAAAAAAGACCAGTTTTGCACCAAAATGTTAAATTTTCAACTGAATAGAATTTTCCCCAAGAATGGTTAAATTTAGAAAAAAAGTTAAACTTTTAATCAAATAATTAAATTATTAATGAAAAAAGTGAATTATTAACAAATTGTGCGCGGATTTTTAACGAAGGGTCAACTCAAATTATAAACCTTCAACTGTCATAATTACGTTTTATGTTAAAAAATTAATTCGCAGATCACGAAAAACGGAATATTTAATTTTATATACTAAGGGAAGTGTATGAACTATATTTTAAAAGCAACTGGAAAAGGCAACTTTTATAGTTAATGTTATTTAAAAAAATTGGACTCGTTGCTCGCTTTTTTGCTTTTTTGCAAAAGGAACATCCTTACCGCTATTTTTACCAAAAAAAGTAACGACTTTAATTATTTTAGTTACTTCGGATCACTGATTCTTTAAATAAATTGTTACTGTTAAATTGACACCTAATTTTGCAGCTCTTCTAGTAAAATGTATTTAAATTAGGAAGCTTGTAATCAGTAAGAAGTATACAATTATTATGATAACAAATTAAATTATTTACACATACATGGGTATAAGAATGGAACTTGAATTCTTTAACTTATAATTATGATTAAAAATATAAAATAGATAATTTATTATTAAATTCAAAAAATAATCAATTATTTTCCAAATTGAAAATTTTGATAATTCTATGTTTGATTAAAAAAACACTTTTTTCTCCGTTGAAAATTCAATTATGTGGGCTAAGATTCATTTTTCTCCATTGAAACTTCATTTATTTAGTTAAAGATTAAACGACTTTGTTAAAAACCGTCTTTTTTATGTAAATTCACATTAATCGAAAAAAAATTTTTTTCACTATTTTAATTCAATTGGAACTTTTCTGTTTGCAAATCTGACAGTTAGTTTTTTTTTCAAAAATGAATTTTTTTTGTCTGAAAATTTAACCATTCCATTTTTTGTTTTCTTTATAGATATTTCGTTTTTTTTGGTGGAAAATTTAATTGCAATCAATTTAATTATCCTATTTTATTAAAAATTTTCTTTATTTGGTTGAAATTTCCATTAAAAATAAAATATATGGTTTAAATTGTTTGTGTTTTGTTAAAAGATATGATTCCTTAGTATAAAATCAATATTTTAAATTTCATTTATTTTGTTCAGATTCATTTTTTAAAATAAAAACTTATTTTTTGAGTAGAAATTTTATTATTCAATCTTTGGCCTGCATTTGTTTTTATTAATCATTTTTAATAACATTTAATTTTGTCGGTTAAAAATGAACATTTTTTCTTATTAAAAATTAAATTGTTTTCAAATTTAAAACATAATATTTTAGGTGCGATTTTTGTCTTTGTTGATTAAAAAGTCTTCCTTGGTTTAAAAATAAATTTGTTTGTTAAAAATTTATCTTTTTTATTGGTACAAAATTCACCTTCTGTTTTGAAAATTCAACTATACATTAAAAAAATTTTATTTAAAATGCATCATTTTCGTTGAAAGTTCATTTTCATCGTTAAACATTTAAAAAATTTGGTTGCTAATTTGTTTCTTTTGTTACAGATCGCATTTTTTTTACCAAAAATGTAGCTATTTAATTTTTATTAGAAAATTAAACTTTTGTGTTTGAAAATTTAATTATTTTGATAAAAAATTATATTTTTCTGTTGAAAATTCCAATATTTTGGTAGAAAATACATATTTTTGAGTTGTATTCGATATATTTTGGTTGAATTTTGTTAAACGTTATTATTTCTTAGTATAAAATTCATCTTTTTAATTCAAATTTCATTTAGTTTGTTGCGATTAATTTGTTTGAATACAAATTTATTTTTTAACGAAAAATTTCAATATTGCATTTTTCCTCTACATTTCGTTTTAATTAGTAATTTTCAATAACATTTAATTTTATTGATTAAAAATACATCTTCTTGGCCAAAAATTGAATATTTTATTAATAAATATTTTATTTGATCACAAATATATTGATGTAACTTATAATTAATTTTCTTTTTACATTTATCTTCTTTAGTTGAAATATTTTCTCTTTTATGGGAAGAAAATTCACCTTACAATTGTTTATTTAATATGCATAATTGAAGTTAAAAGTTAGTTTCCTTTGTTTACAATTTTTAAGATTTGGTTGAAATTTCTTTCTTTTGTTGCAGATTAAATTTTTTAAATAAAAATGTAGCTATTCAATTGTTGTCAGAAAATTAATCTTTTGCGGTTGAAAATTTTGTTAAAAGATTAAATTCTTCTCCTGAAAATTCAATAATTTGGAAAAATACATCTTTTTGCGTTGTAAATTCAAGTTGTTTTTCAAAAAATTGTCTTGCTGACTTAAAAACTCCATATTTTGCACAATTTTGAACAAAGGAAAGGAAAATGGTAGGGGAAATGAGAAAAATAAAAGGGGGAAATAAAAATCATAAAAGGGGAAAATATAAAAAGAACTATAGAAATTAAAAACTCAAACTGGAACTTCTAGCCAAATTAAAAAAAGTTTAAAAAACACATATTTAAAATTTTTTATAAACAATAATTATAAAATTAAATCGCACTCACATTGAATATTAAAGAATCTCAGTAACGTGAGAAGCAGACCGCCAGGGATAATTTTATTTTTAATTATTATACCGATTTTCAATAAAGCAATACTATATATACTTATTTTTATGGCATCTTCACTACTGGAAATCTTTATTTATTCTTAAAAATAAGCACAGTGGAGACATAAATATTGTTTAACTCAGATCTAAAAATTTTTCATATTCACTGGATTTATTTTCTCATAAAACCTTCAGAATAATTAAAGACTACTATAAATTACAAAATAGTTTCATCCGTAATTAAATAAATAAGGTTTCAATTTAAAAAGATGAATTTGATCCAAGCAGTTGAATTTTCAAACCAAAGAAAAAGTTTTTTATAATCAAAAATAGAATTTACAAAATGTTTAGTTTGAATTATAATTCTAAAAATAAAAATAACGTCCAAGCTATCGAGTTAAATGAAAAGAAGAGTTTTTAACCAAACAGTTCAATTTTCTCACACATTGTTAAATTTTCGACCAAAAAAATTAATTTTTGAAGAAAACAAAATTTAATTCTTAACTAAATAAGTACAGTTTAGATTAAGAAAGATAAAGTTTAATACAAATAGTTGCTTCTTCAACGATAAAAGAGTTTTGTTTTGTTAACCAAAAACAGATTTTTCACAATCATGAGTTTGGAAAATTAATATAAAAAGAACAATAATATCTAAACTGTCGAATTAAATAAAAACTAAAAAATTTGTAAGTGAATAATTGTATATTTAACCAAATAAATTAAGTTTTAATTGAGAAAGCTGAATTTTAATCCAAGTAGTTTAATTTTCTACTAAAAAAAGGTTTTTTAAAGCAAAAATTGGATTTTTTAAATTTTTAGTTTGAAAAATTCATGTAGGAATAAAATAATTTTTAACGTGTCCAACAATATAAAAAGTGATTAATTTTAAACTAAATAGTTCAATTTTTCTCACTAATTGTTTAATTTTCAAGCAAAACAGAAGAATTTTCAACCAAAAATGATGAATTTTTAACCTATAGCGATACATTTTCTACCAAATGCTTCGGAATTTTTAAACAAAAAAACCCAAACTTAACAAAAAAAGGTTTTTCTCTTGCCAAAAATCAAATAAACTGATTCTGATTTAAATAGTCAAATTAAGAAAAAACAATGTGAATTTTCAACACATTTATCTTGTGCTTCGCGCTTGATCTTTGTACTACCTCTAAAATTGTCTACCGACTTTCAAGAACTAAAGATCAAATCATCGAAAACTGTGATTTTGGTATTGTGAATTCTCTTTTGTTAAAGCTCCTTGGGTTTTAACGAACACATTTTCATCACATGTCGTGCTTCAACTGAATCTTTTTTTTTTAATTACTGTATCTCGGCCTAGTATATCTTATGCAGTTATTTCAAAATAAAAAACAAATTTTATTTCATAAGGATTACTTAAATATTTATTTATCATATTAAATTAAAATTTATCCTCAGCTTATAGTTAAAAAAGTGCGCATCTTATAAAAAAAAGTTTTTATTTGAAATTCCATAGTACTTTGTTTTATTATTGCATTAATTTAATTTGTTTGTTTTCATTGTTTCATTTTACATGATAAACCAAAAATATGCGTTTTAGCTTAAAGTTGATCGATGCAAATTTTTAGCTCTAATTTAGTCGAAAAATGTTGTCAAATAAAATTTTAATCTAGCTTGTTTTATTTTTCCAAAAAGTAAAGTTTTTTATTTTTAATGTATTTTCAAACTAAAGCTTATAACAAATTTGTTAGATCTTTTTTTAAACAAATTTTTGCTTTTTAATTTTTCACGTATCTTGCATCGTTTTTTTAAAAATTTAATTTCTTTATTTATTCACTTATTTTTTATGATTCTAAAAAAATCAGCTCGTTCTACCAAAAAATAAATAATGACAAACTTATAGATCATTTTCGTACAATAAATATTTTATTAATAATTTTTTATACCTTTCTTAGTTTTTCAAAAACAGTTTTTTCTTCAATAATTTTTTTTCATATTTTAATCAAAAATTACGCACTCAATCCAAAAATTATTAATAACACATTTGAAGTTCTTTTTTGGATGAAAAAATTTCGTTAATTTTTTTCGGTAACTTTTCTCGTTTGCGAAAAAAATTTATTTTCAATGTTCTTTTTTGAAAAGAAAAAAAAAATTTAAATGAATAAATTTTTAGATCTTTTCGGGGCGCAAAATTTTTTCTTTTGATCTTTGTTCACATCTTGCATAGTTAGACCGCAAAATAGAATTTTTGATTTGGTATTAACTTAGGTACGGCCAAATTTTGGTTTTTTATTTCTCAAGAAAATTTGGAAAGAAACTTTTTTTCAGGATTTTTTTCATATCTTGCTTTGCTTGGCTCAAAATTTTCATGCTCGTTTTTGTTTTTATTTAGAAACTGCTGTAACTCTGATAACTTTTTTTTTAATTTCATAAAAAATGGGTTGCTTAAATTTGAATTTTTCATTTCTTAAGAACATTAAAAAAAAAGTTTTGGTTTTTTTATTTTTTTATTTGTTGATATTTAGAAACTTCTTTTAACTCTCATAATTTTCTTCTTCAATTTTAATTTTTATTAAAAATGGCTGGCTAAGGAGACTGCCTTTAGAATCAAGAAGAAAAAGTTAATTATAATTCTAATTGTTTTTCAAAATACCAAAATGACCATTTCAGGTAAATTGATTTAATACTTAACGCTTTTCTTCTCAGTTAGTTATATAACATAAATTAATATTAATATTATAATTAATAATTAATACTATAATCAGTCTTAAAAATATTTTCTTTAAATAATGCCATGCAGTCACGTTTCTTTCTGGAACATTAATATTTTTGTTCAATTTTCACTTAAAGTCAGGTGAGAATCAATAAAATTCGACAATCGTGATTGTTTAAATAAATCATTATTATTACTCACTAAAATTTTTCTAAAATAATGCTAGATACTTACCAAAATTTTGTAATTTAAAAGAAAAACGGGTGGACTGAAAAATAGCGAAAATAAAATTCCCGAATATTTAAATCCGATAATAATAAAATTTCGAAAAAATGAAAATACTGAATTGGAAAACTGCCGAAGAATAAAATTCTCGGATAATAAAATTTCCGAATTATAAAATTTTTGAATTGGAAAATTCCCGACAGACTATTGCCGACTTATAAAATATCCGAAACTAAATATGAAAAATAATGTTGTAAGAATAATATTTCCTTATTGGCTTTGGCATCAGTAATTAAATATTGTTATCGGTATATTTTGTTGGCAATTTTATTATTCGGGAATTTTACAATTAGGTTATATTATTAAATGCCGTGAATTTTATAATTAGCAAATTAATTAATTCGGTAATATTATAAACTCTCGTGAATTTTATTATTGGGAAATTTTTCAATTCAGGTATTTCATAATCCGGGAATTTTATGATTCCTGAATTTTATTAATCGGGAATTTTGTAATTCGGGAATCTTACAGTGCTGGGAATTTTATTTTCCAGGGCTTTCCAGTCGTCCTAGAAGAACTGGAAATTTCTAATATTATTATAAGAATTATCTATTAACAACAAATTATTTCAGAATAATAATAAATTATTTAAATAATTTACGTGAATATATAATTATCAGTAGAAGGAACTAATATTGACGATTCTGAATAAAATCTAAAAAAATGTCGTTTTTTCTAAATATGATTTTAAAAAAGTACATTTATTTTTTCATAAATTAAAGCATAGCTAAAGATTTTGTGAAATTCAAATAATATTTCATGACCTTAAATTTTAAGAAATCAAAATTTTAATTATCTCCCGTTTAGCGCTTATAAAATGTCTTTAGACCTGTTAGAATGAAACGCTTAAAAATTAGAAGGTTGCTAATTGATTATAAATTATACATTATTATTGTTCACGATAATTTTTAT
>NC_046666.1:10692028-10836271 GCF_010883055.1 Belonocnema kinseyi | reverse complement strand
CATTTATATTTTTAATTTAAACTTAATAAAATTGAAATATTATTATTTTCTGTTTAGGTACTTTGAGTTCAGAAGAAAATCATTGGACAGAAATCTATTTTCGTGGACCGAACGTTATCTGTGCTGTCAAGGCTACCATTTTTATTTGACTTTACTATCTACCATTTAATGTTAGATAAAATAATTAAGAGCATTCTGTGAACGGTATTGGCCATTTTTTCTTGAATGATAAATCTAAAGCGTAATTTGATATTTAATACAAATGATTAAAATTCTCATCATGGTTTCTTGAAATTAAATGTTTTTTTTTCTCACATCGATTTAATGTTTAATTTTTATCGAAATTTCCAATTATAGATTTTTCTAAACTTTGAAACCACACATAAATAATTCCAAAGTAAATAATTGAAAAAAAAACGAAATTTGTTACTCAAAACATCTCCAAACTTTCAATTTTTCCTAATAAAAAAATGGTCTATCATTGAAATGTTATCCTTCTCAAAAAATCTATGTTAGATTTTGCTAACTGCTTCTATTTTGTAGATAAGAACCTGTGAAATAAATAATCATATCCATAACTTATTAAAATGAAGATCTTGTATTGTCATTTTATACAAAAATGTGGTGATTGTTATAAACAAATTACAAGTTTGAGCGATTTTTAAGAGTTTTTGTTATTTTTTTTAACATACCTTGTAAATATTTCTAGTGATACTTCTGTAAACTATTTCACAAATTCAGGACGAATGTAAGTGTTATAAACAAATTTGTTAAACTAATGTGCAGTTTGAGCAATTTTTTAGTGATTGAGGTACTTTTTTTAAAAATTCTTTGTTTGGTTAGGGAGTGATGTCACAATTAACTATGTTGCAGTTTAATGACAGTTTTTTTTATTGTTATTAATAAATTTTTTAACAAAGTAACAGTTTCAGCAGGTTTTTAATAGTTTCAGTTACTTTTTTTTAACGTTCTTTGTTAGTCCTTCTAATGATACTTATGGAAAGTGTATTGTCATTTCATAACAAATGTCGCTGTTATATAAAAAAAAATTTCACAAATTTTATAAAAAATTTTTTTAAACAAATGCGCAGTTTGAGCAATTTTCGAGTGTCTGACGTACTTTTTTTAAAATGCGAATTATTTGACGTAGTCTTGGTGTTTCAATAAACTGTATTGTTATTTTGTTCAAAAATATGGTATTTGTCATCAACAAATTTTATAAACAAATTCGCAGTTTGAGCAATTTTCGAGTGTTTGGCGTACTTTTTTAACAATTTGTTCTCTTTCACGTAGCATTGGTGCTTCAATAAACTGTATTGTCATTTAATACACAAATGTGGTGGTTGTTATAATCATATTTTATAAACAAAATTCGCAGTTTGAGCGATTTTTAAGAGTTTTTGTTACTTTTTTCACGCACCTTGTCAATCTTTCTAATGATACTTCGGTAAACCATTTCACAATTTCCGGACGAATGTAATTGTTATAAACATATTTTTTAAACAAATGTGCAGTTTGAACAAATTTCGAGTAATTTAGCTAATTTTTTTACGTGCTTTGTTTGACGTGGCAGTGATATTTCGAATAAACTGTATTGTCATTTCAAACAGAAATGTGGTGATTGTCATAAACAAATTTTATAAACGAATTCACAGTTTGAGCGATTTTTAAGAGTTTTTGTTACTTTTTTCACGCACCTTGTCAATCTTTCTAATAATACTTCGGTAAACCATTTCACAATTTCCGGACGAATGTAATTGTTATAAACATATTTTTTACACAAGTTTGAGCAATTTATTAGTGATTGAGGTACTTTTTTTAAAAAGTGCTTTGGTTAGGGAGTGATGTCGCAATTAACTATGTTGTAGTTTTACGACAATATTTGTATTGTTATTAATACATCTTATAAACAATTGAACAGTTTGAGCCATTTTTAAGTGATTCAGATCCTTTTTTTAACTTCCTTTGTTAGTCCTTCTAATGATACTTTTTTTAACTGTCTTGTCAGTTTATGACAAATGTCATTGTTATAAACAAATTTTCTAAACAAATTCTATACACAAATTTTCTAAACAAATTCTATAAACAAATTTTATAAACAAATTATATAAACAAATTTTATAAACAAATTTGCAGTTTGAGCGATTTGTAAGAATTTTTGTTACTTTTTTAAGGATCTTTTTTTATTTTCCCAGTGATACTTCTGCAAACTATTTCACGATTGCAGGACAAATGTAATTGTTATAAACAAATTTTTTAAGCAAATGTGCAGTTGGAGCAGCTTTTGAGTTTTTCAGATACGTTTTTTATGTGCTTTGTTTAAAGTGGTAGTGATGTTTCAATTATTTATATTGTCATTTCATAAAAATTTCATGATTTTTATAAACAAATTTGATAAACAAGTGCACAGTTCAAGCAATTTTTAAGAGTTTCAGTTCCTTTTTTGCAAACAAACTTTGTTAGTCTTTCTAGTGATACCTTTATACAAATGCGCAGTTTGAGAAATTTTTTAGTATTTAAGATACTTTTTTTCATACGTGCTTTCTTTGAATTGGAAGTGATGTTGCAATAAAATTTGCTACAATTTCATGATATTTTTGTCATGTTTATAAACAAATCTTATAAATAAATTAACAGTTTGAACAATTTTCGAAAATTTGAGTTCTTTTTTTTAGAAATAAATGCATAAAAATTCTCAGGAGATTTTAGTTGTCAGAAAATTACGATATCCTTACTTAAATAATGGATAGAAATCAGCCAAGATTATGGTGTTTCAATTCCGTCGATTTTCTTTTTGGAACACTTAAGGGTTGTTAAAACAACTTCTAAAATAACGCAATCACGAAATTTTTATCGTCATAAAATTACGATTTCATTCGCGGAATAGTGGAGGGATGTTTACGCAACCCTTAAAATAATTTCAATGTATTTTACGATTAGAGTTTTCTTTATAAATTTCTTTTTAAATAATTTATGATTATAATATTATGTTTAAAAAAATGTCTCGTGAATTTGGATATTAGGTATTGTCCATTTCCTTGTTTAAATACTTAAGGGTTGTTGAAACAACCCCTAAAATCATTTGAACGAATACGCAGGTAGAATTTGGTATTCACGGTCACTCTAAATTTATTTTTAACGTCAACCGAATAATAAAAAAATCAACTATTATTTTGGTTTTTAGGAAATGTCAAGTTTGCTTATTGGTTATTTAATGGCTCTGAAAACAAACCCTTAAATAAATCAAACCACTTTCAGAGCTAGGAAATAATTCTCTGCAAGTATTTCAAAGTATGGATCAACCCTATTGATACAATTGAAAAATCTCCCGTAAGCTTGCTTTTGGAAAACGTCGATTTTTTCTTCTGATTCATTAAGGGATGTTAAAACAACCCTTTAAATCAAATAAAACAATTTTTTCAATAGGGTACACTTCTCATAGTTATTTTTAATGGAAAGTAGATGTGGTGGAAGGAATGTAGGGTATTGAGAGCGCGGAGTGGTATTTCTGAAATGAAGGTGAGTACTGCAAAAGAAGGTAATTTAGAGATGAGGAAGCAGGGAAGGTTGTCATGGTTAAGAAGAGTGAGATGGAAGGTACAAGAAGAAGAAGTAGTGTGGCGTAGTGGGGACGCAGAGGAATGATTCAAAAATAAAAGTGAGTTGTGTAAAGGATATTAAGTCAGAGGTGGGAAAATAGGGAAGGTTGTTATTGGTAGGGCGAGTAAGGTGGATAGTAGATGAGGAAAAAGTAGTGCAGTGTAGTGTGGGAGCAGAGGGGTTCTTGGGAAATTAGGGTTAATAGTATAAGAGAACGTAAGTGAGAGTTGGGGATGTAGGGAAGGTTGCTATTATGAGGAAAAGAAAGGTGATTTTTATTTTTAATAACAAATTATAATAAATTTTAATATAATAATATTAATTTGTCCGCGAAAAATATAAATATAATAATTTTAATATAATAAATTATATTATAATAAATATTATAAAAAAATTTAAGAAACTAAAATTCTAAAATCTAAATCTTCAGAGAAAGAAAATTCAAATAAAATTTTGTATAAAAGAAGCGAGAAAATTCAAAGAAATCGAATTTCTTGCTAATTTTCATCAAAGCAATTTTCAAAAATATAGTTTAAACAATAAATGTCACGTAAGTTCGAATTTTATTTAATTAATTTTTAGTTTATATTTTCGTTTCTAAATTTTTCCTTACTGAATAGTTGAATTAAAAAAAGTACTTTAAACAAAAAATGGAGAAGCTAAATTTTTATTAAGGAAAATTAATTTTCGATGAAAAAAAAAAGAATTTTCCACGGGGACGTCCAGTATTGTACAAAATAGTTGAATTTCATAAAAAAAATTGTTAAATTTAAAAGCCAAAATGAGGAATTTTCTATAATACTGCTGATTTTTCAATCAGCGAACCTAAATATTCATCTGAATAGTTCATTTAAAATCAATCAATTAAATATTAAACTAGTAATTAGTAAATCTGCTAACAGTGAATTTATAACAGAAAACGCAATTTTCCTAAGAAATACTTGATTATTTAACGCAAAATTGATTTTCTTTTTAAAAATACGAATTTTCTACAAGAAGGAATTTTTTCAACAGGATATTCAAATTTTCTATTAATTTGTTGAATTTAATTGCTTACACTATGAATGTTTTACAAAACAGTTAAATTTGCAAACCAAAATCTTAATTTTTGTCAAAAAAGTTCATTTTTGTCGAAAAAAATACAATTTTTAATCAAATAAAAAAAAGGATTTTTAATTGACAATATAAACTTTGACACAATAAGGATAAATGTTTAACAAAATATTTTACGTATTAATTTTTGGTATTTATCAACAAAATATTTGATTTTTTATAGAATAAACTCGATTTTCTGTTAAAAAGAAGGAATTTTAAGAAACGGCGTATTTGACAAAATTTTAGACTAATTAGAAGATTTTTTGTTAGTCTGATTTTTTCGAGGATGGTTCAAATTAAATATCTTGGCGGAAAAAAATACTTATAAGCATGCAATAGATTATTTTTAAATGAATATTTCTAATGGTTTGCGGAATGAACCAAGTTTAGTTGACAAACACTGTACACAAATTATTCAGATGTATAAATTGGAATGGGAGATTGTACGCTTATTTTTAAAGTCAATAAATTTAGGTGAAATGAATTACAATTTCAAGGAATCTGTATTATTATCAGAAAATCCCTTAAGTTCTTAGAGAGATCGACAGAAGAATCCTTTTCAGAAATACAAGAATTATTTTTCCAGGGGTTACATATTTAATATTTTCAAGGAATCTGTATTATCATTCGAGCATAACAGAAATTCTTAATCTTCTCAGACTAGATGGTGCTTTGAATTGAAAAATTTGTTCATTACAGTTTTTTTGAAAAAAGATCTATTCCTTTGCTTTCCTAGGAATCGAACCACAGAACTTCTAATTCTCGGTCGGGTGCTTTTCCCTTAAGCTACTTTCGATCTCTATAGTAGCTTAAGGGAAAATCAGCGGACAGGCAATCGAAAGTTCTGTGGTTTGATTCCCAGCGGAACTAAGGAGAACATCTTTTTTCAGAAAAAATTTTACTAAAAAAATAGATTGCATGCCGAAATAATTCTCGTGTACGATACAAGATCAGGTGATTAAGCCTAAATTTACAATTTCCTTCATATTTTTTCAATGAAGCTAAAAACGTTGCAGAATCATATTTTATAAAACTCTCGTATTTTTTATGTTTTCCATTTCTCTAAGCTGACCTTGTTATGCAAAGATGTATCAACAATTATTAAAAATGTAGATTTCATATTTATATACATTTTGCATTGAAATCAATTTAATACTCTCTACCCTAAAATTTACACATATAATACTTATTTAACCAGATAAATAAACTTTTTCTCCTAACCATCCAATTTTTAGTTTAAAAAAATGAACAAAAGCTTTGAAATCCCAAGACATGTTTTATATATTTATTAAAATATTTTTAGGAGTATATCAATTTGTTCTTAAACAAAAATTATTGTCTCATGAACCTGTTTCAATTTATTATTAGGGCGGTAGTAATAACGAAAAATTGATATAATTCGAAAACTGATAAACAATTCATAAAGTTAGATAAAATTTGTTCGCCTAGTTAATTTCTTGGGAACAATTATTGACATATTAAAACAGTTTATATTGACATAAGGTTAGTTTAATCAAATAAAATTTCGACTAAGAAAAATAAAAAATTCAATTGTTTAAACAATGTTTGTATTAAAAAGTCGTTGTATAGTGCAAGCTACAAAAAAATTCTAAATATCCACTTCCCGTATAATGAACAATTTATTTAATTAGCAACGTTTTTGGTCAATTAAATGTTTTCTTTTTATTATATTTGAAAAAAACGTTTTGAATAAATAATTATATTTCAATTTTATTGTACAAAGTTAAGAATATTGTACAAAATCGCGTTTTTTTATTGAAAATTGATCGATTTTTCATGTTTTTGTAATCTTTCTTTAATTATTATATATCCAACCCTAACTATATATATATTTAAAAAATTAGTTGGAAAATTTCTGTAAAATAAAAAAAAAATTTCTTCATTCCCTCGAAACATTAAAAAAATCTAATAAAGCTTCTTTTTCGAAATCTCTAAAATATTATAATAACACAATAATAAAATATATTATATATAATATATATTATACATTATATAATAATATAATAATAATAAAATCTTTACAATATATAAATTATTTTTTAATTTTTGCAAAACGTCTGAATGTCTCTGAATCTTACTTGCATTTTTGATCAAATTCTATCAATTTAAAAATTAAACAATTTTTCAAATGTTCTAAAACCTTTCAGAATTTTTCCCTAAACTCATTTTTTCTACTAAAAATTATTTCAAATCTCGACAGGAAAATAATAATAATAATAATATAAGATGAAATTTTAATTTTCCTAAAACATTTCAAAATGATTCAAAAGCATTTTTTGAAATCTTCACAATACTTTTTTATATTATTAAAATTTTTTGTACAACTTTAAACAAATTCCGCCCAATTGCCAAATAATATTGGAGAATATTTTTTGACAATTTTAAAAATCTGTTTAATCTTCTAATTTTTTTCAATTACTTTTAATTGGGTTCCATGATTTTCAAGTCCTAAATGAAAAGATCTTTTCTGAGGATTTTCCATAAAGAATCCAGAACTAGGTTCAGTTTTTTGATAGACTTCTTAGTTTTATTTTTAAAAAAACTCCAGTCAAAAATCTATATGCTTGATCCTATAGTAAGAAAGGAGGAATGCCGAGAGGATTGAAAAAAAGTATGAACGAACTTTTTCGACTGATTAATAATTTATGTTTATTATATTAACCTTACATTAGTTTTTTTAAATCTTCTCCTTCGCTCCGTTGGGAATCGAACCACAAAAATTCAGATTGCCGGTCGGGTCTTTTCCATTAAGCGACTGTAGAGATCGAATGTAAATTTCTTTTTCAGAAATACACGCAATATTTGTCCAGATACTGCGTATTCAAATTTTTCGAAGGAATCTTTATTATTATCAGAAGGGTTAAATAAAATTTTCATTACATTTTTCCTGAAAGAGTTGAATACACTAGTAATAAAAAAATTGCAGTTCATAAATTTATTTATCCTGAAAAGACTTTAAAAATTTCTGTTATTCTCTGTAAAGGATTCTTTTTTCAACTCCCTAGTAGCTTAATGAAAAAGCACCCTTCTGGTCTTTTCAGGCAAGATGGTGATATGAATTAATTTTTTTCCGAAATGAGATCCTCTGCTTTGCTCCACTGGGAATGTAATGACAGAATTTCCGATTCCAGGTCGGGTGCTTTTCCCTTAAGCTACTTTCGATTTCTCTAGTAGCTTAAGGGAAAAGCAGATGGCCGGCAATCGGAAGTTATTAAATTGTAATAGTTTAATAAGTTGTTTTTCTTACCTAAATTAAAAAGGCCTAGAAACAATGGCTAAACGAATCCCCTAGCAACTAAAAAAAGCAAAAGTCGGAAATCTACACAGTATTTCATTTATTTGCAAAGAGCGAATGTGAAGGAAAACAAATAGTTACTAGTTTATTAATTATTGATTAGAGAAAGTCCTGGTGAGTTGCGTAGTGATTTAACCTTCTGTTTCTACATCGGTTGTTTATATTTATTGTCTTTAAACATTAAAAAAATTGGTAAAATAATAATAACATTGTAATTTTTTAAATAAATTATTGTTTGCTCTAATTATAAGAATCGCTGAAGATATTTTAGTAAGGAACTTGCTAGAACTTATAACTATTGTTTACACAAGAAAAGTCGTAGAACATCATGAAGATTATTCTAAACGTACATCAGGCCGAGATTTTTCGCCAAAACGGGGTGGAGACGGATAATGTTTTATCAATTTTGCACTATAAACTGGTCCTCCTTCCATTGCTACAAAAATGTGGTTGACAGCTGGGTAATTCATTTTGCGAAGAGAATGTCGTTGAGTGGGACTGTACAATCGAAAACCTCTAGCTGTAAAATATTCATCGTTTCCTAAACGTATTTCAGCGTACTCTGGACCCCGAGGATAAGGTCTATGTTTAAGCTGTTTCCCTGAGAAATCCAGTACTCCCAGAAAATGATGGCCGCTTTCGGTTCTTATAAAAAAGTAATAATCCTTAGCATCTTTCGCTTTCATAGATTGCATCCAGAAGGATATTGGAATGTACTATCTGAGGCGATCTGTATGTTTGATACTTCCTTCAAAAGTAGATTGATCTCTTATTTTTACTAAGACAGAGTTTGGAGGTAGCTGCTCTGAAAGTGCACCTACACCTCATTTTATAAGAAATAATTAGTCAAAATTTCAAAGTCAATTAATTTTTCAACATTTTTCCTGCCTATGGCCCTTTCACTCTCTTTTTCTCTACTCTTTCTTTAACACTCTTCTCGAATCATCTTAGTCTCGTATCGAGCCTAATCTCGAATCACGCCTTGAATCTTGACTCGAGTCTCGCTTTAAAACTCGTCTTGAATATCGTCTCGAGTTTCGTCTTGAATCTCGCCTCGAGTCTCGAGCCTCGTCTCGAATCTCGTATTGAATCTCGTCTACTGTCTTTTCTTCAATCTAATCTTAAATTTAGTCTAGAATCTCGTCTCGAGCTCATCTCATATAAAAGTACAATGGAAAGACGAACATACAGTGCGAAAAAATGACTTTTTGTTCAAAACAACGTACAGCCTAAATTTATAAGAAACGAATTAGTCAAAATTTCGTGGCCAATAATTTTTTCAACATTTTTCTTGCCTATTCCCCTTTCACTCTGCTTTTCTGCACCCTTTCCTAAATATACTGCTCGAATCATCTCGAGTCTCGTATCGAGTCTAACCTCAAATCACGCCTCGGATTTTGGCTCGAATCTCGTTTCGAATCTCGTCACGAGTCTCATCTTTAATCTCGCCTTGAGCCTCGTCTGCAATCTCATCTCGAATCTCGTATTTAATCTCGTCTATAGTCTTTTCCTGGAACTAATCTTAAATTTAGCCTAGAATCTCGTCTCGAGCTCATCTCATATAAAAGTACAATGAAAAGACGAACACATAGTGCGAAAAAATGACTTTTTGTTCAAAATAACGTACAGCCTAAATTGATAATAAACGAATTAGTCAAAATTTCGTGGCCTTTCGATTTGTTAAGCTTTTCGTTCCTATCCTATTTTTCACTATACTTTTCTCTACCCCGCCTTTATTTCTTTTCTCAAATCATCTCGATTAGTATCGAGTATCGTCTCGAATCTCGCTTGAAGCCTCGTCTTAAATATAATCTCGTATCTAGTCTCGAATCTGCTTTCGAGTCTGGTAAAAAAGGAGATAATACAGACGGAAACATAATGCGAAAAAATTACTATCTGGTTTCAAAATAACGTACAGCTAATAAATATTGACCTATTTGTACAACAAAAAATTCAAAAAAGCTGATAAGATTTCTGAAAGAGTTGTAAAGTCTGATTTTTTAAACGGACTTGTAGGGGACCCTGCAGGGGATTCTCATAAAAAAATATAATGAGAAAGAAATTTCTTCTTGAGATTATAATGTTTATTATTAAAAACAAATTCAATAAACAAATACACTAATTAGGCATTTTTTGAAAGAAAACTTCGTTTTTTATATGAATTTGTTTTCAATTAGAAACCTTATAATGATTTTAGGAAAATTTATAATTTTTTAATTAATTTCATGAGTTTTTGACAAATTTATTAGGCATTATCCGGCAGAACAATTTGGATGTTTTTTCTACAACTTTTTTAATTAGGAAGTTCATGATATTTTGAGAAGAATTAATAATTTTTGGGTTAATCTTATGATTTTTGCAAATAAATTCAATAAGCAAAAGCATAGATAAGACATTTATCCCAAACAAAATTATTTTTTTCTCTGGCGACTATTTTAATTGGGAACTTCATCATAATTTTAAAAAAAATCATAATTCATTGATTAATTTTATAATTCTTTAAAAACAATTTTAATAATAAATGCATTATTGGGGCTGCTATTAACGGAAAATTCGTTTTTGCGATATCAGTATTTTTATTGAAAACTTTATGACAATTTTATTAAATTTCATAATTATTTCATCAATTCTATGATTTTTCAAACAAATATAATAAGCATCTGCAATATTTGAGCATTTTTAACAAAATTCTTTTGTTTCTTAATTCCAGTCCTTCAAGTTTAAGCTTCTTATTACTTCTATTCTTGTAACATTCAACTAATTATCAAATTTGAATAAACTATCATAAAGTTCCCAATTAAACAAGTTGACATCGAAGAAAAAGAATTACTCCGTCATAAGATTAATCAACAAATAATAAATTCTTCTAACATTATGATAAAGTTCCTATTTGAAAAAAATGATATGGAAAAAAACGAATGTTTCTGTCTAAAAATGCCTGATTAATGCATTTATTTATTTAATTTGTTTATAATTTCAACAATAACAATCTGCAATTTGCACGTTTTTTACGAGCACCAGAAACATCAAAGAAAAAATGGATATTTTTTCGTGATATTTGTTTATTTATAAAAAAATTCAAAACCTAATTTAAAAACCAGACAGCTAAAAGTTATACTTATTGTTGGAAAATTCAGCTTTTTTTCTTGTAAATTTAACTATTTCGTAGAAAATTTTTGTTTCCTATTAAAAATTCGTCTGTTATAGTTCAAATTTTATCTTTCTTCAATTAAATTAAAAATGCCACTATTTGATAGAGAATCAAACTATATTTTTTTTAAAATTTACATCGTGTTTGGTTAGAAAAAGATCCGTCTTTTTTAATTGAAAATTCAGTTTGTTTCATAGAAACTTGTTTTTGTTGTTAAAAAATTCATATTCTGATCTTTAACAGTGAACTGTAATCTGTTTTGATTGAAATTCAACTATTTTTAGAAAACAAATTTTAAAAAATCATCGGTTTTAAGAGAAATATCATCTTTTCTGAATAAAAGTGCAACTGTTTAGTAAAGATTTCAACAATTTTGTTAAAAAGTCGATGTTTTTTAAATTTAATTTAAAAAAATTTTTATTTGGTTGAAAATTTAACTTTTCAGTCCAAAAGCCTTTTTTTCGTCTAAAATTAATTTTTTGACTAAAAATCTGACTTCTTTATTTTTAAAAATTGATCTTTTTTAGAGCAAAATTCTCCTTTAAAAAAGAAATCATTTTCTTCATTTGAAATTTCCTGTTCGCTGGCTCAAAAATGCATCAGTTTCGTGAAAAATTAATTTTCTTCTAGAAAGTAATATTTTGGTTTAAACCTTAATTTTTGTTGAAAAAAATCGTCTTATGGTTTGAAGGCTCAACAATATAGATAAACTTTTATTTCTTTCATGAGTAAAAAATCATTCTTAGCATAAAATAATTTTTTTTTTAAATAAATGATTACATTTGAAAATTTCAAATTTGTATCTGAAGTACTGTTGTATTCCGAATAAAAAATATTCTTTTTTTAAGATATTACAGGATAAAAATTCTAGTGTAGAAATATTTAAATGCGTACAATTTATGCAACTTTAGATTTGAATATCAGTTCAAAGTACGATAAAAATTACAATAATGTAAAGAGAAAATTTTCCGCAATAATATTCTTTTTAGACAAAAATGTTCAATGGACCCAATGGAAAATAACTGACAACTGATTTTTTTTTAATTTGGGTGAACATTATCTTGTTAAATTAGTCCTATATATTAAAACTGTTATGAAATTAATTGGTTAAGTGCGCTTTATTTTTCTAAAAATTGAAAGAGATGAATGAAAAAGATATTTGACTCCGGATCTTAAAATGCAAAATAAAAATGCTACATTTAATATTTTCAAAATAATTAAAAAATAATAGTCTTTATACATAATTGTTTGCTTGTTATTAGAGCTGGAAATAATTTAAAAAAACGGAGAATAATATTATTGATTAAAAATGTCAGTATATAAACAAAAGTTAATTTATTATTTCGTAACCAGTATCAGTAGAAAATTAGTTACTATTTTTTTAATCGACTTACCTAAAAAAAATTAGTAATTTTTAATTACTTGATTAGTAAAATGATAATAAGATTCTCTTACATTATTCAGACAGTAAATTATTTTTGAAGAATTCGCTCTTTCCTAATTCTCAATTAGTCTTTTAATGGTAAATACGTAGTTTAAAAAAATACTTGCCAATTAAGGGTGCATCAGTTAATTCAATTAAATTTTTTTATCCAGAGAAATTATTATGAATTACAAATTTGTTAATCGACAATGAAGTGTTTCACTAAAATTTATTTTAAAATTCAGTTCTTTGAAAATTTAACAATCAATATTTGATTCGGAATTGCACATTTCGAATAGCAGTTCAATATTTCCAACTATTTAACAATTCCTTTTTTTAATTGAAAAAAATTTAAATCAAATCACTTATGAATAGAATATTTTAGAATGAAGCAATACTTAGACAGGTCATTTATTAAACAAAAGCGTTTTATTATAAACATATTAATTTGAGTTATTAATTAATTAAAAATAGTTAATGAAGTTTCAATCGGACTTTTACATTTTTTGAAAATTATATCGCTTTTATTTAACAATTAAAAATTCAAATCGTTTTAATATTGATTTCGTTAATTGTTTGAAACTGCATTTTAAAATTCTGTGAATTTCAAATTTTCGCTTATAAATGAAAAATTTAAATAGAAATGATTAAAAACAAAAAAATTTAATTTATTTCCTCATGGATTCTTAAAAAGTTTGTATTTTTAAAAAATAATGACAAGATTAACTAAAATTCAATGAAATTTGTTGTTTAAGAAACCTTTCATTTTTCAAAGAAACTTTTTAATCATACAAAAAAATGCTATTTGTTTGAATAATATTTCTCCCCTGTATCGATATAAGAAAGTAACTTTTCATAACTCACTGAAAAAATATTTGAAAACAATCAATGTTTAAAACAATTATTAGTTTATAAGGTCTAAAACTAAACAAAAACAAAGCAGCCTTATTTATTATAAAAATACCAACTTTTTATGATTTTCAAGGAAAAAAATTGTCTGAACAAAGTGTGATTGTTTAAAAAATTAAAAATTTGTTTCTAATGCATTATTATGACGAATATTTGATTAACTGTGCCATGTAATTCAGAAAAAAAAACTTTTTACGGTTTGTATGAAAGAAGAAGTTTGCTCAAGCAAATAATAATTTTTTAAACAATTGAAAATTGTTCAGGTGCCTACAACCGAAAATTCTGTAGGCGAGTAAAGTGAACATTAAGATTTCTCTTGGGGTCTTTGGATCCTTATTATTTATTTCAATTCTAAGAAAATGGTTTATTTCAAATTTATTAAAAAATTTTTTTTTAACAATGTTGTAGGGGTTGTTCAATATCATTATGGGTTTGAAATTTCAACTTGTGATTGAGTGAGGGTAACTTATTTGATCATTTATAATTTTTAAATTTTTATTGTTTCTTTAGAGGAACTTGGGACATGTTCAGGTAAAAGTGATAGGGGTAGTTTGAAAAAAAGATTATTATGGTGTTGTAAATATTATTTGTTATAACTGACGCAATTTATAGAAAATTATTAGTCTGTTATACTGTGGCACATATTTGAGGATAATTACATTTATAATTTAAAATGAAAAAAACCGCACACGTTGGTTCTCCTCTTACAAATTGAAAAATTGATAAAAAGAGAAATGGGACTGACGCAATTTTGGAATTATTTTCGGGAACAAAGAACAAGCCATAACTTGTAGTGTCCTGGGCTACCAGAAAATTCATAAAACAGTCACAACGAACCAGGTATGCCTCGCACGTTGGTTCTATTCTTATAAAATTAAAAAATGGATGAAAAGAGAGGTGGGACTGATGTACTTTGTAAAATATCTTCAGGGACGAAGAAGATATAACCTTGATTTTTCTGGGCTATAACCATTAGCGGTAAATTCACAACAAATCATTTTAGCCCAGCATTTTGGTTCTCCTCTTACAAATTTAAAAATTTATAAAAAGAGGGGTGGGACTGACTTACTTGGTAAATTATCTTCGGGGACGAAGATGAAGGTATAACTTGTATTGTTCTGGGCTGCAAGATTTTTCGGTAAATTCAACACCAATCATTTTAGGCCAGCATGTTGATTCTCCTCTTTAAAATACAAACATTGATAAAAAGAGAGGTGGGAGTGAAGCACTTCGTAAAATATTTTCGCGGACGAAGAACAAGCTGTAACTGAGAGTATCTTCAGCTACAAGAACTTTCAGGAAAAAGTCAGAACGAGTCAGTTATGCCATGCACGTAGGTTCTCCTTTTACAAATTAAAAAATTAACAAAAAGAGAGGTGGGACTGACATAATTTGTAAAAAAATCTTCAAGAACAAATCACATTCAAATGTTGCAATTGTAAATTTATTTATTAATATGATTGATCATACACAGTGCCCAAAAATGTACAAAATTATAGAATATCGAGAATCCTGGATGATATTAGGATTTATTTTATGATTGATGTTTCTGACATGTCAAGTGGAAAAGCGGCAGTGACTGAGAATGTTTCACCAAAATTGCACTATAGGCAGGGCCTTCTTCCATTACCAAAAAAATTCTGCTGCAAGGTGGTAAATGAGGATTGTCAAAAGTATGTTTCTGTGTGGGGTTGTACAATTTGAAACCTTTAGCTGTATAATATTCGTTCTTTCCTAAAAGCAGTTTAACGTTCTCTGGACCACGAGGATAAGGTTTATGTTTACGAGGTCGTCCAGAATATTTCAGAATTCCTTGAAAATGAACTCCCTTCTCCGATCGCATAAAAAAGTAATAACCTCCAGCCTCATTCCTGAAACCAGGTTCCATCCAGAAGGGTAGGGGGTGAAAGTTTCCAACGCGTTCTCCATTTTCGATTATTCCGTCAAAGAGAGAATCATCTCTCATTTGTACTAAAATGCGGTCTTTATCAAGATTCTCTAGAAGTCCAACTACACCTAATTTTCGAGAGAAAAAAAATACATTTGTGAGTGTTTGCACACTGGTATGCACTGCGTTCCCGGTTCGAATCCTGACCGAGACAGATTTTTTCTCATTTCCTTTAGAAAGTAATTTGACCAGTAATCGGCAATATCTATTATCAGAAATAGAGTCAGAAAAATTATTTTTTGAATTGAAGAAACTTTTTAATTAATCTTATTTGAAAGTTAGAATTTGTTTAATTTAAATAAGATTTGTTGAGTTGATGAATGACGTTTTTATATCAAAAAAAGTTTTTCTGAAATAAACAAAATATTTTTTATTTCAATCATATTGAATGTGCAATTAAAATCGGTTTCATTCAAATATGGAATCCTTAAGAAAATAGTTTATAAACATAAAATAGGTTAGTAACAAAAAATGTTTAGTTTAACAAGCGTATGATTTAAATTTTTCTATAAAAAACGTCAAATTTTCTAACTGAAAATTTTCAAGGTCCTAAAAATAAACTCCAATTTTTCTATAAAGTATTTTTTTCCGTAAATTATTCTTTAAAATAATTATTTTGTTGCATGTCTTTTTGATCAGGAATAAATATTTTTTGTTTAAAAATCGATTATTTACAACAAACTTTTTAAGAAAAAAAATTTTTTCTATAAAAATATTCAATTATTCTCTTCAAAATTCTGCGGTCTGGTTAAAAATAATTTCTTTTAATTGAATGTTAAGTTTGTTTTTTTTTCTTTTTTTGGAAAAATGTACTGTTTTGTAGACGATTGGTATTTTTGCCTAGTAAATGCAACAATTTAATAGAAAGTTAAAATACTCTGTTGAAATTTTATTTATTAATTTAGATTAAAATTTTTTTCGTTGAAAATTCATTTATTAGTTAAAGAACTAAGAGTATTGTTAAATATTCGTGTTTTTCTTTTATTTTTTTAAATAATATTTTTAACTAAAAATATAACTATTTTATTTGTGGTTGAAAATTCCTCTTTTTTAGTTGAAAACGCAACTGTTCAATAGAAATTCAAATCTCTTGTTTGATAATACATACAATTGTTCTATTGCAAAATAATCAGCAAATTTATCTTTTTTAGTTACGAATTTCACTATTTCCTTGAAAATTGATATTTTCTCTTAAAAATAATTTTTTTTTTTTGGTAAATTCGTTGGAAAATTAATTTATTTCAGTATGAAATTCATAATTTATGTTAAAGTTTCATATCTTAAGTTGAAAATTGAACTAGTTTGCTGCAAATTTCTTTTTTTTCAATTAAAAATTAATTATTTTATAAGAAATCTTATTAATTCTCTTTTTGGTTAAAAATTATTTCTTTTTAATTAAAAATTTTAACTGTTTGATAAAAAATGTATGTAATTAATTGAAAATTCCACTTTTTTTCGTAAACAATTATTTTCCTACTTAAAAATTCAACTATTTGGTACAAAATTTATGTATTTGGTTAAAAATTCATCTTCTTATTAAAAAAGTAACCTTCTTAGTAAAAGATTTGGCTATAAAAAAATAGGTATACTTTGCTGAGAATTACATTTTTTTCGAAAATTAATTTCCTTAACATTAATTACACAGGCCGACAAATTTTAAAGCCAGAGGCCAGACCTAACATTTCCGAAAAATTTTGATGCGCTGAATCTGAGTCCGATCTCCAAATTGCTCCTGCGCCTTAGGTTTTTAAGATATCCTAACCCAAAAGTGTAAAACCCTCGTTTTTTAGCTGCATTTGAGGTTATGTAACCGAACAAAAAAAATGTCTACCAAAAAAGCTAATATAGAATTTAAAATTAATAATCATCCCCTTTCAAACCTACTTGGATTTATTAGCATATCTGTATTTTTGACTAAAATATTGTAATTTGAAATTTTTTAATAAGCTTTTGAACCCATTAACTCTGAGGTGTTTAGATTTATACAACGCATTCTCTATTGCTGACGGTACAATATTTTTTCTTCAAAATATTATCTCAGGGGTTTCCGACGGTGCCGTTTCTATTGCCGGTGTCAGTTTTTTGTTATAACCTCTAGAAGATCCAATATGGCGGCCACAATTTAAGGCTTTAAAAAAGAACAAAGTATCTCGCACAAAATATTAACAAGAAAGCGTGCAGTCGTTTGGAACCAAACTTCGCACATTGATAAATCAAAAGAAGATGTACTGCGCGGAATGCTACTGCGCACTCTGTGTGCATTCTAATGTTCACATTTGCTGTATGTGCGCGCCGTTCTACGGCGCAGACAGTATTCGATCCCTAGCTGGCTCACTGAGCTGGAGAAGCTTTTATGAAGTGTTATGTGTAGGTGATGAAGTTCGCATTTTGATACAAATCTATCCGTATTAGAGATCACGTTTAAGTGGCGGGCTAACGGTTGGATGCGTCGGGAATAAAATTCTTTTTGTATTTGAAATCTGTCTAGCGGTTACATTTCGTGTCAATCGTGATTTTTGTATATAGTGAGTTTTAGAATTTCCACGTTACTGTTCATTATAAGAATGAAAGTGAGTTCAAGAACTCCTTGCTCTAAGAAAATTAATACGTTTTGTCACGTTTGTGAAAAGTATGAAACGTAGAAATACCGTCAATTAATTACTGATTCGACAAAAACGTCAAACTTCAACTGTTATGGGACTTCAATGAAGATCGTTCACCCTGATGTAAAAAGTGTTACGCCAGCCAAGTTTGGTACTAGAAATCATTTTGAAAACAAAAGTGACCGATCAACTTACGAATCAATGGATAATGACAATCCTAATGCAACTGAAGATTCCTCTTGGGAAGAATCAGATGATGAATTTCCTTAATTTTTTTAACAAGACGGATAAGACGATTTTATACGTGACCTTGATCTTCCAAAAGATGAAGCTGAGCTTTGCGCTTCAAGACTCAAAGAGAGGAAACTATTGTCACCTGACACTAGAGTAAAAGTTTACGACAGAGGATTGGCATCTTTTCATAGATTCGTCTAAAGATAGACTGATAGCAGTACTATTACATAATGGAAATAATTACGCTGCAATTCCAGCAGGTCACTCAACTGCACTGAAAGAATCTTATGATACTTTCCAATTACTCCTGGTAAAAATGAAATACAATGTCCACAATTGGTTTTTTTTTGGTGGTGACTTCAAAATGATAAATCTTATAATAGGTTTACAATCAAGAAACATTAAATAACCTTGTGTTCTTTGTCTTTGGGATAGTCGTGCAAGGGATAAACATTTGATAACGGAGAAATGGCCCGACAGATTAGAGAATGTTTCAATTATATCAGATCTACATTTCCGCATTTAAGTGATGCTAAAGTTAAGGAAGGTATTTTTGTTGGGCCTGATATAAGAAAACTTATCAAAAATCACGACTTTATCAAAACCATGACATCTATTGGAAAGGATGCATGGTTGTGTTTCAAAGATGTTGTACAAAAATTTTTAGGGAACAATCGAGATCCAAAGTTTAGAACTATTGTATCTGTTATGTAAAAGAATTTTAAAAGATTAGGTTGTTTGATGAGTATGAAATTACATTTTCTCAGATCTCATTTGGATTATTTCCCAGAAAATGTTGGAGCATTGAGTGAAGAAATGGGCGAATACTTTCATCAAGACTTTCACCGAACAGAGCAATATTATCAAGGTCGATGCAATGTAAGAATGATGGCCGAATATTGCTGCTATTTGCAAAGAAATGATAATGACCCTACTAGTCATACACGAAAGTCTTTTTAACGATAATTTGACATAAAGCGCGAACGTTTCCACAAGAAAACAAGCAATTAGTTTCACCTTCATTGGACATACAATCGTAAGTCTTGCCTTAACTGGCTGGGCGATTCAAAGTCTTGCCTTTATTGGCTGGACAATTTAAAGTCTTTCTTTGATTCTCTGGGCAATCTGAAGTCTTGCCTCAATTGAATGGAAAATATTAAGTACTTTCTTGCTTAACTGGACAATCCCAAGTCCAACCTTAAGTGGGTGGAAAATATCAAGTCTTGCCTTAATAAGCTGAAAAATCCTGAGTAAATTTACAATATTAAATAAATCATAATCAAAAAGGAACCCCTGAAAACTCCTCAGCTAACATTTTCAAGGGACAATTGCATACCATCTTGGCGTTAATGGGTTAATACGCTAAATTGAAAAATTTAATTTCAAGGTTAACCCACTTGCAATGTGGAATTCAAGTATATCACGAAATGTAAACAACTAAATTCGCTGCTCGCAGGGTTAGGTGGATTAGCCTGATAATGATTTGGCAGGGGTGATGTCTGGGTTTAGGTGAATTAGCAGATAGGTGGGTTAACCCACTTGTGGCATGGAACTTCATTATTCCAAGAAAATATTCGACTAAACTTATTGTTCCCAGATTCAGGTGGCTTAAAATGCTTGGGGCTTGTTAGGGGTGGTTTCTACTTCTAGAATACAGCTTCCGTAGAAATCAATAGAAACCTGTTCCATATTTTTTGTTGTTTTATCAATGTGCAAAGTTTGGTTTCAAACGACTGCACGCTTTTTTGTTGGTATTTTGTGCGGGATCCTTTTTCTTTTTTAAAGTCCTAAATTGTGGCCGCCATATTGGATCTTCTAGGGGTTATAACAAAAAACTGACACTGGCAATAGAAAGGGCACCCTCGGAAACTCTTGAGATAATATTTTGAACAAAAAATATCGTACCGTCAGCAATAGAGAATGCGCTGTATAAATCTGAAAACCTCAGCGGTAATGGGTAAACGCTGAAATAAAAAATTTCAAATTACAATTTTTTGGCAAAAAATAAAAACATCCTTACAAATCCAAGTAGGTTTAAAAGTAGAAGATTAGTACTTTTAAATACCGTATTAGCTTTGTGGCAGACATTTTTCTTGTACAGTTACATCACCTCAAAAACAGCTAACAAAACAATCGAAAATTAATAATAATTATTTGATTAATGAAGTACAAAATTTTAATAATTTTTTGGATTTTCTTTCTTTTTTCAAAATTAAAATTAGGTCGTTTTCTGTGAAAATTTACGTAATTTGTTAGAAATTCGTCCTTATAGTGACCTTCTTAGTTGAAAATTCAACCATTTAACAAAACAGATGTACATCTTTTTCAAAAAAGGTTAGGACAAAAAAAGAACACCGGTGAGAAAAAGGGATGAAGGGAATATATTTATGAAGTTAGAAGCCCTTATAAAAGTATTTGAAGAGGAGAATTACGAAAGATTGGATGAGACTTGCGGAAGACTTAAAGGTATGGAATAAATTGAAAAGTATAAAAAATAGGCAGACAAAGAATGAGGAGTTTAGGTAAGGGGACATAAACTGCTAGAAGAGAGAGTGAGAAAATAAGAATTACGGAATAAGTCGAAGGTTGGAGAGAAAAGAAGTATGGAAGAAGTGAAAGAGTACATTGTTTAAGCATGAGCAGAATGAAAGGTGGCGCTTGAGACTGATTAAGTTTGAAAGAAGAATGGAAAGGGAGGCGAGGGTGAAAAGGAAAAAGAACATAATAGTGAAGGGTTTGAAAGAGGACAGTAAAAGGTCAGAGGAAGAGATTATAAAGGTGATGAGAGAGATCGGTGCACTAGTCAGAGTGGAAGAGATGAGAAGACTAGGAGGGAATAAAGAGGGCAAAGAATGTATGTTTTTAGTGATCTTGGGGAGTGAGCAGACAAGTATAAAATTATGGAAAAAAATAAGTTTTTGGAAGAAAGAAATGAAAGAATTTAATAAGATATGACGTGGCGCGAAATGAGAAGAAAGTGGTACATCAAGCGAAAGGCATGGATTTAGAGGTGTAGAGGTAATAGGGTAAGAATTAGCAGATATAGGATACGGGTCAACGGAGAGATATTAATTTGGGACGATGAAGTAGAAGAACTGAGGGAGGGTAGGAAATGGGTAGTGAACGAAGGGAACAAATAGCATGAAACCGGTAATGCAGAAATGAGATGTCATAATGATAAGTGAGACGTGGATGGATGAAAAAGGGTGGAAATGCTTGAAAATAATATTACCGAAAGCACATGAGTGGAAGATGCAAGCAGAAAGAAAGGAGCACATCAAAGGGAGAGGAATGGGTGGTATGGTTGCAGGGGTAGGAAAGAAACTGGTGTTAGATGAAGAGGAGAGAGCGTATATAAAAGAAAAGAATGGAACAATGGTTAAAAGAATACAATTAAAAAACGTTATTGTGGATGTAGTATGCGTGTGCAGAATAAGAGGAGAAGAGGGAGGTTCCAGAACAATAAGGAAATGCACACACGAGAAAGAGCAGAGGCTAGTCCCAAAAAGAGGGGATTTTAATACATGAAACAGGGAACAAGGTAGAGAAGTACAGTATAGAGAAAAGGAGATGTTTATAAGAAAATCGGATTAAAAAGAAACGGTTCGGGAGGGTAGAGGGCTACTGGACAAAGTGGGAGTGGCAGAATGTTTTATTTGTAACAACAATACAAGATGAGATGAAAAAGAAAATAGAGGAGCGATAGATAAGGTAAGGGAACAGGTAAAACCGAGAGGAAAAGAAGAGAAGTTTAGGAGAGGATGGTGTCATAGGGAAAGAGGAGGAAGAAAGGATATAAATGAACAAATAAGAATAAAAGAATTGACGAAGCGCGAAGGGGACGAGAAAATTAAAAACGAAATTAGTTGGGATAAAGAGAATAAGGCGATTGCAAGGTTGAATAGAAACCAGGCGACAGGGAAAGATGGCTTGGAAAATGCAGCTTGAAGTATGAAGGATTAGTGATGAGGAAAGAGATGAAGAAGATTTGCAAAAAGGTGTGGAAAGAAAAAGGTTGGCCGGAAGAAGCCAAGGCTGATAGTATTGTTGATTAAGAAAGGAAAAGGCAAAAAGATGAAGGAGTATAGAGGTATCACACTCATGTCCGTGGGATATAAAATTTATGCAGAACTGCCTCAAAGGAGGTCGGAAAGACAGGTGGAAGAAAAGGGAAGTGTAGCACACAACCAAACAGGGTTCAGAAAAGAGATGGGAACCATATATAACGTCTATGTGCTCAACTATTTAATCAATAGAAACCTAGGGTGGAAAAAGGGAAGATAATCGCATTGTTTGTATAGTTTAAGGCAGCATTTGACTTAGTTAACAGGAGGATGTTATAGGCAGCCATGAAAGAAAGAGAAGTAGACGAAGTTTTAATAGAAATGATAAAAAAATATATGTGTATACTAAGATAAGGGTGAAGATGGGAGATAAGAAATGTGATAAATTCTGGACAGGAAAGGGCTCAGGCAAGGGTTTCATTTAATCCCACTGCTACTTAGTATTCTTCTCGCAGATCTAGAGGAGAAGTTGAAAATAAAAGAAAAAGGAGGGACAACATCAGGAACGGGCAAACTGTATTTACTAGCATTTGCATATGGAAGATAAATGTCGTGGTAGTAGAGTTTGTTGATAAGTTTTGCTACTAAGGATTTGGGTTCGAAACGAGAGGAGGAAGCGAGCTGCAGGCGAGAAAGAGATTGAAATGCGCGAGTAAAGAAATGGGACCAGTAAGGCGTATAGGAAAAGAATGTTTAAGACTGAAAGTTTATATGAGAGATTTTTTAGATGAGTTTTAGGAGTGAGCTGAAGTTTCCCAGGTTATATTCTAAGGGAAGAAATAGGACGAGAAAAAGTAGTGGTGAGACAAGGAAAAGAGCCTGGAACTTCAAAGAAAAACTAAGAAGGGGATAGGGAAGCAAAATTGCACAAGCGTATGGATGCCAGGTCAATGAGAAATAGAGAAGGGGTAACGTGGGGTGTTCAAAATGGGAAGAGGGAATATATTAAATGAGGCGTAAATGTGGTATACATGAGAGGGGTGTAGAGTGCGAAGAAATAGAGGAAGAGATGAAGGCAAGGCATGGTGAGGAAAGATGGGAAAAAATCGCAGATTCAAGGTATAACTGCTGGTATTGGATGAATAAAGAAGAGAATGTTTGCAGAGTATGTACGTATGAGCATGAAACATGGTTGAATATGTAAGAGAGGTGTATAGGGGACGAAGGGGGAGGGAAGAGTACAGAAGAGAGAATTTATTGGATTCTGAATAAAAATTGTCAGGGGGAGGAATGGATAAAGAAGCTAAGAGATATGAGAGAGAGAGAGCTAATTGCACAGGACAGTAGAATAAAAGCAAAAAAATGACTCCGAAAGAAGGAGAGTCATGAAGTAGTGTTGTGAATTAGAGTGAAATTTCTAACTAAAAAGGATAATTTTTCTACTAAATACAGAATAGTCACAGTTTTTGTTAAAAAATTAATTCTTAGCCATAAAAATTATTTTTGAAGAAAATGAAATAATTTATATTTTAACATAAAAAAATTCAATACGGAAGCTGGAGCACTTGAATTTATTGGGAAAAAATTCAACGAAATGTTTAAATCATTAACTGAGACTGGTTATTTTGCAATTAAACAATTGCATTTTGTACCAAAAAGATTAAATGAAATTCCCGAAAAATAACATTTCAAACGCTGGAAAATTTCCAAAAAAGAAATATTAGAAATAAAAAAATTCCCATACACAATAAAAATGCTGATAATTTAAAAATAAGTGATAAGGAAATTTCTTAAAATGTACACTATACCGCATTATTGAATTTTTGGTCCAAAAACCAGAAGAATTGAAAGTTTTCACAAATTAGAATAAAATTGAAGAAAGTAATTAAATTTGCAACATTTTTAACAAAAATTGGATTTTGCAACCAAAACAATTAATTTTCTGAAAATTTAATAGTTGAATTCAAACGAAACTGTTGATTTTTTTAATTGAAAAAAAAGAAACAGCAAATTTAAGAAATTTTATAATTTAATGGTAAAGAGTTTCAAATTAAATAACTTTTATTTTTCTTCATGCGTACACATTTTAATAATTAATAATAGTTATAATATTATACTTACATTGAAAGAGGAAAAGTGCTGCTACTATAAGTAGGAAGCTGCCGCTACAAGTTTTCATTTTAATAAACAAAAAGACCCAATCGTGATAGTTGACTGCTATATATACGAACTTTTAATACTGCTTTCTGATAACGAAGTTTTGTTTATTCTTTAAAATGAATAGTGAGGAAAGAGGCAAATTATCTACTCAAGCCAATATTTCACAAGAGTCTTGAAACAAACTTCAGGAATAATTGACATCTTAAATAACAAGAAAATAGTTTAAATTTCTACATTTTTAATTTCTATGATATTAAGTTAAATTTTTTAGTAAAGCAAAAAAAAATTTTCACAAAACCAATCAATTTTCAACTTAAATGAATAATTAATTGTAGGAAGTTTTAGAAAATTATTAATGTTTTCAACCAAGTAAATGTTATTTCATACGAAAAAGTATGAATTTCTAACAAAATAGTTGAAAACACAACTTAAACTGAACGATTCTTTATCAGCAAGTTGAATTTTGAACCAAAAAATACGAATTTTTAAGCATAACAAAAATGTAAGAAAAAAATATGACTTTTAGACCAAATATTTCATCCAAAAAAACAACAGATTTGAAAACAGTTGAATTTTTTCCAAAAATATGCCTGTGTAAAAATAATTTAATCTCAAATCATTAATTATTTTATTTTATTTTCAAGCGAAAAAAAAATTTAATTAAAACAAAAACATTTTAATTTTCAAACCAAACATTTATTTTTTATGGAACAGTTGAATTTTTGACCAGAAATTTGAATCTTTAAAAAAATTTCATTTTTCACCAAGAAAAACAACTTTTCTACTACAAATGATCAATATTCTACCAGAAGCTAAATTTGTAACAAAAAATTTGAATCAATGATCATAAAAACGAACTTGCAACGAATATTGAGGAATTATACCAAAATAGCGAACAGATTTTTAACTAAATAGTTAAATTCAGAAAAAGAAAAATAAACTTGAAATAAAAAGTTAATTTTTAAATAAACCGTTGAATATTTTAACAATTATTTGATTTTTAAAAATTAGTAATCAAAAATTTTTTCGATACCTCGAGACTGCAAAAGTTTCATTTTGCTTATTCTAGAACTTTTTACATTTACATTTACATTACATTTACATTTACATTTACATTTATATTTACATTTACATTTACATTTACATTTACATTTACATTTACATTTACATTTACATTTACATTTACATTACGTATCATACAAGTCATAAAAAGTCCTGCATAAAAAAGGCGAATTTTAAATAATTAAATATTTTTCAAAGATGGAAAATAGGATCTCCTAAATTGTTGAACCTTTAAGTCAAGACACGAGTTTTTTGTGTAGCAATTGAACTTTAAACCAAAAAATTTGTATTTAGAAAAAAAATTAATTTTCCATAAAATAGTTAAATTTTCAACTAACAATATAAAACTCCATTCAAGGAAACAAATTTTCAAGAATTAGTTTAATTCGCATCGGCGCAGTTAAATTTGTTTAAAAGAATATCAATTATCATTAAAATATTACAATTTTCGACCAAAGGGATGAATTTTCAACTCAAAATATGAACCTTCAACGAAAAAATAATTTCTCGAAAAAGTCACTCAACCAAAATTGTCGAAGAAGTTTGTTGTACCCTGAAGCAAAGTATTTTAATTTTTGATTGAAAAGTTGCATTTTTATTCAGAAGTATGAAATTTCTACTAGAAAAGAACACAACAATATTAACTTTCAACAAAAAGTAAATTATCTACAAAATAGTAGAATTGTTTAATTTTTAAAACAAAAACTTCCATTTTTATCCAAGAAAGATGCAATTTCTACTGAAGCAGATAAATTTTTAAAATAAAAAGACAAATTTTTATAAAAATCGTTGAGCTTACATCCGAAAAAAGATAATGAATTTGAGACTCAGATTTAGCCCATCTAAAAAGCCATTGGAACGATACATTGACGCTGACTGGGCTTTTTGTATTGGGAAGTTAAAATTCCGTTAAACAACACAGCCTCAAAAAAAAAAAAAAAAAACTGTGCGGATCTGGTAACAAGACACACGTATTCCTATGGATTTCGAGGCGCTGAATTCAAATTCGGTATCAAAAATCACCCATCACGTCATAGTTGAGCCATAACCTCAAAAAATGACGAAAAATCATGCACTGAGGCAAATAAATTTCAAAATAATGCCAGTGATGCAAATTTTCACTTCAAAAACATGTCGATAACTGTAAAGGATCAACTCTTGCCTGATATCAACTTATATAACATGACTTTACCCAACAGAACCTGACCTCACCTAACCTGAATTTACAGAAATTTATTGAACTACACGTAATGCTCTGGAAGAATATTTTCCCAGTATCAAATGCGTGCTACATCGAATGGGTCAACTCGAGCCTAACCTAGAAATAAACCTAACCTAACCTAACCTAACCTAACCTAACCTAACCTAACCTAACCTCACGAAACACAATTAAACTGATTGTGTTGTCCCGTTGTGTTTGCGGTACCGTTTGAATCAGCTTTGGCTTAACCTGCAATGAGGTCAAACCTATCCTAACCTAAAAAAACCTGACCTAACCTAACATAACCTAACTTAACTTCACGTATCACAATTAAACTCATTTTGTTGTTCCATTGTGTTTGAGGTACCGTTTCATTCAGCTTCCGCTTAACCTACATAGAGGTTAAACCTATCCTAACCTAACAAAACCTGACCTAACCTAACCAATTACCCTGGCAACACTGTTCTTAAACGTCGTAAACGTAAGCGTAACCCTTTGCATCGTTGCTTCGAAGAAAAAAAGACACGTTATAAGAGGCAGAAAATAGACTGAAGTAGATCTATAAATCAATTTACTTACGATAAAAAGCAAGATAAAATGTAAACACGAAAGATGGTATATATATATCCCTTAAGTCTAAGAAAAGCAGAGAGAGAAAAATTTTGACTAAAACTCTTATTCATTTGCATGTTTGAGTTACAGTTCTACATTTTAATTGATATAAACATTGTCAGGTTAATTGAAATGGGGTCAATTCTACTTGTAGTTCTAAGCTTCTTCAGATGAGTAATGTGCGTCTAAATTTTTAACCACATGTAGTACAATGAATTGAATTTTATTTTGTTACAACGGGAGCAGTTAAGTTAAGTTGTGTTGCGGTAAGCAAAATTTCGTTAGGTTCTGTTAAGTTAGATTCATTTGTAGGTTAAGATCGAGTTAACCTATTAAATATAGCACACATTTAAGACTGAGAACCGCACGCTTACATAGCTATACGGGTGGTTGAATTTAATTCGGCTAGGTTAAGTTAAGTCAGGTTTTGTTAGGTTAGGATAGGTTAAACCTCTATGTAGGTGAAGCCGAAGGTGAATAAAACGTTACCGCAAACACAACGGGACAACACAATGAGTTTAATTGTGTTACCTGAAGTTAAGATGGTTTAGGTTAGGTTAGGTTAGGATAGGTTAAGCCTCTATGTATGTTAAGCCGAAGCTGAATGAAACGGTACCGCAAACACAACGAGACAATACAGTCAGTTTAATTGTGTCGTTAGTTAAGGTTAGGTTAGGTCAGGTTAGATTTATTTCTAGGTTAGGCTTGAGTTGACCCATTCGATGTAGCACACATTTGCTACTGGGAAAATATGCTTCCATAGCTTTACGTGTAGTCCAATAATTTTTTATTGATTCAGGTTAGGTGAGGTCAGGCTCTATTGGGTAAAGTTATGTTAAATAAGTTGATATCAGGCAAAGGTTGATTCTGCAAAGTTGTCGACATGTTTTTGAAGTAAAAATTTGCATCACTGGCATTATTTTGAAATTTATTTGCCTTAGTGCATGATTTTTCGTCATTTTTTGAGGATATAGATCAACCATGACGTAATGGGTGATTTTTGATACCGAATTTGAATTCAGCGCCCCAAAATCCATAGGATTACGTGTGTCTTGTTACCAGATCTGCACACTTTTTTTTGTGTGGATGTGTAATTAACCACGTTTCGAGGGGACGTATAGGAATGCGATTTATATTTGAAATCGATACGCACAAGAAAACTCGTAAGCAGTATGATCGAAGCAGCTCACGCACGAGACGGCCGTGTACACACAAATAGTACCAACCAATCACGAGCGATCTGTCGCGCTGCTGACTGGCTATGAACCGTTCACATATCGGACCCCACCACTCTCCCATCTGGGAGCGACACAGTCAAACGTAGCGTGTCGGTGAGTCGGCTCTGCTACATGTTGCATAGGCCAGCTTCCTGTAGAGTCGAAAATGCACGAGCCCGAGCCCCCCCCCCTCTGCTTCACGATTCGTTTTCGGTGGCTAACTGGCTATTTGAAGGAGTGTTTAAGTAAACAGAATTCCGCAGCGTGTCAAGAGAATGAAAGTTCAGGCAATTTTGCTATTTCTATAATTTTAGAAAAGAATAAGGAAATTAATTCTTATCAAGCCTTCTTGCACATTTTTCTTTTAAATTTATTTTGGTTTAAAAAATGTGCTTTCAAATTTCCGTAAGTTTAATAGCGTATTCGGTTACCCTGCACTGGTGCACTCCGATCTGCCCCGACGCAGGTCGGAGTGAGAAGAAAGAAGTAAGAATAAGTAAGACGGAGCGATCGGAGTGCTCTTGCTCCACTCCAGTACAGGATAAACGAATGCGCTATAAAGAATGGTCAATAAAGAATCTGAAGATATATCAACGATTTTTAAATTTACAAAAATTGGAATAGTTGAATTTTCAGTTTACAAATATAATTTTTCTTCACAATGAAAAACAGATTATAAATAAAAAAGGAAAATTTCAAACCAACGAAATATATATTTGAAAAAATGTTTAAATTTAAAATAAGTAGTATTTCATCTTCGTTTAAAAGAACCATCTTCTTGAGACTAAAAATTTAACAATTTGTTTAGCAATTAATTTATTTTATTGAAATTTCGTCCCTTATGGTTAAAAATTAAATATATTGCTTTTTATTTAGAAATAAAAACTTTTTCGTTTGAAAGAGTAACTATTACATTTTTATTAACAATTCATGTTTTTTAAGTTTTTAAATTCAACCACTTCGTTGAAGATTGAACTGCGTTCTTAAAAATTAATTTTTTTCGTTGAATATTTTTTAATTTTGTTAAAAAATGTATTTGTTTGCTTGAATAACTGAAAATTAAACTATTTTTTACAGAAGAACTTCTTGTTTAAATTTCGTATGATCGGAATAAAATATAAAATCCTTAAAATTTAAAAATTTGGTAGAAAATTCAACTATTTTGTAGAAGATTCGTTTTTCTATTCAAAATTAATTTTCGTACAAAAATGTAATTATACTATTTTTTGTTAAAAATTTATATTTTGAGTTTTAAAATTTAATTATTTGGTTAAAGAATGATGTAATTTGTTATAAATTTAATTGTTTTTTATTTAAAAGTTTGACACAACACAAGCTTGAAATTGATGATTTCAACATCATTTTTGAAATATCGAATAAAGTTTTAGTATGTGGTGATGTGAACGCGAAACATAAAGCTTGGAATTGCAGGGTTGATAATGCAAACGGCAGAACCATTTTCCATCCTAGATATAGAAATGATGATCTACACCAAAAATACAACCTAGAACACATTAAAAATTATATTTATAGCCTTACTCAAGAATTTTATACAAATCAAATAGGGTGTATTAAGGAACTCAGCGAGGAACTTATCGTTTATAACGATAACATTTGAATAAGAGATAAAATATATAATCAATAAGAGGTAAAGTTCGAACCGGGAACTAGGTATCTAAATTCAAATTATAGAATGAATAAGACAAATCTCTATTGATCTTTTGTAATATCACGAACAATAAATATATTTTTAAATGCAAAATGCAGAGCTGCACTCGTTCGCCAGCTAGTCTGGTGAACTAACCTCAGATGCTTTAGAGCGTCCACCGGACTCTACCAGCTTTGACTGAAGTGTCGCTGATCTCTCCTAGATCTCCTAGGGTTCGAGCAGAACAATCACAATTATTGATTGTTATGTATTATACTCTATAAATTAAATTACAAATTTAAAAGTAATAAAAATAAATTACAAACTTCTCATATTTTTAAATCGAGATGTTATTAATAAAAGGAGACAATATTTATTAATTAAATCACGTATCGTCATCAACTACGTCTGATCGCTCCTGTATTTTGAAAACGCTAATTAACACCGAATAATAAAAAAATGTTCAGCACTAAAAACTGTCTTCTCATCGCACCCATCCGAGAATACGATCTACTGGTGATCCTCAAGATATATTATCCTGTCCAAGACTAGAGACTAATCTAGGTTGGCAAAGCCCCTTAATAAGAGTCTCATTGGTCTAATGGGCAGAAACTTTTTGCAATATAAATATTATGAAGATATAAAAATAATTATTGACCACTTTCTATGCTTGTATTGTAAAAGTATTCTTTTATTACTATACAAAGCGACTTACACGTCGCTGGCAGTCTTTTTAGTGCTATGATGTTGAATATTATTTGGTCAAAGCTATGGATGGTAATCAATCACCTGCTACTTCCCTGCTTACAAAATGAACACGTTATATCTGAAACAAAATTCTTGTACCTTAGGGACTGCTTACCTATTACTTTACAAGGCTTGGTTCTGGTATATGTACTTGTAAAGTTGCAAAATAGACAGGGCCTCTTATCATTGTCACATAAATTCGGTTTTTCGGTGGAAAATTAAACAGCCTACTATCGTTACTACAATGCGTACGACAGGGCATAGGGTAGCGTGTAAAAGGGTAAGCTATAAAATATATTTCATCGGCTATATTTATTTCAGCTAGCTCTGGACCAGGTCCAGGCAAACCAGGTCGAATTGTCTTGACAACAGTTCCTCCATAACGAGCGCCCCATTCCGTTCGTATAAAAACATGATGTTGCGCAGCATCGTTACACGCATGAGGTTGCAGCCAGGAAGGTATATCTAAACCATATTGTCTTTCAATGTATCCTGTATAAGTAAATCCATCTATTTCCACAAGAATGCTGTTTGCAGGATGATACTCTGGAAGTCCACCTGCACCTGACATTGTAAGAGTAAAATAGAAATTTGTAAAGTTGTGGTAACTTAAACTGAACAATTTTAATCACTGGTCGACAACAGTTATGGATAAGTAACTTTTGAAAATCGACTAGTTTTTTTTTACAGTTTTATCACGAAACTGAACTTACATCCCAATTCTGGGACGGTTTTGGGTCTAAGCGGCCTAGAATTGGATTAGCTTTTTAATTTCCACACTTAGAACGGCATTTTTAGCCTCTGAACCCGGCAGAGTATAACACAGCAGCGTCCAGAGAACCGATATGGGAACAAATTCTGATACAGTGCTGACTACGCGTTTGATAAAGTCTAAAAATACTTAAAAATGGAAAGATAGAATGTGAAAATAGTGATAGAAATGGTCGCGCGACACTGCCGTTTATGAAAGCACCTGACGTGATGACGCAGGACGTCGAACCTCATGAATGAGAAATAAAATTGAGGGAAGTGTTTAATAGTTCGCGTTAGATAACCTCAATACTATGAGACCAAGATGGTCCTGATTACTAGCAATAATTATGATTATATAAAATAACCTCACCAAATAGCGTTACGGTATTGCTACTGGTACGTTTTTTCATGCCGGACTGACATTTCCGGGGCGTTCGTGGAGATCCTTCTGAGTACGGCAGCATGTGGGATGATGAAAATGATAGCTGTGAGATTGTCAGGCAGAAGACGTTAATCGAACAGTTTGCTGGCAAGAGCATCTGCGGCAAACGGAAAACAACTTCGCGACCAGGTTTGCTGCAAAGTATCCATATATACAGAAAGTTTCTGTCAGAATACTGATCGCTAAGATGATGGAATTCAGGGTTAATCTTTTTATTTTAGAAGACAGTGCATTGGAAATTAAACAGCTGGTGGATGTGAAATAAAGAAACGTTGATCATGAACATCACTTAAACGAAGATCCATTAGACGACCGAGCAGCGAAAAGAGTTTTTTTTTAACCTGATGATGCTCCAGTTCTATGATATCATATAGTGATGGAAATAGTCAGCTTTGAGATTGTCAGACAGAAGACGTGAATCAAACAGTTTGCTGGCAAGAGCATCTGCGACAAACGGCAAACAACTTCGCGACCAGGTTTCCTGCAAAGTATCCATAGATACAGGAAGTTTCTGTCAGAAAACTGATCGCTAAGGTGATAGATCTCAGGGTTAGTCTTTCCATTTTAGAAGACAGTGCACTGAAGATTAAACGGCTGGTGGATATGAAATGAACAAACGTCGATTATGAACATCACTTGAAGGAAGATCCATTAGACGACCGAGCATCGAAAAAAGTTTTTTCTTCAACCTGATGATGCTCCAGTACTATCATATCATATAGTGATGGAAATGGTCAGCTTTGTGATTGTCAGAACAGAAGTTTCCTGTTTGCGTTGGATGTGCAAACTCTCTGTTTTAAAAAATCTGGTTGAATATCAATGTTAGCTAAGTAACGTGCAAATTAACTCGCTTAACTCAATATGTTACTAACATCATCCACCCTTGGTACATCAAGAAATTGATACCACAAATATTGGCTAAGATTGTAAACTCCTGATGGTAGAGAGTTTATTTTTTTACTGCTAAACTTTGTCGGCATAAGAAAATAAATTCAAGAAGGAATCAAAGTTAAAACTTTTAGATACCTGAAAGAGAGGTCTATCGTGATCTGAATGTCAACAAAAATAATCAGGGAGACATGACCAACAACTGGTCGGATGTTTTGATACAAACGAACAAACAAAATTTAGACGTTGCGGGGTTTCAACGAAAGCAAGCTAGAAAACAAATACGAGAATTTTATCAACAAAATAGCTAAGGACGAGTCACAAAAACACCTTGGTATTCTCGAATCTAAGGGTATTCAGCATGAGATATTTAGGAAAAGCCTAACGACCGTCTTCATTACAAAAGTCTGATTCGTTCTGAAGCATTCCCTCAACTCGTGAAATAAGATCAGGGCAATCATCACCTATGTCATCCTTGTCCTCATGAAGTCCTTTAGGCTAATCAAATGGTCGAACACCAACCTTGAAAGGTTAAGAAGCTTAAACAGTATGGTAATAGCAGCAGTTTAGAAGAGGGCTTTATTAAACACCTGTCGGACTCTAAGAAACTTTCTAGACTATCAGGAGGAAAGCGACTAGAAAGATGTGGATTGGCTAATGATAGCGCTTAGAATGCATCCAGAGGCGATTAGTTCTCTTAAATTTGCAATGAAGAAAAATTTGGGATAACTGGACACTTTATAAATAAACAATTTAAGCTACGAAAATTCAAACAAATAATCACGTTTAAAAGGATACATGCGATATTTTTCTATAAATAATAAATACTATATTATACTTACATTGGAAATAAAGGCATTTCACTAATGAAGCAAGTAAAATTCCAGTAAATATCTTCATTTTTATTAGACGCACCAATTCATAGAAAAACTGAGAAATTATCTTACAAGAAAATCGTATAAATATAATGCGGAAAAATCACTGCTATGTATACTTGTAGAACTTTCATCTGACACAAACGATTTATTTATTCAATAAGACAAATAGAGTGAAAAAAGGAAAATTGTTGATTTGTGATGTTAGAATCTTCCATATTTACCCACAACTTGAAACATTTTATGCTTTTAATTAGTTGAATAAAAATTATTTGTTTTGTTTGAGTAATCACCTAAAGAACTGAACTATGTGAAGTTTTTATAAATGAAAATAAATGGTTGAAAACAAGGAAAAGTCTTGAAAAATTATTATTAATTATAAATCAACTTAGGAATATTATTGAAATTAAACGGATAGAAAATGGAAAATTTATTATACAGTAAAATTCAAATGTGCAGCATTTTCAACTTTATTTCAAAAACAAAAAGCAGTATTTTGAAAATTGCCAGTAGACTACGCAGCAAGCTCCTAGTTACACGTAATTGCTAAAATGCGTAAAAATTACAATTATTTACATTACATCATCAACGATACAAATATTATTACAGAAAAATAACATAATTCAGTTAAGATAAAAAAAATTAAGACGTGGAGTCCTTGAGTTGTTGACTTCACGACCACAATTTTTTACCGCGGGAAAATAGATAAGAGGACGTTAAAATTTTATTTTTATTTTCATTTGATTCACACCTGGAATTTCTTTTTTAGTTAGTTTTAGTTAAAATATTTGTCCACTAATCCCTTCCACAAAGAAATTAAGGCTAGACAAATAAAAAAGTTTAAGTAATAAGAACTCAATTAAAGAAATATTTTAATTTTAAATTAAAATCAGTTAAAGTTATAAAAAAACGAGTGTTTATATCTCCTTCGCTTCTCCGAATGACTAACGCTTTTGTTCCCTCTCCTTCTCCGTCTCTCCTTGGCTCTTCCCACTACTATTTCTGTCACCAACCTCTGTCATCTCCTCTCTCTCTCTTGCTCTTTTTATTTCTATCCCACGTTCTCATATTTACACTGTTATATCTGTGTATAGCGGCATGCGCTCATATGTATAGAGGCATACGCTATTATTGAAGGTCGTGGTTCGTACACGTGTAACATGTTTTCAATACAAATACTTATTTATTTCGAACAAATTTTGTTTTAAGATTCATACATTAACTGGGAAAATAATTCCAAAGCTGATCAACTTTCTAGAATTATTAATATAGATACGGAGTGGCAAATAGTTAAAGGAGCCTATAAAATGGTAACTACTTATTTCTAAAAATAAAAAAACGACCTTTTTGTGACTCGATTAAACAAAAATTGCTGCTACCTTAACGTTGACAAACTGGTATTTTTACGCCTTTTCTCCGTTTAAAATAATATTGAAAGTGGTGAGGAAACTCATAGAAGACGAAGCTACTCGAATTTTGATAGTAACAAATTGGCTAGCATATACTTAGCGCCCACTACTCGAATAGCTATTGATTAGAAGTTTAATTTAACTTGAGCCTTCACCTTACTTATTTTTATCTCTTCGCAGGAAATAAATAAACCGATGGATCGAAATTTATTTCTACTTGCCGGGAATCTATCAAGAAATGTATCCATGTATTAAATTCAACAAGATCTCCAATCGCGCTAATATCAACCTAAGATTTTTTAGAAGACCCTGTATTAAATGGATTTTTCAGGGAAAATTTTTAATGAAACCAATTAAACCAAATATGATAAAATTTATTGCGTTGATACTGTACTTGAACACCTAGATGAACAGCACCCGCTAGAATTTTTTACTTTGTAAAGTCTTAGAGAGATAATAAGAATGTTAGAGCTGGCTACTGGTCATAGAGTTTAAACGCTATCGCTAATAACATGGATAACATTAACGTTTAAAAAACGCAGTCGAAATTATAATACCGCATGCAATTAAAACTTCAAGACCTGGAACACTTCAGCTAATTTTAAATCTTTCATTTGTTGTCAAGAAACTACAGCTTGTGCAGCTAGGACAGGGTTTACGTTCATGAATGACACTCAAAGGCTTAAAAAAATACAACGAGTCCTTGTTTATTTTACCAAAAAATAGCGCGATTCAGCTTTACCCCGAGCACTGAGTTGGTGGATAAGGATAATGTTACGTCAATGTGGAATCGACGAAGAATTTACGGCACATAACAGAAGAAATGGAGCGACGCTAGCTAGCTGATTTTAAAAAGGGTTTAGATATCAGTATATCAGTATCATTGTCGTAAAAAGATTGGAAGACCTTGAACAAAAAAAAATGTTTTTGTATTCAAACTGCTTTAAGGCCATGTTACGAGTGGTTCACGTGACAGGATTCCCAACTTACCGAAACTTTTCTTATTTCCAATCTTATTTTCAGACTAAGCGACACATCGAGTTGAAAATTTGGGATAATAAATAAAAAGCACTAAGAAAGGTGGGTCTGGTCCTAAATTTGAATAATTATTAAACAAGAAAAAGAAAGTTATTTACAAAAACGTCTTTTTCCATAGTTTTTAAACTTTAGGACTAGACCCAAGTTTCTTCCTGCTTCTGACTTATTATCCCAAATTTTCATCTCGATGTGGCGCTTACTGTGAAAATAAGTTAGAAAATAAAATAAGGGTCAATAAGGTAGGAATCTGGTCACGTGACCCTTTCATCAAATTGCATTGAGGACATGTTCCACGATGTCCACGTGAACCAACGCAGGATTCAGGTTCAATCGTTTTCTCAATTTTTAACTTGCTACAACCTTTATTAGTACCTGGTGGGGTAAAAATGACTCCGGATTCGCATTTAGCTCTCCGAAAAACGTCTGATAGTAGAGATTTTCTTTAACCCATTCTTTTTCTCTGATCCAATCATTTTTTCCATTTTTATCTTTGAACCTCAACCTATACAATTTGTAACGGTTCGGGTCTGGACCCGTATCGTTGAAGTTCTACAGGGTTTGGGTTCGGACCCAAAGCTTTAAAATTGTTAAGGTTTCGGGTTTGAACGCGGACACCTCAAGGAAGATCAATCTCGAAAGTTCCCTACCTTCATAATGACTTATAAAATCGACAAAAAAGATCTATTCTTACTTTCGGCAAGTCTCGATGGAGGCTTCTAAGCACGCTTCAGAAAACAATAATGTAGATTAACATTGTTTATTTACCAGTAGTTATTTAAAGGTTTAGATTTTCCTTTCTCTGGCGGAAAAAGTCTCCATTTTTATTTAATCCTTATTATCAAGGCCTCATTTTATTTCTGGAAAGATTCTATAAATTTATATTCGGGTTAATTCCATGTTTTTAAATTATTTGAATAACCATACAGTTATTATTGTTATAAACAATAATAGTTTAAATTTTAATTACACACTGTTAAATAAACAATTTTTTTTTATTTTATCAATCATTTTAAAATTGGCGGCTTTTGAAATTAATTGTACGTCATGTACATCCTTAATTCCTTAAGGGTACAGTTGAGGACTACTAAACTAACGAAACTTTCAAAAATAGAGTAAATTTTTTTAATTTTGACGCCAAATATTTTTACTGTAACTCAAAAACCCCAACTGAAAGTTACTGAAATTCCCATCAAGTTCCAATATGGAATTACTTAAATCAATTATCTGGAGTGCTTATTCAAAATGAGAGTATGTTTAGGTATATGCCGATACACTTTGTTTAATCTTAATTTAATAGCGAATTTTTGCAATTTTTGCTTATTTTAAATTACAATGTGATTAAGAATTTATTATTATAGTCATAATTTACTTTTCAGACTGAAAAAAATTTCAACAATTTTGAAAATTATTTGAAACTAGAGACAAACATTTCTTTCATAATATATTTTGAAAGAACAAAGTTTATCATAACTTATAATTAAATCCTTCTAAAAATATCTTCTCACTTCGCTTCAATGAAAAGCGAACCACAAAACTTTCGATTGCCGGTCGGGGGCTTTCCCAATAAGAGAGATAAAAAAAATCATTTTTAAAAATACATGTTATCTCAACTCAGGTATTAAATTTATGATACCAGTAATGTAAAGGAATCTGTATTATCATCATAACTTGTAACTAGCTATCAGGGCAGATGTAACATCACATTCTGTGGAACAGAAAAAAATACTTAACGTGCAGTAACATTCAAAATTAGTGGATAAGTTTTACGAATTTTGAAACGAATTTAACAAACAAATGCATTATACGAGTAGTCAACATATATGTTGATACAAAAAATTGTTTTTTTTTTATATCAGTCTTTCAATTGAGAAATTCATAATAAATCCAGCAAAATTCATAGTCAGGGAATAATTTTGATATTAAAAAAAAAATTAATAAACAAATGCATTATTCGGGAATCTGTCTAGGGTAAAATTGTTTTTTTTTTATGTTAGATTTTAAATTGAGTTTTTAATGATAAATTTATTACTGAGCATTTGTCGGCTTGGAAGTTATCTTTTCAATCTCAGTGCTTTCAGTTTCAGTCTCTCATTACTTCCAATCTTTTCATAAGGACGTAGCTTTATGATAAAATATTTGTTTATTAAATTCAATTGAAAAAAATAAAAATATATATCAACTTATTATGAATTTTTTTGAAATTGTCATGAAATTCCAAACTGAAAGGACTGAAATTGAAAAAAGAAATTGTCGACAAATGCCCAAATAATGCATTTGTTTATTAAATTTGTTTATAATAATAATAACAGCAAACTCAATAACAAATTTTGTTATCATTATATTGTTTTACCTGCATTTCTTGTAATATAACATTCTTCCAACAAATAGTTTTTTATAACAATTTGTTGTTTTTAACAGAATATTGGAACTTTGTTAACTAATGTTACTCTATGACAAATCTGAATTTCAAGAGACAATTATTAGTCGATTTTAACTTTTTTCTTCATAAAAAAATTTGATTTTCGAAGTATACCGGTTTTAATAACATAATTTGTTATTTTAAAAGAAATTTTTATAAACAAATATCGATATCAGGTATTTTTGATGGAATAAATCAAGTTTCATTTATAGAATCGATTGCATATTACCTAAAAAGAAAACCTAAGTTTATTTGGCCACCAAATGAAAATTAATAATTGTTTAAACTACGTTAAATAAAAAATGTTCTATTTGAGGTAAATGTCCCAATTTGGGCAAATGTAAGGATTTGGTCGGCGTATTTAGCTTGTAAATGTATTTTAAATCTTATTTAAATCTTTATTAGTTTTTATAAGTTTAACTGAAAAACTCTTTTTGTCCATTAATTGTTTAACTTTAGTGAAAATCTAGTGACGAATCACTGCCAATCGTCACGCAACAAATTTTATTCACTTATTTTTTTATAAAAAATTCAATAAATTTGTTGACATTTGCATTGATACTAGAAAACTAAAAGAGTTTTCAAGGTGTTAATTGATTAAATCAAAGCATTTTTTTAAAACCTGTTTGCTTCAAGGTTCAAATCTTTTATTCATTTTTTTATAAAATAAAAAAAAAATACAGTAGAAACTCGTCTATCCGAGCTATCGTGAACCAGCAACAACTTAGATAATCGGGAAACTCGGATAGAGTTGAATTCTAAATAAAAAGAAAGTTCTAGTATAATAAACAAAAAGTAAACTTAAATAAATATTCAATTTGCAAGAGTTATTCGCATTTTTTTCTGAAATTCGTTTAAAAAAATTATAAAATTTGTCAACTTATCATGAGTTTCACTGAGTTGACTATAAAGATCCCAATTAAAAAGTCTGATATCGAAAAAAATAAATCAAATTTTCGTTGACAGATACCCAAATAATACATTTGTTTATTGGAATTGTTTAAAAAATCATAAAATTGATCAATAAATTATATTTATTTTCAAATTGTCAAACAGTTCTGAGTTTTAAAAGTTTTTATTTCGACAAATGCCTTACCTATCTTTTTGTTTCTTAAATTTGTTTAAAAACCCCATAAAATTTATTGACTAGTTATGCATGTTACTGGAATTGTCATAAAGTTTCCAACTGAAATAGACTGCCACTGAAAAAAACGAATATCTCTGTCTACAAATGCCCAAATAATTAATTTGTTTTCTATGTTTGTTTAAAGAAATCATTAGATTATTCAAAAAATCATTATTTTTCTAAAATCATCATGGTGTTCCGAATAAAAAAAATAATATCGAAGAACACGAATTTTTTCATCGAAAAATCACTTATAATTGTATTTGTTTATTGCATTCGCTGATAAAATTAAGAATAATAAGGTCTAGAGGAAACTTCTTCCTCATCATATTGTTTTAATCCACTTGCAATATAACTTAAAAAAAGGAAAGTATGGAAAATCGTGAAAAAAAGTCTTTCAAAAAATAATTGGTTTATGGAAATTTGTCTGTGTTCATTATATAATATTAGAACATTTTAAACTAATGTTACTCTATGGAACTTAGACGATTTTAAACATTTTAATATTACTGACGATCACCGGAAACGTCAAACAGAAAAAAATGGTCATTTTCTGAATCAAATTTGTTTATCTATGAAAAAATTGAAAGCCTATTTTAAAAATCAACCTGGAAAACTCTCTTGGAAATCTTATCAGCTTTTTAAACTTTTTTGTTTTCAATCGGTCAATATTTGTGGGCTGTACATTGTTTTAAATCAAAAAAGTTATTTTTTCCTCGGTGGTGCGGCGGTTTCTTAAGTAGTAGGAACCTTCATTGGTCAGCCGTGTTCTGAAAGATAATTAGTGAGACATCCTGACAAGAAAATTGTTCAAATATTAATTTTTTAAAAGACATTCATTATACACCTGAGAACACGTATTTTGATTTAATCGACCCCCTCGCTGCAAAAACTGTGATAACAAGAATTTACTCAGCTTAGATAATCGGGAAACTCGGATAAAACGGAATTTTAAATAAAAAGAAAGTTTCAGTGATCCAAACAGTTCTTAAAGTATAGAGTATTCAAATTAATTATTAACCAATCAGAGCAGAGGCTTAGGCAGATCTGCTCTACTTGGTTAAGAAAATTTGATATGTATAGATAATGCATAAGGCTCGGATAATACGGACTACTCTCGCGCTATAGCTCGGATAAGACGGGTTAACTATTTTTGTTTTAACCTCGGATAATCGTGAGCTCAAATAAAGCGGGCTAGGATAAACGACGTTTTACTGTAAACAAAAATTTTTAAATTAGAGATAAAATTTTAATGCGAAATTTTATTAGCTTTTAGTTAAAAATGAAGTTAAAATTAGATAATAATTGTTTTCTGAAAATCAATTTGTCTACGGACGTTTTTTTTTGCCCGCTGTGCAACGTCAGCTCTATGGAAAACGCGTGAAGGAGGGAGAGTAAAGACATTAAAAATAAATACTTAAAGTTATATTCGTATTTATTTTATATTCTACTTAAATTAAGAAAAAGCTGATTCTAAGTATACAAAAAGTCTTAAATGAAACATTTATTTATAATAAATAAAAAAACAACATTTTTTGACAGGAATAAAGTAAACTATGCATCTAACTTTGAATATTAAATTCTAAAAGTAAGTTGAAAGAAACCTAAAAAAATGGTTGGATGTTTGTTATAAAAAATTAAAAGATACGCCTTACTAAATTTCAGTTCGGCTCTACCTTAATCGAGCTAGGATTTGTGCGCTGTCATAATTAACTGGTTTGTTTTTATACTCCATTCCGCGAGTCATGCGACCCTTTGTTGTAAGACTTTCTTTTTTTAACATTTTTATAGTTGCAAAATAGACCGGACCTCCTGGTAATGTTATAAAAATATGTTTTTTTGCTGGAAAATAATTATCGAAACGATAATTTTTGCGAGGAAGGATGGAGTACTTTTGGAAATCTGAAGCTGTGGAATATAATTTATTTTCTATATTTATTTTAGCTGATACGGGAACAGGTAAATCAGATTTAGAACGACCAGGTTGAATTGTTTTATACACAGTTCCTTCATAATGATCATTTTCTGCCGTTCGTATAAAAATAAAATGGGCCTCAACAAGAAGTGGATCATGAGGTCGCATCCATAAGGGTACATTTTCATATTTTTCTTTTTTGATAGTTCCCATGTAAATAAATTTATCCAGTTCTACGTCAATTTGGTTTTCTTGTAGATCATATCGAAGTGCACGTGAACCTAATTTTGTAAAAAAATTAAATATTTATGAAGTTTTCATATCACTAGTATAACTTAAACTTTAATACAAATTTTCAATCTCTGCAGAGTGCACAGTGGGATAAGAATAAGAAAAGAAATTAAAAATAACTTTTAGCTAACAATTCTTAACCGATTTCAAATCTTTTGGTTTAAATTCAGCATTAAATTTTTCACAGAGTTATGGGCCTGCTTTTTTAAAATTTTATTTTAAAGCACAGAGTGAAGAAAAAGTCGAATTTTTCTGTTTTCTTTTTTGTTTATCTTGGTCGAATTTTTTTTTATCATTAGCATTGCCAGACTTTGAGCACGGGAGTAGTAAAAAGCAAAGAAATGAAATCGTTAAGTAAATTGTTTTAAACGAATTAACTTAAAGAACAGTCTACACCATGAACTCTTTGTTTGGGAGGTCAATTTTTGCTTTAAAATTACTTGCTTCTATCGAAAAAATAATATCTGATCATAAAAATTTGTCATCCGATATTTGTTATTAATTTTATAAACAAATTATATAAAGAAATGCCTTATGTGGATACTTAAAGGCAGGGAGAAATTGTTTTTTTTCTTACTTGTTCTTAAACTATATGGCTGGTGATAATGAATTATGTAGAATTATTATCGAAAATTTTTCATTATCTTATAAACAAATTATATAAACAAATACCCAGCGTGGACATTTACAGGAATAAAGATATAGTTTTTTCTCCTACTTTTCTTCAAATCATATAATCAGTGATGTTCAATGATGGATGATTCTCCTTCGCTATAGTTTTATTAATCTTATAGACAAATAATTTTAAAAAAACTACAACTTTGGAAATTCCTAAAAATATTAAATTAAGAAAATTAAAAAAAAACAAAATTTATAAAAAATTACATCACTGGCAACATACTTTGAGACTAGTTGCGAAAAAATGAATGTTTTCTATCCTTAATCACGTAAACTAGATATTTGTTTATAAAATTTGTTTACGAAATTTAAAAGAAAAAAGCGATTTCTTTCGGCCTTCAGGAGTGCACACCAGGCAATTGCTAAAAGAGTTTGTTTATAAAAACTATAAAAAATATAGGATGATAATTTTCCATCATTAAACATCACTGGTGACATTATTTAGAAAAAATGACGAAAACGATTTCTTTCCGCCTTTAAATGTTCAAACTGGGAATTTGTTTATATAATTTGTTTACATAATAAATTAAAAATTTTGGATGATAATTTTCCACCAATAGTGACATAATTTGAGAAAATTTAAGAGGAAAAGCGATTTCTTTCGGCCTTTAAATGTACACACCTGGCATTTTTTTATCATATCTATTAAAAATAAAGGATGATAATTTTCCATCATTAAACATCACCGGTGACATAATTTGAAAAAAAATTAGGAGAAAAAACGATTTATTTCTGACTTTAAATGTCCACACTAAAGATTTGTTTATACAATTTGTTTATAAAATTAATAAAAAATATCGGATGATAATTTTAGTTCGCACACATTATTGGTGACATAATTAGAAGAAAATAAAGAAAAGAAACGATTTCTTTCTGCCATTAAATGTCCACCCTGTGCATTTGTTTAAATAATTTATTAAAAAATTAGAAAAATATCAAATAATAATCTTATGTCACTAAGAATCACTAGCGAAGTAATTTGAGTAAAATTTAGAAAAACGATTTCTTTTGTCCACAAAATTTCAACAATAGGCATTTTTTTATATAATTTGTTTATAGAATTAATGAAAAAATCGAATGGCAAATTTTTAGCGTTACCTGTAATTTTTTCGATGAAAGCAAGTAATTTTAATGCAAAAATTTACTTTGCGAACAAATAATCCTCAGTGTAGAGTATTTTTTAAGTTAATTTTTGTTATAAAAATTAACATAACAATGTCATTTTTTTGCGTTCAACTGTTTCCGTTTATAAGGTCTGACAATGCTGATTTTTTTTACTGGCAGCGTAGAAATTTTGCTTGCAAAATATATTTTTAAGTGGTAATTGCTTGATTTTATCAACACAATTATATTTGATTATGAAAATTTTCAGTCTGATGTAATTTGTTTATTTTATAAGCAAATTGTATAAACAAATGCAGAATTCAGGCATTTGTTGGCCAGGAGCAATCGTTTTCTTTCTTAGTACTTTTAAATTACATAAGTGGTAATACCTAGTTGTAGAGGTTGGTCATACGATATTATTTTTTAATTTTTTAAACAAATGAATAGTTCGGTCACTTATAAAGAGAAAGTAATCGTTTTTCTTTCCAATTGTTTTCAAATTATATTAGTATTTATGTTTGGTGATGATGAGTTTTTAATCATATTATTGGTTTTATTTAATAAAATTAATTTATAAACAAATTTTATAAACAAATGCATATTTCGATCATTTATAGACAGAAAAGAACCGGTTTTCTTTCTAACCATCCTTAAAATATATTCGTGGCGATTTCGATTGATGCAAACTTGCCATTCGATATAATTTGTTTATTTTACAAATAAATTTTATAAACAAATGCCTAGTTTGGCAATTTATGGGCAGAAAGTAATTGCTTTGTATTCTTAACGCTTTTGAATTATATAAGCAGTGGTGTTTAGTCATAAATAGTTGTGATTCGACATTATTTTTCTATTTTATAAATAAATGCATAGTTTGTCCATTTAACGACCGAAAGTAATCGTTTCTCTCTCTGCTTGACTTCTAATTATACAGGCTGTAAATAATCTGGAAATACTTAAACAACTGTCTACATAAAATATTTTTTAAATGGGTTAAGGTAATTCGTAGAGTATTTTTCAACAGAAATCTAATAATAACCTTCAACTTGACATTCGGCCTGACCTTAAACCTGACCTTTAAGGTCATTTTAAGGTCAACTTTGTTTTTATATCAGAACCCCTATTTTTGACATCTGCAATCAAAATATTTGAAAATTCTACGTTTAAATATGTACTCATGTCACAGATTATAGGTCTTTGAATGACCTTAAGCAGACCTGCAAAGTCACACCTGACCTACCACCTGAATAAATGATTAAACGTAAAATTTGCAGCTCTCTCAATTACTGATGTCAAAAATAGGGTTTCCCATTTAAAAACACAAAATTGTCCTTGAAATGACCCTAAAGGTCAAGTTCAAGGTCAAACTGAAGGTGACCATCTAATTTTGCTTTAAAAGTTACTCCAAGAATGACCTTGAACCATTAGAATATTATTTTATCTGGACAGCTTTTATGGTGTTTCCAGACTATTTGGACACCTTGTATAAGTGATAATGTTTAATGGTAAAGACTTTTTTTCCATATTATTTGCTTATTTTATAAATAAATGCAAAGTTTGGCCATTTACGGACAACTTGCAACTTCTAGAACATCACAAAACATTTCCAGTGCTATTATTTAAAGGCGACAATAACGGAAAGATTACTTTCTGTTCAGAAATGGCCTAATAATGCATTTGCTTATAAAATAAGGAAATAATGTCGAACAAGACGCTTTTACAATTAGACAAGATCACTCATATAATTTGAAGTCAATCAGAAAAAAGTCTGTTACTTTGTTTCAATAAATGGAGAAACAGTGCATTTGTTTATAAAATTTGTTTATAATATAAAAAGGTAATATCTAATGACAATTAGTCATAACTAAACACTATCACTTACAGAATCCTATAAAATGCCAAACAATGCGTTTGTTTGAAGAATTTGTTTGGTAAAATAAACAAATAATATAAAACAACAAATCGTCGTCACTAAAAGTTACCACTTATATAATTTCTCAAAGACCAGAAAGATAAAGGGTTACCTTCTGCCTATAAATAATCAAAGAATTGATTTGTTTACAAAATTTGTTTATTACGTAAACGAATAATATCGATTTAGAATTCTTTGTGACTTAACATCACAACTTACGTGATTAGAAAGCCAATCATAGAGAAAAAGGCTTACTCTTTCTGTGTAAATGTATAAATTCTGCATTTGTTTATCAAATTTGTTTATAAAATAAAGAAATGATATCGAATGACCAATCTCTATGGTGAATTATTATTACCAATATAATTTAAATGTACTAAGATAGAGAAACGATTAATTTCAGCAAATAAATGCCTAAGGTATGAATTTGTTTATATAATTTGTTCATAAAATAAGCAAATGCTACCGAACAACAAATTTTCATGATCAAATTTCATCGCTTAGATCGATTCAAGCAATTTCATTTTAAAAATATACTTTGCAAGAAAAATTTCCACGATGTTGATATTTTGTTAATATAATTTGCTTATAAAAATTAGATTCTATATCCTGTTGATTATTCATATTCTTTATGTACTCTGACATTTATTATTATTAAGAATAGAACTAATTAAATTATTTCTGGAAAGATGAAAAATACTAATTAAGAAATATCTTATTTTCGCTTATTGTTTTTTATATCAGAAATAGAAAATTATAAAAATTAACGAATATAATCCATGTACGCTCTTATGAAAATATTGATAATTAATTCTAAACAAACATTTTGAAAATCGGTAAAAAATTGTAGGTTCTAGGTGATTTTGAATAGTAAATTTTCCATTATTTATCGTTATAAAATGCTAAAAAAAGCCAAATAACTGACTTGTTAATTATTTAATTATTCTCTCAGTTTCCAATGCTTAATTTTCAAATACAAAAATTCTTTTTTAAATCGTTATCTGATGTCAAATGTGGATCTTTATAAAATTAAACAATTTCTAATAAAAAAGAATGTTGCTTTTTGTAGATCAGATTGAAATACTGAAAAACTTCTTAGATTCAAATATTAGTTCAAAATATAATAGAATTTAATGTCAATGGTTCAGAATTTAAGAATATTTGTTAAATTCTCTTGGTTTGGCATGAAGAGAGTTTTTGGATGTTTGGACACTTTAGAAGTGAAGAAATCAAACTAGAGGCTTTTGAAAAAAACATAGGTTCGAGAAAAAAATACGGTATATTTTTTTATAAATAATAATTATAATATTGTGTTACACTTACAGTCGAAGTAAAGAAAATCTACTAATGCGAGCAGGAAAATTCCAGTAAAAGTCTGCATTTTTATTGATGAGATCAAATTATTAGAGAACTCACAACTGATCTGTAAAGACTGAACAATTTCGTGTGACTTGTGGCTGATGTCAAGGCTTTATTTATTTTTTGAAATGAAGCGAGCGGAAAGAGGAAGATTGTGGATCTCAGCTCTGAATTTCTTCTATGTTTACAATACTAATCTTACTACTTACAGAAAACACGAAAATAAAAATTGTTTTTTTTTATCTTGTGACTTTACAGTTTTCTTAAAGTAGCAAATAAGAGAATTTCGGACAGGATTTAAATTTTGAATAACTACTCAAAAATAACCTCTCAGACTAGACAATATGTCAAGGTTTGTTTATTTGAAGGTTTTTCTCAAATATGACTAAATCGCTCGCTTTTTATGGATATTTTCGCATACTTTTTATCAAAGGCTACTATTTCAGAAAAAAAATCTTTAAAAAAAATTCTATATTCAGGTTGGCCACTGCTTATCTTTTAATTTTTGTTTATTTTCATTTGTTTATTTAATAAAAAAAATAAAAATTAGAAATTTAGACTTTTGAAGTACACTGGTTTCTGACAAATATTCTATCCAATATTAATTCAAATGTTTCAAAATTAATTGAATTTGTTATAAACAAATGAATAAGAAAAATTTTTTTCGTTTGTATTGAAAGCCATTCGTCACTTGATTCGCATTAAATTCGACAAATGTATCAAATAACAATTTTGGTAGTTGAATTAATAAAAGTTAATAAATAACCTGTTATTTTAAAAGCAATTTTTATAATCGAATATCCATATCAGGTATTTAAATGGAATAAATAAATTTTTGTTATAAAGACGATCACATATTACTTGGAAATAAAACTAAGTATAATATTCAGCCACCAAATAAAAATTGATAATTGTTTAAACTACCTTAATTAACAAATTTGGCTATTTCTGGACGTACTAGATTTTTTTTATGCATTTAACTGTAAATAACCCACTTCTAAAGTTTTAAATAGTTTTAAATGGCAGTTAACAATTTTTAATTGTGAACAATATTTTTATTTTTATTAACAATTTAATCATCGTAGTTATACACGATATAAAATACAAAACTTTTACAAGAATTCTTTAATAAATCATACATTTTTATCAAATGGAGAGTTAAAGGAGTTAAAGGTACGTAAGTTTAATTATATTCGAAAAGACAAAGCATTAAGCGATAAAAAATGTTTTAAACAATTTGTGTTTACAATGATAAATTGGTTAATGTCATCAACATGCTCTTAAAAAAAATTTTGCCTGAAATTTTTACCTCCAGAAATGGTTAAATAGTGCCTCTGTTAATTGATGGACGAAAGTTTCGAGACCCCCTTAATCCGAAAATCAGATTTTTACGATAGCATCTGTCTGTCCGTCCAGATCTGCGTCCGTCAAGACGATAACTCTCGAAGAAATAAACGGATCAAATCCATCTTTAGCACACTTTTTTTAGGTCCTAAAGGGAAGGACGAGTTCGTTAACCAGCCATTTTGGATAAAAATTCAAAAAGTGAGCACATTTTGAACATTTTCGATGCCACTTTTTTAATTTGAAAATTCTATGTACGGATGTTTATAGTATCAAAAAGAACAAATACTTTATACGTATGACTATTTTCGATTTAAAAAAATCCTTAGAGTTATAGCGTTTTTAAAGCTTTTTAAATCAACTGAAAAACAAAATTTTAATCCAAAAAACGCACGAAAAAAAAAGTCAAGAGAAGAACATTTATTTTTGAAAGCCCTGGAAGATTATTATAAGAAATGCTTACATTTTCTTGACAAATCAAAATTTCAAATTTTGATTGCACGAAAAATAATGAAAAATCAAAAATTCCATTTTGTGGATAAAACTATGTAGAACACGAAAAAAGATGATGTCGGAAATCGAGCGCACAGCGCGAGTGTCACGATGAGAATTTGTACTTTAAAGCCTACAGAGCTTTGAGAAACTTAATCTTTGACTACACTCAACTATTACTTAATCAAATCAATGATATATCTATTTTCACGTAAAAAAACCCCCATAAACATCATGGGTTTTCGAGTTTATCTCAGGCCCTAAGTGGCGACAAGAGTGATTGAGCATCTCTGTGACTAATTACAGAATTATTCTATTTAAATCCTTAAAATTTCCTCTAAACCCATTTCAACCTTCTCGTGGGGAGTGGAAAGGCACCCCTGTGACGGATATAAAAATAATGTTGATCAAACCCCATACCCCTTTTCCAGATGCCGTGTGGGGGTGGGCACTTTTGTGACTGTTTACGAAAATAATTTTGGTCAAACCTCTACCCGTTTTCCAGGTGCCGTGTGGAGGGGGGCACTTCTGTGACTGGTTACAGAAATAATTTTGGTTAACCCATACCCCTTTTTCAGGTCCTGTGTAATTTTGGTAATTTTGGTCAAACCCCTACCCCTTTTCCAGGTGCCGTGTGGAGGGCGAAAAAGAAATTTTCAAGAACTTAAAAACATCCAAAAATACAAAATACAATCATGATATAATAATATAAATGGACTTCAAAGGCTTTGAAAAATTTTCGGGTATTTTAAGAAAATTGGACGGAGCTAAAAAAAATTTAAGATAAAAATAGTAGATGAAATTAAATCAAATTTTTCTTAAGATTTTAGAGAATTTGAAATTTGTTTAGTAATTTAATTAAATTTATAAGTTTTGGAAGACTGTAGGATCTAAAGCCCTACGTGGCTTGAACCGTGACGGGCTTTACGTTGAACTAAGAAACCCAACTTAAGCGTCTATCCAGGAGGATGAGTAAGGACTTAGCAGAGGGCTAGCAAGACACCAATTCACCCTTTTGATACAGGAAAATATCGTCATCCTTATTTTTGGACATCGTCAAGATGCACAGTTGGAATTTAGGCATGGAAATAAAGCGACCAATGGTTGTCATCTAAGGCGAGAATAAGTCTGCCGCCCGAGTCCGTAAAGTCCCGCATGTGTTAATATCCGACATCATAAAATACAAAAGAACGTTATCCGCGTAGATACTGATACTTGCCTCTTTCGGAACGTAAATTGCCAGACGTCTTGTCACGAAATTCAAGACGAGAGAGAAAGAGACAAAACTTTGTGAGCCACGTTAGCAAATCAAATTCTTGGTTTCCTTCCATCAGAAAAGAAGAAAAGGCACGGAAATCAATCCATAGCTGGATTAACCGTTTGAATAGCTTGTAAAAGTTTAAAGACAGGTAGATCAGTCAGAATCCCCGCCTTCTCGCCTTGGGACTAGAGTTGTCTAAGAAGTCTCTCCATGCCTCGGGAAAGGACAACCTCTCACAAATCGAGTTATAAAGATCCTGGAGAATATACAGAATCATCTAATAAAGGAATTTGATGATCTCTTATGTGATTTAATTCATACCCAGGGTTGACTTAGCTTTGCTCGAACTTTAGAGTTGAGGTGAACTCCTCCCAGAAGAACGCATGATTCAATGGATTGATCCCATCTAGGTGCAAAAACGGCTTCACACTGATTACTGACCTTATTGGGTTTTCGAAAAGAAACAGTCCTTACTTTTTGTACCTCACCATTTTTTTTTATTTTACTTTGCGGATCATGAAACCAGAAGCGACTCCTGGTCAACATAAAAAATAATTTGGAATTGAAACTTCTAATGTGTACCATGATGGTTTACATTTTTCTTTCACCTTCTTCCCTATTCCTTTACACACATCCCATACACTTACTCGGTGGTGAGAGGGGGACCTACAGTTTTTGGTGAGTTCCGAACCACCAAGAGCAACTGGTTGAAGTACTTAGACAAAACCATTTCCTCTAGAGGTACCTATCCCACGACTCTATGGAGATGAACAACTCCCTTGCTAGGCTAGTCTTCATCGCATGGGTCGACAAGGCTTTTCCGGGGTGCGAGGCGGAAATCGAACCCGCAAGCCGACGGAGTGGTTCCAAAGCCTGCGCTTTAGCTTCCACGACCATCGTCCCACTTTTGATAAATAACAAGTTAATTATCTTAATTGTTTCAAAAAATACTGAATTAAAAAGAAATTAATTTTTTTTGCTTTGTAAAAAACAAATCTTTTTATGCTTTCGTGACAATTTCAGACAAAGCTCAACAACTTCATTTTAGCTCTGCTGCTATAATTTGTTGTAAGTCTTTTTCTCTGAACATTACGAAAGTCATAAATAAGCTACGTCACATCCACAAACATTTAATATTTATAACTTTATGGTTTATAATGGAAAAAACTTTGAATTATTTATACACCTTATCTGTTTTACCTTGTTTTTTAATGTCAAAAATATTCTTTATATGAAATATGAAGGAACATATTTCATTAGAACATTTTAAATTTGTTGATTCTAAAAAAAAATTAGAATGTATATTTTCTTCCTATGAAAAAGCAATATCTAATATTATAAACATATTTACTACACCAAAGCTGAAATTCCATCAATTAAAATTGTTTAATTATTTTACTTTTACAACCTAAAAATTCTAAAAATAAATACTTTCAGATTAACATGCTTCGCAGTTAACTTTTGTAAAATTGAAAGTTTCTAAATAAATATTGTTCAGTTTTTGATAGCTGATATTCTAATAGATTCTCGTTTAAAGAATTTATGATTTAAGAGACTTTGAATTCTACTTCTTTTAATTAGTAAGGCTACTGCTCTGAACTCTTTGCCGTTCTCGAAGTAGTACGTTACCGAGAGTTCCTGACGGTTAACGGCACCTGTTTCAGCTAGATTCGAGGGCTAAGGTGGAACTTGAATGTTAATGCTCTTTCTGGTTCTGAGGCTACCATCATTTCATCATCATTTCATTTAGCGCGACTTTCGTACGAATTTTCATAAGTTTGTGGAAGCTCAGAATGTTTCTGAAACCAAAGAGTGCGTTCTCACGCCATGAGGCTGCTGCGAACAGGAATAAGGTTGGCATCATAGCAATCAACAAAATCATCCTTAAGTCGATCCGCTCACTCAATAGAGTAAGTGCAACGCCGATCTGCCGTCGTCCAACTGTACGAAAATTGGATACAAGTCAAGGAAATTAAGGGAATTAGGACACTACTCGCAGGTGTAATTAGTGACGATCCATTATGTCAATTTAATAGAAGTTTTATTAAACCACTTACATAACACCATAAAGTTAAACCGCGTGAGGATTCTGAAAGCCTGAAGGGTCGCCAAAGTCGTGATTTTAGAAGAAAGAGTGAAGGGTAATATAAAGGACAGATCCACTTAGTTTAAGCACTGGCACCTTTCTGCAAGACGAGGTATCGAAGGCGGAAAGCACTCAGCAAAGTTACTAGTAATTATCTCGATTACGTAGAGGCGAGAACTGACGATTTGAGGTCGACAACCTGCTCACCTCGTTTTCGGGATTTGTCGACCCCGATCGCCTATTTTTGGACTTTATCTCTTTCGAATCAGGTCAGTGCCGAAAAAAGCAAGGGTTCTAATGTAAGTGCACGTTAGACGGTATGCACAGCTGGGTTTAGTCGTGTCATCCTTGTTCCCATGAACGGCAGGGAAAGATTTCATCCATCCTGGCAGAGTTTATTATTCAAGTTTATTCAGAGTTATTATTCAGAGTTTATTATTCAAGAATCAAACTTAAAATAACCACTAAACTTCATATTCACGCATTACTGAATGTTTATCCAAATTGTGTTACGGTCCCCATAATTGAGAACCACTCTGAACAATTTGTCAGGAATGAATCCCCGTCTGTGTTTACTAAACATAAACCAGACTGGGAAAACCTTCCGGATAAATTACTTTAGAGTGGCTATTAGGACGACCTTGCTTTTTCCCTGACAAACACGACCCTTTTAACGTGTTAATACCCGGGGAAGGAAGAGAGTTGTAAACTCACACCTGGCGCATCTGCGATGGAAGGCTTCCCCATCACGTGCCAGGCCCGTGAGTCTGAGTCACCGCGCGTCAGGACTCTTCTCTCTCTTTTCTCTCTCTCTTCCCTAAGCGTGGAAAGCGGCCAGCGGTCGCCAACTACGTATTCGACGCGTTAAAGGGGAAAGGCCTCTTTTAAAATTTTAACTTTCCGGATTTCTTTTTCAAAATGATTATAGTTCTCCTCCCATTTTTTTCTCTATTTGGCGTCAGGAAACAAAAACGGGAGCTCCCGATTTATTTTTACTGATTAGGATTATATTTTTACTTTTTTTTGAATTATAATTTTGTGTAGTATATAAATATTCTCTCTCTTCGTTCTTCATATACATTTAAATTCTTTTATTAAGAGATTATTTTCATATATTTTAATGTTATATTTTCCCTCTCCAAATATTTCACATACTTCTTTTTTTTTATTAATAACAAATATTGTATTAACTTTTTACATCTTAGAATTCTTTTGTGATTCCGTTTTACGCTTTACGTTTTTCATGTATCCGTATTCCGACTTATTTTCCGTAATTTCAAAAACATAGAGCTGAGCGACGCGCTCAGCTCTGCGAAAGTAGGGATGGACGGGGCAGCCGCTTCGCCCCTCCATCCGCGACGTGAGTGGCCGAGAGGACCGGACCAATCGACGGCCTGACCGCCTCTCGGCCGATGCGAATAAAATGGGATGCGTACAAGCGAAAGTACGCACTCTTAATCGGGCAACCAGTTGGGTAACCTCAGTCCCCTGGTCGCCTTCGGCAATACTCTTGTAAGCCACCTTTTTGAGATTAAAGAGTGCAATCGCAATCGAAAATTAATTCACAGTTGTTTTCCTTCGACTCCTCTCTCGCTCTCTCGAGCTCTCTCCTCGTTATCCTCCGGCTTTCCGCCATCCATATCCTCTCTCTCTCTCACTCTAACTTCCATTCCGGTCGGTACGCTCCCCGCAGCTCCGCCAAACTCTGTCCTCTCTCTCTCTCTCTTTTCAGGGTCGGTAAGCTCTCTGCAGCTCCGCCCGCACTCTTTACTATTTTCAGAGGACGGTACGCTCTCCACAGCCCCGCCTCGAACTCTTTCCTATCATTCTACTTTTTCTGGGTCGGTAAACTTTCTTGCAGCTCCGGTCGCCTTTAGCTTTTCTTCTTTCAACAACCCGACATTCCTTTCCTTGTCTACCTCCTGCCTCTCTCCACCACTTATGCCTGGTCAGGCGAAGATTTCCCGTCCCCGTCCCGGCAAGCGCACCCGAGTCCAGGGTGCGCAGTCCAAGACTGCAGGCCGTCCTCCTCCACCTCCTCGTCCTCCACCCCCAAGGCAATAGTACGTTCTGTCGTACCAGTGCCGGTGTCGGAGAGGTCTCGTTTCGCTCGCTTCCTCGTCTCGTCCTCTTCGTCTGCGTTCTGTGACCGTCTGGATCTCTCCGGGTCCAAAGGTCATCAGACCGCTAAGCTGTGGATGGTACCTCTCGCGCAACGCGCGTGAGTGGGCCCCACCACCAACACGTGGTTAGCGGCCCCCACGTCTCGTACGTGCACGGGCCCTCTACCAACATCCGGACCACCTGCTCATGGACGGTCTCCAGGCCTGGAGATACCTCATCCTGGTAAAGGGTGCACCCCGCATCCACCAGCAGCCGCCCACGAGTCATCGCAGCCAGCCACGGTCCATGCAGCGCCTGGACGAGTTCCTGAGGGCAAACAACCGGAGCCTTCCCATCCGAGGGTTCCCCTCGACCGCCTCCAGCTCCAGTAGCAGCCGTCGTGGCTAGTAGCCTCTGCCCAGGAGGGTACGACCGGCTCGCCACCCACACCAGCAGGCACTACAGGACCCCAGTGGTTAGTGGCCTCTACCCCGGAGGGTACGAACGGCCCTCCACCCGTAACCAGTGGCCAAGGATAGTGGTTAGTGGCCTCTACCCAGGAGGGTACGAACGGCCCTCACGAGGTATCGTGAGACACGTCGTCTCACATACCGAACACCTACCGACCCACAACCACATCATCATTTTTAGATCAAGTCGGGTTCAGCCACCACCCACATAACCCGGCTTGTATCAATTGGCGAAGTCGAACGGGCCTCCTTTACTTGTTAAATAAATTTGTCCTCTGTGTGCTGGTTAGGGTTCAATAGTAGAATTTTCTAAAGGTAGTATAAAGAGCTTTACAAAAATTTATTTTTATTTTAAAAAATTGTAACAGCACTGATGTCTAATTTGTGAAAATTCTGTGTCAACATTATTTATTCTTTACAATGACTAAAGTGGAAGAAAGAAGATTGCTGATATCAGATCTGAAAGAATCCAATATTTACTAGACTTATTTATTACTCATAGAACCTTCAAAACTATTAAAGCTGATTACAAAATTTATTATGGATTACCTGTATTAGACAAGGAGAGTAAAATTCTGCAGAGAATTTCTTTGAAAACATTGATTTTATTAAATAAAAAAAAATAATATTCTTGATTGAAAATAATGAGATTATGTCAGTTGGAATTTCATAAGTGCACATTTGATCATTTATCTTTGAACATTAAATATACCAACTTCCTATTGCTTTCCGGACATAATTATAGTGTCAACAGATTCAGTAATGGTCTCAGTATGATGCTACACTCAAACTTTACCATAATCATGCTGACCCTGAATTAGAAAAATGTTAATATCTCCTGATATAGAGCCGGTCATCAGGTTCCTTTTCATGCAGATGTCCACAACCCAGCTCAAAATTCCTGGGAGGAACCTCGCAGGATCCTGCACACGAACGAAATGGTACCTCCGCCCACAAAGGAATTTTTGAAAGGATCCTATAGAGTGTACAGGTTTATTTGCTAAATTAATCGAGACGTGAGTTCCTGTGCAGAAACGCTTATAAGTTCTTTAGAGAATCTGATCCTAGCAGATCCATCTTACAATCAAAAAATCTTAACCAACAGCGAACCATCGAAGATTACTTTCTCTGCAGGCTCATGTCTAGGATCCTGAACTTGTTCCTGTATATTAACCCAGCCTTAAATTCTCTCTTTATCACTTTATCTTTCACTGACCTAGAACTTATACAATTGGACCCTTTTTTCTGTGCATACCTTTATTCCTCTCTTAAATTGAAACATTATATCGGAAGTGTGTCGATCATGAAAATTTATTTATTTCTTGCTAAGTATTAGAACAACGAATATAAACTCACCAGTTGAGAAAATAAGCTCCATTCTTCGGTCAGCAAGAGTCCGAATAAGCAGCATGGCTACTTGAACAACTCAAGAAAAAGGTTAAAATTTCAGAGCTCAACAGAAGTTCTGAACAGTTAACGGAAAGTAACAAATTTTGAGCACTAGAGAAAGCCAATGGGGATTCTGAAGGGAAGAATAGTACTTCAGATATTGTAATGATTGACTGACGTTGGTCGAATAATAGTATTATAATATTATATTTTCCGATCAAAACTACCATTTATCGTCTATAATTTTTTCCAGAAGGTTATGTCACAGCTTGGGTTGTCGTTTGCAACAAAAAGAAGGCTCTTGGTTAGGTGTTTGAAGCTGGAAGTACCACTTTATCTAGCGAATTTTAAAACTGTGCCATAATTGAAGGCTCATTAAAGGCTCATTTAATACCCAGAAGCCAAATTTTGCCCTCTGTATTTAAAAAAAAATGGATGCTACTGCCCGCATTACGTAGGGGTAGCATCACCATGGTAGAAATATTGCTTATATCACATTTTTCCTTTCACAGGAAATAAGGGCTCATTTAAGGCTCTTGCCTTAACATTAAACAACTACTGCTTACCCAAAAGTGATGATAAAGTGCACTGAATGGGCACTAATCATAAAAATGGGTACATCGGAATCACAATCACATTTCAGACTCCACAGCGTCCTTAAATCAAGTTTCCAAAATGTTCCCTTACCACTGGAAAGCTAACTCTTGCACAAAAGTGCTGATAATGTTCAAGAAAAAGTATTTTATCAGTTTTTAAATATTTTCTGCCTTCAGAAAATATCAAACCCATTTTCAAAAACCATTCCTGACACTCGGAAACTACCCTGTAGGGAAATGCGACATTGGACTCAGAATAAACTACATCAGCAGTGTTTGATTTTCTCGGACTGATTTTAAACATTTTCTACCCTATGCAGAAATTAAGGTTCATTTAGGGATGATTTAACATCTAAAATCCAAATTTTGGGCTCTGCATTAAAATAAAAACGAATGGTATAGGCTAATCTTAAAAGTGCGTGCATCAGAATTGAAGGCTCAGACAAGAGCTTTAAATAGGCCCTCAATTCCTGTAAAAGAAAAAATTTTATACAACAAAATTTTTTACCATAGGACTGCTAGCTTGACTTAAATCTAGCATCACCATACATTTCTTTTGAAAAACGAAGAGCCCAAAATTTGGCTTTTGGTTACTAAATGAGCCTGTAATGAACTTGTAACTATTGCATAAGTTTAAAGTGCTTTGGAAAAAATAGTACTTCCAGCTTCACACAACTACATGGTTGGTGAAATGCGGTAGATAGGAAAGCCCATTTTAATTTTCTAAATTTTAAAATAGTGTTTTGATACGTAGTTTTAGATCCATTTCCGATTGTGATATGTAATGTCAAATTCTTCTTCACGCAGACAAAAACAAACCATTGGATATGATAATCACATAAGTGGGTTGCAATTTGTAAAATAAGATAGAATAGCTATATTGATATGGTAATGAAACAAGGGAAGTGGTTTATGAATGTTTTCATCATTTATGGAAAATCTAAATTTCAGTTTATTGCGGATAAAGAATAACGTATTCTTTGAGCAGAAGCCGAATGGTAGTTGAACGATAAGTTTGTTAAAAAGTATTACAAACCATCTTAGATATTTTGACATTTGGTTCTCAAGTAGATTTACTTCTATGTTCTTTCAGGAGATAAAATCTTGACGCTCATAATTTTACCTTTGTCTCGTCAAGGATTGGACGATAAAGGAAGCCTTTCAGATTTTAGAGAAAAAATTGAGAAAATATTAGGTTTTTCATTTTCGGAATAAATAACTTGAAACTAACAGATCTTCTGATGCAACCACTTGAAAATACAAGATGTTATGGCACTTTAAATTTGTAAAAGTCAGCTATTTCTCAAATTTAAGTTTCTTATGTAGGGTCTGATTATTATATTAAATTATTTTCTGAAGTTTGATTTTTGGAAACCAAAAGCACAATAGTGTGATATTACTTGAGAGCCACAAACTGTTTTAGTTTCTATAAAGACTCTAGATCCAAATAAAACATCTAAAGAATTTTTTAAATAATAAAAAGATATTTACCATAATTGGACATATCATATTCAGAATTTGCTTAAGATTTGTCCCGAAAAAATACATGAGTGTGATAATTTTATCAGAAGAAATATTCCTGACCGCATTAAAGCAGGACAGATTACCAACCCACAGTTCTGCTTTGCGCTTAATTTTTTCGCCTGTTCAGCTAGATGTTTTTGAAGCGTCCACATTAAAATCCATATTCAAGATACAAATCATTTAGAAAAATTTGTGCATGAGTTATTTATTAAATTCCTCGTCTTCTTGGGCTATAAGACAAGGAATCAATATTGATTTCATATTGATCAATATTGATTGTTCAATCAATATTGATTGTTATCCGTAAAGGGGTTGGAAAGAAAATTACAAAATGTTTCCATGTTCTGTATGTTCGTATCTTTATTAAATAAATATTATTAAAAAGTATTATATTTTCTAGAAATCGCCAATACAACTTCTTGAACACCGACGTTAAATGATCAAGAAGAACAACACTGCAAAAATAATTAATGGATTAAACGAACTTACCTTAAGTGAAGTTCAATCCCAGTTATCTGAGTCGTCTAATTTGGAAAGATCGCTCCCTCTCTACCTGATTCAAATTTCATTTTTCACCATTAATTGGAAAAACCCTGAAAATATTTCGACTTGCCTATTTTAGAGTAATGAAGTCGAAAGTTCTCAGCGCCACTCAGGCTGGTAAGTGTATGAAATAGTTTTTTTTCAAAGAGGACTTCAAGACTGTGATTAGATAGAGCAACTCAAACATGATCGAATTAAACTCATTTTAATGTGAGATCGCTTAAACGCTTAATATTTATTAACAGATAAATACATTTAACCCTATTTAATACGGTCAAGGGGTTACCAATAGACCGGAGTATGTGGCTGTAAAGTTGCAAAATAGACAGGGCCTCCTCGGAGTGCTACATAAATGCGATTTTCTTGTGGTAAAAAAGGGTGGTATGTAGAATGTCGACGAGTTGGCATAGGGTACTTCTCAAAAGGGTGAGCTGTGAAAAATATGCCAGCTGTTAAATGTATTTCCGCTATTACTGGACCAGGAATATCCGAATTAGGTTCACCAGGTCGAAGTGTCTTCTCTAAGGTTCCCTGATAATGATCACCCCACTGCGTTCGTATAAAAAAGGAATTTATTATAATATCTTGTGGTCTGTGAGGTTGCATCCAGGAGGGTATCATATTATCAAATTCTCTTTCGATTCGTCCTACATAAGTACATTGATCAATTTCTATGACAATGTTTAATGGAGGAAGATGCTCTGGTAATCCAATTGCACCTAATTTTATTAGAGAAATAACAAAAGATTTATAAATTTTTTGTATAATTAAGTATGATGGCCACTGGGGTGATCCACAAATACAAAAGTTTAGATTTCTTCAAAGAATATCTAGCCTAAACTGTTTCCAATTTCAGACTAAATTATAAACAAACAATGCAATCTTTGAATTTAAAAAAAAAAGGAATCCTGTTTGGAAACATTTACGTAACATTTTTTTTATAAATAATAATTATAATATTTTATAAAACTTACATTGAAACTGAAGAGAAACCAGTAATACTAGGAGAAAAACTCCAGTAAAAATCTTCATTTTTGTTAAATAGAAGAAATTCTAAGAGAACTGGCAACTGATTTCTCAGGAATCATGTAGGATCATTATCTTTGTGAATAATTGCTATATATGCTAAATTTTCTTATCATTACCGAATAACGACGCTTTATTTATTCTTTAAAATAAATAAAGTGGAATATTATTTATCTCCGATCTTAAAATTTTCCATATTTGCTAGACATACTATCTATAAAGCATACAAATTTCGATATCATTTTTTAAATACTTTTATCCGCTGTCTGAGTGTATATAAATTCAAACAAGTATAGAAAAGTTAAACAGTACATAAAAGGCTAAAGTAATAATTTGCGAGATGAAGAAGCATGGTCTTACTTTAACATAAGAATTTAACATTTTCAGCGGGAGACTGAGATTTATGATTATCTCAAAAATATTAAAGAAATTAAAGAAATTTTAACAAAAACTAGATCACAAAGAATCTAACAAACTTTATGAGGGATTTATAATTTTTATAATTATTATAATTTTTAGGGTATTATTAATGTTTCCAGAGCACTTCATAAAATATCCAAGGATTTGTAGAGGATTAAAAAAATATATATTTAAATATTTTTTAATATTTACTTAAATTCCAAATAATTTGACAGGAATTAAACATTTTCGTGGGATTTTCAAGACTTGAAGAGCTTTTCCAATATTTAAGGGGAATTACAGGATTTCTTAAATTCGAGACGATTTTGAAAATTTTTCTTTATTTCTGAAATCGCATTCTTCGTTGATATTGCAATGCTGATAATTTACAAGTAGAATTTAACCTCGAAATGAATGAAAAAAGTGAAATTGTTTATGAAAAAAATATTTATTGCCTATTTTCTTAGCCTTACTTCTCTAGAAAAAGTTAATTATTTTATTTATTTTTTGAAAATACCAAAATTTTGAAACAATTGGTTGGGTTCTTTGTAGCCATTAATTGAAATAAAATTTGAATCCGAATAAGAAAAATGAGCAACATCTTGCCTTCTTTAATTTTCATTATAATTCTATTTTATATTGTATATAATTATTTTTTATTGAAACTTTATAAATTGGAGATGTTTTAAGTTTTACTTAATATAGTTCGAATTCAGAAAATTTCATTTCATTTTAGTTCAATCAGCATTATTTCTGCAAATTAGATTTTTAATTAACTGTTTTATTATTTTAAGTTAGATGAGTTTTGATGGAATAATAAAAAGCAAGCTCAACTGTCTATTATTAAGAAATTAACTAAATTATCCTTATAACAAATTAACAAAAGTAAATATTATTTATTTTAGATAGATCTGTTAGATATAATAATTTGTAAAATTATTAAACTTCTTCCTAAAATATTTGTTTAAACTGTGTACATATGCATAACTATTCTGATGTACTTTTTTCTATTTCATAAAATTTTTATCTATTTTACGGAGATTTTATAGTTTATAAGGGTACGAACTTTGAAGTATTCTCTAATTCTAAAGCCCTGAAAATAACAAGGGCTCAAATTATTAGTTTAGATTTAAATACTTCAAATTTAAAACGTTTCAGATTTAAAAATAATTTAAAAATATTAGAGAATTTAATTTTAAGGGTTCTCAATTTAAGTATGTTTATTCAGCTTTCTTTATTCCTCAGTAAAGAGAGTTTCTGGTGTTTTCACACTTTAAAAATTCGCAATTAAAACTGGAAGCTTTTAAAAAAGTGATCATGTTTGGGAGAATGTGACTAAAATTTGCTATCATTTTATCTTAACTTTTTTCACAATATGAAATTCTACCAATAACTTTGAAGACGAGAAAAATTTAGAATCAATCAATTTGAGACATTTCAGGGAAGTTTAATTTTTGCAGACTTTAATTTGAAATTGGAAAATATCTATGTACAAGGCGTTCAAATTAAAAATTCTTTATATTAAAAATTTAATAAATCAAAAATCTAACATTATCAAATTGAATCTTTAAAAACTATTTAAAATTAAATGGGATTGGAAATTAAACTGATTGATTGTTAACATAACAAGATATATAAATAAGATATTTCAAGTGCAAGACTTAAAAAAAATCACACTCTAAAAAATGTTTCGTCTAAAATGTATTTAGCATATTTTTAAATTATATTTTGCATGATTTACACAATTTTGATCGGATTTAAGTCAGTTTGAAAGATATTACGGTATTTTCGTAGTTTGGAAGAAATTTAATAATAATTTTATAAATTTGCAAAAGTATTTTAAATCTTTGAATTGTTTTTCTTCTCTTCGAAACTCCTTACGTTCTTGAATACCTTTCAAACTGACATAGATTATATCAAAAATTTTAGAAAACCTTTTAAAATATAAAGAATGCCTGAAAATATTCTAATTTTTCTAAATCTTTTGAAAATCCTTTCAAAATCTTTTTATAAACATATTTTCAAACTAGAAAATATTATGAAAATTTCTTTATTTTCTTGAGACCCTTTAATATTCTTAAAAAGCTCAAATCCTTTTCTCTAAATCAAGGAAAATTTACATGTTGCTTTTAATTTCTTTAAAATCTCTTTAATTTTTTGTTATTTTGAACATTTTAAATATTCGTAAGACTTCTACATATACATTTTCAAATCATTACAGTAATTTGAAATTAATTTTTTTTTACACTTCTGAACATCTTTTTTTAAAAGTTTAAAACGTAAGAAACAGCGACGGAGACAGTGGCAACAAAAGCGACAGCGAAAGTAGCAACAAAAGCGGAAGCGACAGTGACATAGACGCTGACTGTAACCGAAGCAACAAAAGCGGCAGCTACAGAGGCAGAGACAGCGACAGTAACTGAGGCAACAGAAGCGACAGCGACCGAGGCAATGGCTGTAACCGAGGCAACAAAAGCGGCAGCAACAGTTGAAGAGACCGCGACAGTAACCGAGGCAACAAAAGCGACAGAAGCAGTGAAAGAGAAAGTGACAGGAACCGAGACAAGAAAAAAGACAGCGACAGTGACACCAACTGTAACCGAGGCAACAAAAGCGACTTCCACCGTTACAGAGACAGCAGTGACAAAGAAAGTTACAGCGATAGTAAAAGCGACAGTCTCAGTGACAGTACAAGCAATAGTGGCAATAAAAGAACAAAAGTTGCAGCTACAGCTACAGCAAAAACACCAGCGATGGTGAGGAGACAGCGACAGCAATAGCTACAAATGTTTTGTCGCGCTATGCGCTCGTTCTTTTTACTTCTGCAACAATTTTCGGTAGGGCTTTTCAAAGTAAAGCTCAAAGCATCGACTACTGTAATTTGGTGATTGTGAATTCTCTTTTGTTAAAGCTCCTTCGGATTTAAAGGACCAATTCTCATTACGTATATTGTGCTTTGCACTCAGTTTTGTAAAAAATAAGAGCTTTTCTACATTATGTTAAGCTTTATTATATTAAATGTACATTATATTTATTTTCGTGCCACGGTCTGGTGCTGCTTATTCAGGTATTGCAAAATAAAATGAAAATTTAATAATATAAGGTGATTTTAAGAAAATAATCAGAAATAATTTTAAAGACAAATTTTCTTTAAAAATTTTATTATACCAGCTTGTGTCCTTTTACCAAAAAGTTTATTTTTTTATCAATAATATATATTCTTATAAAATATTTGATACAAAACTTGTAGATATTTTTTTATTTACCAACTATTACTTTTTATTTTTTTCATCTCTTGTGTCGTTTTTTTCTAAAATTTTATTTTATTTTCACGATTAAAAGAAAACAGACTTGTTTATTCTAAAAATTACTATTAAAAAAAATTCTAAGTGCCTTTCGGGTAGAAGAGATTGTCTTTTAATTATTTTCATATGATGTGTCGTTTTTATAATATTTAATTTTTTTATTTCGATTTTTTTACAAATAAAGCAAAAACTGCATGTCCTTTCAAACGGTAACACATGACAAATTTGTGGCTCTTTTTTGGTGCGCAATTTTGGTCTATTTATCCCCTAACGACAAAGAAATTTAAGAGAGTTTATGAATTTATTATTTTGGAAAATATTTTTATTGTTCAGGTTATCTCAGCGGTTGATTATAAATTATTTTCTAGTTCAGACATATTTAGGAATTACAGTGTTTCATATAATTAAAAATTTTCAAATGTATAAAATAAAAAAAAATTTCTACTTTAAAAGAAAACTCTTTGACAAAATAATCGAATTTTTCACATAATAGTAGAATATTCAACCTAAAAAGACAAATTGTCAACAAAAAAGTGATATAGTTTATATTTTAATCAAAAAAGAATAAAATTTATGCAAAAAAAGAAAAGAATTTTAAAACCAAAAAGTCGAATTTGCAACCAATAAAGATTTTTCACACAAAAAAAAATATGTAAAAGTTTATCTAAATTATTGAACCTTCAAACAAAAAGAAAAATATTCTTAACAAAAATTTAATTTTGAAATAAAAAATATGACTTCAACAAAAAATGAATTTTCCACGAAACTGATGAATTTTTACGCAAAAAATGAAATTTCAATCTAAAAATTACTTTTTACAGCAAAAAACGCGAACTTCTAACTAGAAAATATCAATATTAAAAAAATGGAAAAGGTCCAATTTATATTAAAAAATTAATTCTAAAAGAAAGTATTTTTCACTAAACAGTTAAGTTTTAAACCAAACATAAGCCTTCAATCAAAATCATTAAAATCATTAAATTAAAATCATTAAACTTTTAACCAATGAGATAACTTTTCAACTTAGAATATAAATCTTTAACATACGAAGTGATTTCTTAACAAATTAATTGAACCAAATGTTCTAAACAATTTAGTTGAATTATCAAGCAAAGAAGAACGATTTTTAACCAAAAAGTTGCATTTTTATACAAAAAATGAAATTTTTTCTATAACAGATGAAGTTTTAAATCGAAAAAATAAATTCTGAAACAAATAGTTGAATTTTCTGTTGAAAAATATTTCAGTCGAATTTTCACGATCAAACTATGAATTTGTTTACAAGAAATAATTTTCTACCAAAAAAATGCAATTTTAAATCCGAAAAAACGAATTTTTAAACAACAACGATGACCTTTTAACAAAATTGTTGAATTCTCTAGCAAATAACTGCATTTTTATCAAAAAATATGAAATTTATCTTAAAGCCAAAGAATTTTTTATTGCAAAAAAGGTGAGTTTTATTTTAAAAAAGATTCCAGTTAACTCAGTAAATTCTATTCTTAAATTAATTCTCCTTGTTTAAAAATTCTTCTTTTTAGTTAAAATTGTAGTAATCTAATTAAATAATAATAATTCTAGTTAATAATTCATCTTTCAGGTTCAAAATATAATTACTTGGCTGAAAGTTCAACTGTTTTGTTGAAATATAAGCTGTTTGATGGAAAACCTTTTTTTTCTTTGAATGAAAAGGAATTTTTTGCGGTAAATTTGAGTATTTTGTTGCATTTTTTTTAGTTAAAAATTATTATTCTTTTGAATTAAAAATGTAACTATTGTTCCAGTTGAATGTTCCATAGTTTCAGTTCAAAATTCATCTCTTTTTTTGAACAATTATTTATTGACTTGAAATTTATTTATTCAACTTTTGATTATAAAATGATGACATTTTTTAGTCTGAAATTAATTTTTTTTTTGTTGAAAACCGATTTTTGAAGTTATAGCGTAATTATTTCAGTTTTGGTTGACAATTTATCTTTTTCTAGTAAAGATTAATTTTTCTTGTTGAAAATTCAACTATTTCAGTTGAAGATTCATTGTCTTAGTTGAAAACTCATCTTTTTGCATAAAATTCAACTACTGTTCCGGTCAAGATTTATAATTTATGTTAAAAATTCATCAGTTCTCATAAAAAAACTTGTATTTCAAAATGTAATTTCTGTTTTTTGTTGAAATTTTTCATTTTTATTTAAAAATCTATCTATTTCGTTAAATATTAATCTTTTTTTTTTAAATTACTCTCATTTTTTTTCATCCATAGCAAATAGTTGCATTTTTATAAGAAAATTATAAGATTTATCGTAAAGAAAAATGATTTTTATTACAAAAAAGTTGAATTTTCAATCCAAAAAGACGAAATTTTTCGACCAAAAACGATGAATTTTTAACAAAATAGTTAAATTCTCTACCAAATAGCGCATTTTTATCAAAAAAAAATCTATTTTGTAATAAAACAGATTTATTTGCAATAATAAACAAATTTTTTTATAAGTGGAATTATCTAGAAAATATTTCAATTCATTCTTCACCACCAAAATATAAATTATAAACAAAAAGTAAATTTTCTACGAAATAGTTAAGTTTTCAAGAAAAAAGTATAACAGCCTAATTTCTAACCAAACAATTGCATTTTATCAAAAAATGATTTAATTTCTCCTAAAGCAGGTAAACTTTAAAATAAGAGACAAACTTTTAAAAAAGAGTTGAATTTTCAACCGAAAAGTTAACGAAAAAATGCAATTTTCTATTAATTAAAATAAATTCTGAGATTCTCATAGATTCTCAGAGAATTTATTTCTCGGTTATATTTTTGGTAATATTCCCATTTTCGTTACTGTTCCCTAAGTTATATAACCGGCTCAGAACTCTAATGGTGATAATAAGCCGCGCCGCGTTCCTCTTATGCGTAGCTAGCGCAAGCGCAATGCATCTAGATGCCAAGTGGGGGTCGCTGTTCCGGGGCTTCCCTCTGACTTTCAGATCATGCATGGATATAAGCTTGCGCATGCGTAGTTCTGTTACTTCCAAGGCAGGACCCTTCTTACGTCACGGTATCGCGAATGTTCTATTTTCAGGGGTTATATATCTTCAAAACCTGCTTAAAGTTGGCCCACTTTAGCAGGACCATATGTTGACGTGGTGGGAAGTACTTAGAAAGCAGCAAATTCTCAGGCAATATTGTTTGCACCATTAGTGGGCAAAACTGACGTCGCCACAGTTCATTGAGTTCTCCTGAAAATCGAATAAATAAATAATAATCGATTTTTTAATTCTAAAGGTTAAATACTGGATCGATCAGGTGCAGAAGTACTTCTTATTTCAAGGTGCTTCATGATATTTTAATTACTTTAGAAGATTTCACAGGCTTTAAAACATTTTTAATGAATCCAGGTGGTTGCAAGTGACGTCAATTGAATTCATGTGACTTAATGTGAATTGGAATTACTTCTCGTATATTCGAGTAACTTTAAATAATTTAGGAGAAAACGACCAGAAAACCAGCAAAGACAAGGCGCAGGACAAACCCTGGATTTAAGTCGTCCGATTGCAACATTGAATCTGATATCATATTTAATGTACTCGATGACAACAATTCCGATAAGGAAACTGAAGGATCTGAAAATGCTGCTTCTGAAATGGGTTACTTGAGGCTATGTGACAAGTAGGTCACGTGACCAAATTCCTACCTTCCCGCCACTTTTTTTATTTTCCAACTTATTTTCACACGAAGCGCCACATCGAGTTGAAAAGTTGGGATAATAAATAAGGAGCATTAAGAACGGTGGGTTTGGTCCTAAATTTTAATAATGATAAAAGAAGCAACAACAAAAAAGGATTTACAACAATAAACTTTTTTTATAATTATACAAATTTAGTACTAGAGCCACAATTCTTAGTGCTTCTTGTTGAGCATCCCAAATTTTCAACTTGACGTGGCGCTTCGTGTGAATATAAGTTAGGAAATAAAAAAAGTGTCGGTGAAGGAGGAATCTAGTCACTTCACCCACCCATCAAATGGCCTTAAATGTTCGTGCATTCAATGAATTGCGTGAATTCTGTGGATTCATTGGAATGGTTGAATTCCGTGTGTTTCGTGAATTCTATGAATTTCTTGAATTTGGTTGAGTCCGTAAATTGTTTCAACTTTGTTGATTGTTTAAGTTCCGACAATTCTTTGCATTCCGTAAATTAAATTATTTCGGTAAGTAAAAAAATTCATTGAATCCACAGAGTTTAAGAAATTCATGGAACTTGCGTGAAATTCTTTAATTTAATGAATTACATGAATTTGAAGACTTCCATTAATGCCGTGAACTACATGAATTTCACGAATTCCTTGAATTCCGTGAACTACATGAATTCTACGAATTCCTTGAATTCCATGACTTCCTTGAATTTCATGAAAAAGTGCGTTATATGCTTGTTTTGGCTCCATCAGTAAATTTATTTCTTTGTCTGGAGCATGTATACTAAGGTACTCTTTTTTATGTTTTCTTATGAACAGTGGTCGAGGTGGAATTTCAGGAATTTAAGCTATTTACGGCAAAAGGGAATTCTCGGAATTTGAAGAATTAACAGAATTAAAAGAATTGAAAGAATTGGCGGATTCACCAAAATCAAGAAAATGATGGAATACACGCAATGCACAGAATTCAGCCGATTAACTGAATCCACCGAATTCACGCAATTCATTGAATCCGCGCAATTGAAGAAATTTACGAAATTCTAAGAATGTACAAAATTCAAAATAATTTACGAAATTCACAGAATTTACATAATTCAAGGAAATTTACGAAATGCAAGGAATACACGTGATTTAAAAAATTCATGGAATTCATGGAATTCACCAAATGTAAGGAATTCACGAAATGTACGGAATTAAAGAAATTCAAGGAATTCACGGAATGTGAGGTATTCAAGGAATTAATGCAGTTCACGGAATTCATGGAATTAATGGAAATAATGGAATTTAAGGAAATCACGCAACACATGGAATTCACCGAATACCCGTAATTGATTGAATGCAAGGAATTTAAGAAATTTGCGTAATTGATTAAATTTACGTGAATTGCTTTAATTTTATGAATACCCTAAATTCCAAGAATTTCAAGACTTTAATTATTGCCGTGAACTCCATGAATTCTGTGACTTCCTCTAATTTTATGAAAACGCGCGGTATGTACTATCTATTAACAAAACTTTTGGCTCCCTCAGATTATTTCTTTTTTTTTGCCTGGAACAAGTACACTGAGATACTTTTCTTCAATTTTTTTTGTCAACAGCGGTCAAGGTGAAATTCTAGGAATTTCAGCTATTTACAGAAAAAATTGAATTTACAGACTTTTAAGAATCGACGGAACCAAAAGAATTGGAAGAATTGAAAGAATTAACAGAAATCACCAAATTCAAGAAAATCATAGATTTTACGCAATACACGGAATTGGGCCAAGCAATTGAATCTACGGAATTCACACAATTCATTGAAAGCGCGGATTTCAAGGATTTTACGAAATACAAGCAATTCACGGTATCTAAATAATTTACGGAATTTGAGGAATTCACGAAGTGTACGGAATTTAAGGAATTCACGGAATTCATAAAATTCACGGAATGCATGGAATGAATGAAATTCAAGGAAACCACGCGACTCATGGATATCACGAAATTCACCGATTTCCCGTAATTCATTGCATTCACAGAATGCAAGGAATTTACGGAATTCAAGAAATTTGCGGAATTCAAGAAATTTGCGGAATTCACAGAATTCAAGTAAGCGCCGGAATTCAAGGAATTTACGAAACTCAAGGAATTTAAGTAATTGATGAACTTTACGTGAATGCCTTTAATTTCGTGAGTATCCTCAATTCCATGAATGTTAAGACTTTGAGTAATGCCGTGAATTCCATGAATTTCAGAAATCCCTTGAATTCCATAACTTTCTTGAATTCTATGAAAACGCGAGTTGTGTACTATATATTAGCAAAAGTCTTAGCTCCCTCAAAAATGTCTTTTTTCTCTAAAACAAGTATACTGAGATTTTTTTAATTTTTGAAAAATAAATATCACGAGGATTTTCAAATTTAAGGAGAAAATTTTTTCGCTGAACCTAGACGCAACCGTTTGTCATATTACATATGCGACATAATTATTTGCGTCATATAAATGTTATCTTTTATAAGGTAAATTTGAACTTACTCAGATACATTTAATCTTTCTTTAAATAAATTTTATCTGTCGTCAGTTAATTTTTATCTTTCGACGGATAAATATGCTGCAGCGTTTTTATCCAATTTAAAGATAAAATTTACTCCTACAGTTGTATTTTTAGAGTCTAGACAATTACGTTGGAACATCAAAATGTTGCTTATGAAATTACTCTATATAAATTATATGATAAGTGCATAAATAAATTTAATTACTTGGGACCATAGAAGTTTGCCCATATTAGTGGAACATCAGCCTTAATTTGATGGAAGAACTTATCAAGCAGAGTATTGCCAAGAAGTATTTCTCCAGTCCTGTATGCCATTGAACGGCTCTGCATCCACACGAAAACCTTTTGATATTTATCAGGATTTTCTTGTTCTCCGATTGGAATAACTATTCCAGTTTTGGGAATCACTAATGGGCAAAACTTTCCATCTATATTTACTCCAGTGGTGAATTCTTTATGCTGATCTAATGTTACTTGGTAATCGAATTTATTTTTTTCTAAAAGTAAAACTTTACTTGGAGTCACAGCAGTTTGGTGTCCACGTTTTCCAATCCCTGATTCTGCAAAAATAAGGCACAACTCAGAATTATTTTTCTGATTGGCTATTATAACGATGGCTTCTGCGAAGAATAGGCTATTTTCTAGTCCCCGTTAAGAATTAGGCTAACTTCATTCAGCTAAGTTTTCAGGAGGAATAAATAACGTATTTAGGCTTCTGTAACGTTAAAAACAAGAAATTTTAAAAGATTTTTATTTATTTTAACTCTCCTACATGCTTACTAAATTTCATAGAAAACGAAGTTAGCCTAATTATTAACGGTAACAAAAAATAGCCTATTCTTCTTAGAACCCCCATGTGAATTTATGTGACTTCAAGTGACCTCAAAATACATCAGGGAATTTCAAGTGACTTTATGTGAATAAATGTGATTTCATGTGACTTCATATTAATTTAATTCACTTTACATAATTCAGGAGTTTTCAAACAACTTTCAAGTGACTTCAGATATTTCGGGAGATTTCAAGTGACTTTATAAGTATTCATGTGACTTCAAATGAATTCAGGCGATTGCAAGTGATTTAGGATTTAGGGTCTGGTTTTTCACCCCAGCATTGACAGACTGAGTTGACATGATGGGGGGACCTACAGCTTAAGGTGGGTTCCGAACCACCAGAACCTCGGTAAAGGTAAATAGAAAAATTTCCAGAGGTACCTGCTCAGGGATCGAACCCTGGACCTTTGAGGTGGAGTCCGAGCGTCTAACCAACTGAGCCATCGATTATTATTGTTATTATTATTTTATTATTAAACGTAATTATTAATAAACTTTTAATAATAGATGTCATTATAATTACCAACGTTGTCAGTGTAAATCACTAACAAAAAACACAATTTAAAGTCACATTCCACATTTTTTTATTATTATTATTATTATTATTATTATTATTATTATTATTATTATAAGTCTAGTTTTAAAGAATTTTGCTAAAATTTTAAACGATGAATATTATTCTTCATTTTTCCAGCGCTAATTATACTAGTCACCTCATTTAGCCTTCTTAATTATTTGTGTGTCCTTGCATTTTTTTCCTTATTGGAATCGTACAAATTCTCTAAATTAATGTCATTGTCATGTTCAATTTAGAGGACAAAAAACAAGCTCTTACGAAAAAAAAAAAAATTTATTTTTTGCGAGTCATCATGATATTAGGTTGCATTATTCGACAATTATGAAAATTAGTTTATAATTTTTTACACTAGCAAATTCACTTTAAACATTATGAATTAATACTAAATAAGTGAATGACAAAAGATACTGGAAGACTGATGAACTATAAAATGAAATTATTTAAACTTTTTTACATCTAAACACTATACGTGAAAAAAAATAATAGTAATATTTCACTATGAAAAAAATATTGTAAATAATCAGAAAATAAATTTTTTCCAATAATAATTTTAAACAATTTCGATAGTTAATTTTGTCATTCGAAGTCTCATCTTTTAAATTATTACTTACAGAAATAAATTGATTTAACTTTTTCGTAATATCGCTTCTTGAAAATTAAGATAAATTTTTTATTTTTAATAAATCATGGTTTTCCAGGGAAGATATTCCATGCATCTCGTCGTAAGAGAAATGTTAATAAAATCTAATTTTTTGTGGAATATTATTTTTTCAATGAATAATAATAATTAATAATATAATAAAATATATTGTATCAACACTTAAAACCTGTCCTTGTTATGAATATTTTACGTTAACCCTTCAGAAATAGATTTACAATTTTAGTTCAAAAATCATCTACTTGGTTGAGATTAATAGTATTTTGTGAACAATTTATTTTTTTCTCCTAAATATTAATCATTAATTTGAAAAATCAATTCCATTATTTAAAATTGATCTATAGAAAAATTCAACTATAATTGAACTATTTTATTTTTGGTTGAAATGTTAGCTCTATGGTTGAAATTTCAAATACTTGGATAAAAATTCATCTGTTTTAAATGAAAATCAATTCTTTTTGTTTAGAAATCACCTTTTGATATTTATAAGTTAACTGTTTTTTAAACTCTTGACTATTTTCTTAAAAGCCCAACTATTTTGTTAATAAATCGTCTATTTCCGTTGAAATAAACTGACTAAAGATTCGTTTTTTCGCCGAAAACCAATTTCTTAAACCAAAATTTTGGGTTATTAATTTTTGTTAAGAAATTTTTTTTATCAGAAAATTTCACTATTCTGTTTTGAATTAATGTTTTCTGTCTTTTGTTAAAAAATTCACTACTGTGGTTAAAAAATTCTAATATTTGGTTACAGATGTTACTATTTTGTTAAGAAATTAAAAATATTGTTAAGAAGTCAACCATTTTATGACCTCAACTTTTTTTCAAATCATTTTTTTTTTGGTTGAAAATTAAAATTATGACTGGATTTTGGCTATTTGATTTAAAGCTCAACTAACCATTATAATAAGATTTTCAATCGACTGCTTAAAGGCTTAACTATTTGTCATTTTTGTAAATATTTTATCTATTTTTGTTCAAACATTTGGGTGAAAAATTCAACTATTTCTTTGTAAATTTAATGTATTTCGACCAGGAATCTCAGGAATTTGAAGTGTTTTATTTTTTATTATATCTGGTATTTAAATTATTTTATATACTTTATTTCAAAAACACAACAAAATATGCAGAAGAGGCATTTAGTTCAAAATATGAAAGTATAATTAAAAAAAAATTATGACATTGCATGTTTGAGTTTTAACAGTTTCTTTAGACTTTTCTGCGACCGTGGAAAAAATGTACTTTATAAAGCGGAAACTAGATGAAAGATGTATGTCAAAAATAGAACTTCCGCATATGCCTACATACCTTTCGAGATTAGACAAAATAGAATTATATATTGCTGACCCACTTATTGGATTCTTTTTGATTTTCGAAAATTTTGAACACTTTTTTCGAGATTGAATAATTTTCTTTTATAAAAAAATTACAGTTAATACTTTTCCGATTATATTATTTTTTATTAAAAATTAAAATAACTAACTTAAGAAAGAGCATATTTTTCACTTTTTCCTAAAATTGTTATTTGCAATTTTTTTCTGATTGCATTCTCGGATGAGAGTCTTTGCGAGGATAAAAAATTTTAAAATAAATGTTATATTATTTAGGTTATCCATGTAATTAATTTGCAATCCAAATAAGTTTAAGAAAGTTAAACAGACAATACAAATATTTTCGAAATTTTCGTGAAAATTTTTTTTGTCGAAAATTATTTTTTTGAAATCAAAATTTTAGTATTTCATTTTTGGTTAACGACTAATATTCTTTATTCTTAGATTTTTTTGTTAAAATTTAATATGTTCGTTGTCGAATATTTTTTGAGTGTGAAAAATTTAGGTATTTTGGTGAAAAACGTATTCTTTTATCTAAAAAATTAGGCCTTTTTAAGCATTCCACTTTTTTTTATTACTCTTCTTTGTTGTCTAAAACTGTTTTCAACGTTAAAATAATTTTTTATGAAATAATCTGGTTTTTAAATGTCACTATTTCAATGAAAAATATATTTTTGTTGTTGAATTGAAAATTGAATTATTTCAGTTTTATTTAAAAAATTAATCTTTTTCATTTAAGATCTCTATAACTTGTTTAAAACTTCATATACATTGTTAAAAATTCATTTGCTCAAGCAAATGTTCTTTATTTTAGTGCAAAATAATTTATGCAAGAAACAAACTATTTTACATTTGGCGAAATTTTTTTTTTTTAGTTAAAACTTAATATATTTTATTAGAATTTTTACTTTTGATAGAAAACTAATCTGTTTGATTGAAAATTCATATTGTTACTTCAAAACTAATCTCTTTGGTTTACACTTGACCTATCTTCTTGAAAATTCTTTGTTTTTTGTTGTTCTTAGAAATTAATTTTTTAATATAAACACTTAATTATTATATTTGGGATTAAAAATTGAAATTTTTTAGCAAAAAATGCAACTGAGTTTCCTGACTATTATGTTTCAATTCAAAATTCACTGTTTGTTAAAAAATTATTAAATTTTGTTAAGCATTCTTAAATTGCCGTCAAAATTCATCCTTCTTGAATAGGAACTTATTTTTTGATTAAACATTTAAATATATGTTTCAAAATTATCTACTTTGCAAAAATAACAGTAAAGTGAATATAACATAAATGAATGATTTCGTTGTGTTTGAAAAACATTCCATTTTTAAAATTTTCTCTTTGTTAGTTGACTAACACTCTTTTTTATTCCATATAAATATGTGCTTTTTTTATTAACTCTTACATTTTTCGTTCAGAACCCGTTTCTTTTAATTAAAAATCAATCAACTTGGCACAAAATTGATTTATTTTGAAATTCGGTATAAAATAAGCCCAGTGCAAATCCAATTTGTCTAGTTATTAATTCGACATTGCAAGAATAGTGTTAATTCCAATGTTTACGTGAATTTTCTATAACTTTCGAAATAGTAGACATTTTTCAATGTTCCTGGGTTCATGTTACAGCTTTTTTTTTATTTTATCACAGTAATTTACAAGTATAAATTGTCAAAAATTTATTTTCGAATGTTGCTCCGCGGAACGTCAAAACCGCCTTTTTCCACTTAGCATCGGCAGTACTGCTAATTTAAATTCTTAACCGCTTTAAAAGCCTAAATATTTGTAAATAATTAATCTTTTTGTGTAAAATTCAACTAAAACTTTAAAAATTATAGCGTATTTAATTCTATATGGTATTTACATTAATTCCATTTAGTTTATTCAAAAAACAGAACAAAATGTGCAAAAAATACATTTAGTTCAAAATTGGAAAGTATAATCAAAAAAAGAATTTATGAAATTTAATTTTTGATTTAATCAGTTTGCTTCAGACTTATCTGTAACCCTGTTACAGATATTTTTGAGTTTTTAGAAAATTTTATATGAAAAAAAATCCTTGTAACAATATAAATTCAATCTTCAATTTATATCGTTTAATTATTTTTGATTAAAAAATGCAATTTCCGATGTTTGGTTAACAACCGATCTACTTTCACAGATTTTTAAAATGATTTGTCTTTTGCGATACAAAATAATTTTTTTATTTTATTTAAATACAAATATTTGTTAAAAAATCAAATAATTTTGATCAAATTTAAGTATTTTGTGATTAGAATATTTTTTCGTTTTGTTAAAAGTCTAGGTATTTTTCTAAAAAATATATTCCTTTGTCGTCAAAATTAGGCTTTTTTGTCAAGCATTCGACTTTTTTTCTAATTCCTCTTTTTCATTGAGATTAACTTATTTTTATTTAACGTTAAACTCATTTGTTGTTGATTTACACTTTTCTTTAAAATTTCATTGTTTTGATAAAGAATTAGTATTTCTTGTTGAAAACTTATTCTCTAACTTTAAATTTAAATATTCCATTTTTATTTTGAAAATTGGTCCTATTTATTTTGAATTTGAACTACTTGCTTAAAGGTTGATAAAGTTTGTTAAAAATTAATTTGCCTGGTCAAAAGTTTTTTATTTACGTAAAAAGATGGTTAAATCAAAAACTGAACAGTTGCATATTTGGAGAAAACTGTTTTTTCTTACTTTAAAATTAACATATTTGATTAAAATATTGTATTTTGATGGAAAATTATTCTACTCGATTAGAAATTCGTCTTTTTAGTTAAAAATTGATCTCTTTGGTTTACAAATTAATTATTTTGTTCAAAATTCTTCATGTTTTTGCTTCTTGAAAGTTAATTTTTTAAATTTTAAATTTAATGATTATATTTAAGATTGAGAATTGAAATTTTCAATTTAAAAATTCAGCTATTTGACTAAATTATTAAATTTCAATTCAAGTTTCACCTACTGGTTAGAAAATTATTAAATTTTGTTACACGTTTGTATTTTTTTGTAAACAATTTTTTTTTTGGTTGAAAATTTATATATATGGTATCAATATTAATTATTTTTAGTTTATTTAAAAAACTCTCCGAAGCCCTGAAAAAATTTTACTCAAGAATGCGGAAACTAGAAGAGTGATGAATTTTAAAATGGAAACTTCCGCTTATGTCTACAATGCTTGCGAGATGAGAAGAAAATGTATATCCTGTTGTACCGTTATTGTGTGTTTTTTCACTTTCGGAACAAATTGAACACTTATAAATTCAAAATGTCAGGGTTTTCTTTATTTGTCATTTTTTACATTTTGCCTTGTTTGACTCAACATTTTTCTTTCGTTTATTTTTCGGAACTTTGTAAATGCTATAACTCCGGTAATTTTTACACAATCAAAAAATTTCTTTAGCATTAGTTCCTCATCTTTTCAAATATTTAAATTGCTGCCTAGTTAATGAGAAACCCTACATATTGACTTAAATAAAATAAAAATAAAGTTTAGACTATTCGTGAACTTTTTTTAATTAAAAATTATTTTATTGACGCTGATTCAATCACAGCATAATCTGCATGGAGCTTCTGCGGCACGTATTATAACTAAGTCACATTTTTTTTAAAGATAAAACTTTAACGCAAAATAACGTTATTCATTTTATTAATCTTTTTTGGTGCAATTCAAAAACTGTTTCATGTGGGTTTCAAAAAATAAATAAATATATTGTGATAATTTATTTTGTCATTTTTTTACTTTCCTTTATATAACAAATGATACAATATCGTACAATCAGGGTAGATCTAGAAGCGAATATAATGTAATAATTCTCGCTAAAAATCTACACTCAGGAATAATTTGATAAAAGGAAAGTCAAAAGGAGTTTATATTAATTTTATTCATTTAATTAACTATGAAGTAATCTTAATTTGCGAATAATTTGTATTCAAACACAAGCCGTTTGTAGCCACACATTACATTGTAAGAAGAAATAATGAATATCTAGCTACGAGTTACTAAACACAAACACACACAAAAACACACACTGAAACACAAAATATTTTACGAGGAGCTTCTTCACATACACACATAAACACTAAATATTTCGCCGAGAAAAAAGTTAGGACCAAACGGGCCCTGAGCCCCTAACGGCACGAATGAATCGCGCTTCTCCTGCCTGAGAACTTCTTAGGTCGGTCCGGCCAGTGATCTAAACTTTGGCTTATAAAAGTACTGCGCTTGCGCTAGAAATCTTGAAAGAAACACGACACGACACCTGGTTGCCATAGTGATAATAAGCCGTGCCGCGTTCGTCCTATGCATAGCTAGCGCAAGCGCAATGCATCTACATGCCAAAGTGGGGGTCACTGGTCCGGGGCTTCCCTTCCACTGTCACATTATGCATGGATATTAGATCGCGCATGCGTAGTAATGTAACTTCCAAAACAGGACCATTTTTACGTCATAGTATCACTTGTGTTCTATTTTCAGGTGTTCTGTCTCTTGAAATCCTACTTAAATCTGGCCCACTTTAGCGAAACGACATGTTGAAGTGGTAGGAAGAACTTAGAAAGCAGAAAATTCTCAGTTAATATTTTGGATACCATTATTGGACAAGCCTGTCGTCGCCACAGCTCTCTCTGTTCTGCGAAAATAAAGCATAAGTCGAAAATTATTTTTGGATGGAATATTATAAGAAAGCAATCTATATGGTTTTATTGACAAATTTTTCGTGTTCTAATAATAAATTAGTTAATGTTTCAAATAATTGATTTTTTTTATTTTCGAGGTTAAATACTGGATCGATTAGGTGTAGAAGTACCTCTTATTTCAAGCTGCTTAATGATATACCAAATACTTCAAAATTTCACGGACTTCAGGAAATTTCAAATGAATTCAGGTGCTTCGAAGTAACTTCGTGTGAATTCATGTCACTTAATTTGAATTGGAATTACTTAGCGTAAAGTCGAGTAAGTTCAGATAATATAGGAGATTTCAAAGGACTTGAAATAAATTCAGATAGTTTTAAGCGATCTCATGTGAATTTATTTGACTCCAAGTGACTTTATGTGACTTCATAGGAATTCAAGTGACTTCAGATAATTCAGAAGTTTTTCAGTGACTTGAAATGAATTCAGGTTCGTAAAGAGCAGACGCGCGCTGCATGTATTTTCTCTGTGCTACAAGTCGTTACTAGTTTGGTAATAGTGTCCCTTTCATAAGGGCCTGAATTCAAAGTTTATACCAAACTCCTCGAACAGGAGGAGGGAAACGGACTAAGTACATACGTCGATCATTTACTTTAAACTGAAAGAGCATTGATGCTGGAAAATTAGGTCACCAGAAAACCAGCAAAGACAATTACGTGAATTCTATAAATTTCTTTAATTTGGTAAAATCCGTCAATTCTTTTAATTCTCTCAATTCCTTGAGTTTCGTCAAATCTTGAAGTCCGTAATTTTAACTGTTTTTTGTAATTGATGTAATTTGAGAAATTTGCTGTTATCATGAATTTTACAGGATTTTCAGATTTCAATAAATTCATGAAATGAATGGAATCTCTAGAATGCACGAAATTCACAGAACTCATGGAATTCGCAGGATTTATGAAATTCGCGAAATTCAAAGAATTGATTAAACTCATATAATTGACTTTTTTACGGAATTTACGGAATTCATAAAATTCGCACAATTTAATAAATTCAAGGAATTCGCAAAATTCATGGAAGTTTTTTAATTCTAAGCATTCAGGGAATTCTATAATTTCATTTCTTTAAATGAAATCCTTCAATTCTCTTAATTTCGTTAATTCCGTGAATTCAATAAATTTTCTCAATTGGTTCAATTTCATAAAGTCCTTCAATTTTGTGAATTCCGATAAGCACACAAATGCCTTATATATCGTGACATTGTTGAATTTCGCGAACTGCCTAAATTTCTTTTTTCTTTTTTTCGTGCATTCCGTATGTTTTGTGAAGTCCATGATTAATGGAATGCAAGAAATGCACGGAATTCGTGGAGGTCAATAAATTCTATTCATTACGTGAATTCCTTGAATTTTAAAAATTACCTAAATTCCGGAAATTCCATGAGTTTCGTAAATTTCATAAATTCCGTGAATTTTATGAATTCCTTGAATTCCGTGAATTTCGTGAATTATAGGAGTTTAGTGTGATTACGGGATTCTTTGGATTTGGGGAATTTATCAAATTAATGGAATTCACGGAATTCACTAAATTCGCGAGTTTCATGGCATTCGTGGGATTTATTATATTCATAGAACTTACGGAAGACACGTAATCAAGAAATTCATGAAATTAACGAAATTCTTTAAATTTATGAAATTCATAGAATTTATGAAATTCGCAAGATTCACTTTAAAACAAGCTTCAGTGCACTTTCGAATCTCAAGGAATTCAGAGGTTTCATGAAATTAACGAAATTCACAAGACTCTTTAAATTTTTTCAAGTCACAGAATTATTGGAATTCAAGGAATATACGAAATTTATAGAATGCACGGAATTCACGGAATGAAAAGAATTTAAGATATTTAGGCAATCCACGCAATCCAAATTATTTGGGGAATTCAAGGAATTCATCGCACTTCATAAATTTCTTGAATTCCATTAATTGCATAAATTTTGTAGATTTTGAAAATTCCACGCATTCTTTGAATCTGTGAAATTCCTTAAATTGCGTGCATTCCGTAAATTACTTGTATTTCTTAAATTCTATGGATTCCATGATTTCTGCGAATTCTATAGAATCCGTGAATCTTGGGCGTTATATGAATTTCGTAATTTCACTGAATTCTACCAATTCCTGATATTTCCTGAAGTCTTCTAATCTCGCGTATTTCTTGTCATGAAATTAAGAAAATTTCAGTAAGTCAAGCTAGTGATGGAATTAACAAAATTCATGCAATTGATTGAATGCGCGGCGTCCAAGGAATTTAAGAAATTCCAAGAATTCATGTAATCTGAAGAATTCGCGTCATTCAAGGAATTCACAGGATGCAAGGAATTCATGCAACTCGCAGAATTCATAAAATGAACGGAACTCAATGAAATCACGCAACTCGTGGAATTCATAGAATTCACGCAATTTATTGAATGTACGGAATTCAAGGAATGCACTAAATTATGGAATTTGCGCGAATTCTTTTAATTTTATAAATGCCGTAAATTTCAAGACTTCTATTAATGCCGTGAACTACATGAATTCCATGAATTCCTTGTATTCAATGAATTTCTGGAATTTTACGAAAACGTGCGTTATACGCTTGTTTTGGCTCCCTCAGCGGTCGAGGTGGAATTCTAGGAATTTTAGCTATTCGCGGAAAAATGGAATTCATGAAATTTTATGAATTAACGGAACTAAAAGAATTAAAAGAATTCAAAGAATTGGCGGATTCAACAAATTCAGGAAAATCATGGAATTCACTCAATAAACTGAATTCAGCCAATTGTTTAAACCGAAGCAATTCATGCAATTAATTGAAATCGTGAAATTGAAGGAATTTACGAAATTCACCAAATCTACAAGATTCAAAGAAATTAACGAAATTCAAGGAATTCACGTAATTTAAAGAATTCACGGAATTCAAGGAATGCACAAAATGCACGGAATTCAAGAAATTAACTAAATGTATGAAATTCACGGAATTGAAGGAATTCACGGAATGTACGGTATTCAAAGAATTCATGCAATTCACGGAATTCATAGAATTAATGGAATTCAAGGAAATCACGCAACTCATGGAATTCACCAAATTCACGACATTGATTGAATGCAAGGAATTCAAGGAATTTACATAATTCAAGGCTTCAATTAATGGCATGAGCTTCATGAATTCCACGAATTCCATGAATTCCTCGAGTTTTATGACTGCCTTAACTTTTATGAAACAGCGCGTTATGTACTATATATTACCGAAAATTATGGCTCCCTCAGAAAATTCTTTTTTCGTCTGGAACATGTATACTGAAATACTTTTTTCATTTTTCTTTTAAACAGCGGTTGAGGTGAAATTCAAGGAATTAACGAAATTAAAGGAATTCACGTAATCTACATAATTCATGAAATTTACGGAATTCAGGCAATTCACGGAATGTACAGAATTGAAGGAATTCATGAAATTCACGCAATTTGTGGAATTATTGAAATTTAAGGAACCCTGAATTCCATGAATTGCAAGACTCAAATTAACACCGTAAATTCCATGAATTCCAGGAATTCCTCGAATTCCATGACTCCCTTGAATTTTATGAAAACGCGCGTTATATAACATACATTAACAAAAGTTTTGAAGTTTTTTGAAATCTAAACACCACAAGGATTTTTAAATTACCGGAAAATTTTTTTTCGGTGAACGTAGACGTAACCCTTTGTCATAACATATATGTCAAATAAATATTTACGTTATATAAATTTTATCTTTCGTCGCATAAATGTGCTGAAGCGTTTTTATCCAAATTGAAGATAAAATTTACTCTTAGTGTTCACTCTGATACTAATTCCAGCATTTCAAAACTACAACATTATGGATGGAAGTTTCCAGAATAAATTTATTAACAGTCTAGACAATGACGTTGAAAAATATAAATGACGTGTATACAATTGTTCTATATAACTTATATAATGTGTGCATTAATAAATTAAATTACCTGGGACCATCGAAGTTTGCCCAAATCATCAATACATTAGGCTTAATCGCAAAGAAGAAATCAGTCAGCAGAAAATGCCCATTAGGTATTTCTTCAATCCCATAGGCCAACGTACGGCTCTCCATCGATAAAAAAACCTTCTCATATTTATCAGGTTTTTTTTGTTCTTTAGTTCGAATAATTATTCCCTTTTTGGGAATCACTAGTGGACAAAATTTTCCTTCCATATTGACTCCAGTAACGAATTGTTTATTTGCATCTGTTGTTACTTGGTAATCGTAGTTTTTTTTTAAAGGTAAAACTTCACTTGGAGTCTCAGCAGTTTGGTAATGTTCAACATTAAAAATGTGAATCCGTAAGCGTTTCATACCATTATGTTCACGCCTCAGAAACGATGGTTCTGCAAAATAAAGGACAGGTCGAAAATTATTTTTTTATTTTGATTGACCATTATAAGAAATAAATATATATGTTTTACTGACAAATTAGTGGTTTTATAGTAATAAATGAATAAATATTTCTAATAATCGAATTGTTCCATTCAAGGGGTTAAAAGATCGACCGGTGGTGTTAATAAGGACTTCTTCTGTCCAGATGCTTTAGAATATTTCAATTACTGCACAAGATTTCACTGGCTTCAGGAAATTTCAAGTGACTTTAGGAGAATTCAAGTGACTCCAAGTGACTTCATTTAAATCCATGAGACTTCATGTGAATTTCAATTTTTGATATTAGAGGAGATGTCAAGTCAATTCAGAATAATTCGAGTGTATCCAGGGCGCTTTAAGTTGCTTTAAATAAATTAAGTTAACTTCAAATGAATTCAGGTGATTTCAAGTGACTTCATGCGAATTTTTGTGATTTCATGTGACTTCATGTAAACACCAGTATCTTTAGGCAATTCAGGAGATTTCAAGTGACTTTCAATAAATTCAGTTAATTTCAAGCGACCTCATGTGACTTCAAGTGACCTAAAATGACTGGATATGATTCCAGATGAGCTTATGCGAACGAATGTGACTTCAAGTGAATTTAGTAGATATTTTAAGAAAATTTCAAGAGACTTCATATCAATTCATGTGACTTCATGTGGATTGTACGTGACTTTAATTAATTCAGGAGATTTCAAGTGACTCCAAATGCATTCAGTAGATTTTCAGGGACCTCATGTGAACTCAGGTGATTTCAAATGACTTCAAATAATTTGAGGTGATTTCAGATGACTTTACGTGACTTCAAGTGACTTTAGTTATTTTAAGAAATTTTAAGTTACTTCATGTGAATTCAGGTGAATTCACACGACTTCAACTGAATTTATGTGGTATCAAGTGACCTGAAAAGACTTGAGGTGATTTCAACTAAATTTAGGTGAATACATGTGATTCCATGTAATTTCATGTGATTTCATGTGAATTTATGTAAATTAAGGAGATTCAGAAGAATTCAAGCGACTTAAAATAAACTTAGGTAGTTTTAAGCGACCTAGTGTAAATTAATCTGACTCCAAGTCATTTCATGAGACTCCATAGGAATTCACGTCACTGAATTAAAATCCGAAGTTAAATCACGAAAATTCAAAATCAACAATTTAGGGCGGATAGACGGTTGAAAACCGAAACAGATATTAATCAAAATGGCTCCTCGGCATCTGTCGAGTCGCTGATTTAAAATCCAAGGCCATAATAAAAAGGTGAAAATTTTGAGATCCATTATGAGGGACCTAGGCTGTAAAAGCAAAATATATTTAAATTCAAATATCTAAAAAGCGTCTTTCCGGTCGCTGATTTTAAGTCCAAGGACAAATGTTCAAAAATTTAAACTCGCAGATCCAATATAGGGGAAAAATATTTTAAAAACGAATCCGATTTTACTAAATATAGCTAATCGGGAGGTTTAGGGTCTTTTATTTTGAATTTAAAGTTAAAAATGCGCCATTAAAACTCGCGGATCCAATATGGCAACACAAAGTTTCGAAACAAAACCGATTTTCTGAAATTAGCCACTCCAGAGATTTTTGGTCGCTTTCTTAAAATCCAAATTCAAAATTCAAAATTTTTAAATCGCGGATTTAATATGGCGAAAGGAAGACATGAAAACGTAATCGACTTTACTAAAAATATTTATTTTTGGGTTCTTAGGTCGCTGATTTAGAATCGTGGATTTAATTTGGCGGAAGAAAGATATGAAAACGTAACCGATTTGACTAAAAATATCTACTTTCGGCTTTTCAGGTCGCTGATTGAAAATCTAAAATTAAAATAATAAATTTAAAATCATAAGTCTAATATGGCGAAAAGATGTTTTAAAGACAAAAGAGATTCAAATTAAATAGCTATTCGGAAGATTTCGGATCGCTGATTCAAAATCCAAAGTCATAATTTAAAAATTTAAATTTTAGTATTTTCGGAACCAGGTTGTAAAAACATTCTCGATTTAAAAAAAAATCTACTCAGCGGCTTTTGGGTCGCGAAATTAAGATCCAAAGTTTAAATTACAAAAATTTTTTAAAACGGGGATCTAGAGCGGCTAGAAAAGTAAAACAGATTTTCATCATAATGGCTGCTCGGGAGCTTTCGAGTCGCTGATTGCAATTCCAAGGTCATAATTGAAAAGTTTAAATTTATGGATCCAAAATCGCGAAATCATGTTGTAAAAATATAATCGATTTTAATCAAAACAGCTCTTTGGTCCGGCACGTTTGAAACATAATCGATTTTAATGAAAATATCTACAAGGATCGAGACTTTTGGGTCACTGATTTATAATTCAAAGTTCAAATCACAAAAATTGACAATTGCGGATCTAGGGTGGATAGAAAAATAAAGCAGATTTCAATCAAAATTGCGGCTCGAGAGCATTAGAGTCGCTGGTTTAAAATCCAAGGTGATAATTAAAATGTAAAATTTTGAGGATCCAATGTGGCGGAACCAGGTTATAAATGCTAAGTCGATTTTAAATTAAAATAGATAATAAGCCACTTTCGGGTCGCTGATTTAAAATCCAAAGTTTAAAATTCAAAAATTCATACTTAAGAATTCATTATGGTAACACAAAGTTTTAAAATAAAAACTATTTTCCTAAAAATTTTTGCTTGGGAGTTTTCCGGTCACTTATTTAAGATCCAAAGCGAAAATTAAAAAATTTAATTTTAAGGATTCAATATGGCGAAGCGAAGTTAAAAAATGGATGGCACTAAGAATAGCTACTCGGCGGCTTTCTAGTCGCTGATTTTAAATTCCAATTCAAATATTAGAAAATAAAAATTGCGGAATTTAAACTCGCAGATCTAATATGGCAACACGAAGTTTGAAACAAAACCCGATTTTGTGAAAAATAGCTACTATAGAGTTTTCGGGTCGCTGATTTAAAATCCGAAGTAAACAATAATAAATTAAAATTTGAGGTTCGAGTATGGTTTTTTAATAGTTTAGTTCTCCCTAAAAGCTCTTACAAAGAAAAGAAAATTATGTTAATTGGTTTGATACAAGGTAGGTGGTGAGGATGGTGCTTGTTCCAGTCTTGATCTAAGATGTGGTGTTGATCGGTTGAAGGTTCTGGAAGCTGCCTGGGCGCCGAACGGGCGCTATCGGGGCAGACTGGTTTGCGGGCCGGTGGAAACCGAAACCCGAGAGCCGTGATGCGGTGTCGGCTGGTAACTACTTGAGATTCAGGAGGCTGATAGGGCGCGGGCCGGGCGCTGTCGGGGCAAGGTAGTTTGGTCGGTGGAAACCGGGGCCAGAACTAAGCAGTGCTGTAGTGACAACTCCAGTTGCTTTCGGAATCATCGGAGAGGGGGCCTGGTTTGAGAGGCCTTCGTTCACTGCTGGTAGCCGTCCCTTAACTGGATCAAGGCGGAGACCGGGCTCTGACAGGTAACACCCGATTACTGGTCTGGAGGAAGGCGTCGAGCTGCGTACGTCTCGGGCGGTTACGTTCGGCGAGTCACGTTAATGGTGGCGAGGACGCTTCTTCAGCACCTCAATTTCCTCGACCAGGACGATGTCATCGTCGCTGTCCTCGGGCAGGGGACGCTTCGAGGGGCTTGAGAGGGCAAACGAAGCGGGAGACGAAGGAGGAGTGGGAAGTTGGACATGGAGATGAGTTGGGATGATAACCGCCGATCGTACGATGGCCTTAGGAGGTTGGGAGAAGGAGTAGGAGGGGCGGCGATCTTCTGGGCGACAAGTCGCTTCGAGAGAATCGCGGAGGGCTGCAAGGCGACGGCGAATGCGCGTTTGTTTGCAGGGGCGGGAACGGCGCTTTTGGATAGGACCAGGCATAAGTGTGGATTAGGAGTCCCAGGAAGAGAGAGAGAGAGATTCGCAAGGAGTATCGGGGCTGTTTGCAAGCGGACTGATCACGTTGAGAAGAGAGAAGAGTTCGTGGGTTGCGGGGCTGTTTGCAAGCTGACCGATCTCTTTAAAAGAAAAGTTCGAGGGTTGCGGGGCTGTAAAAGCTGACCGACCTCTAGCGAAAAAAAGATTCTAGGGAAACGGGGCTTTAAAAGCTGACCGACCTCTAGTACAGATTCGAGGGTAACGGGGCTGTAAAAGCTAACCTACCTCTAATAAAGATGCGAGGGTACCAGGGTTGCGAGAGTTGACCGACCTCTTAGGTGAGAAAGAGAGAGAGACTCTGTGGTAGGAGGGATGACTAGGAATCGGATATGTGAGAGAGAGAGAGCAATAGCTCGGCGGGGCTACGAGAGCAGACCGCCACTAAGGAGGAGGGAGGAGAGGAAGTTTAAGAAAAACTAGGATTCCATTTGACTTTTAACTTTACTCAAGGCTCGAGAATAAGCTAATACAAAATGTCTGGACTTTCTCTAAGTTTGTTTAGGCCTGAGAGATCGTCAGAGCGGAGTGTTCGGAGCGAGAGTGCTGAGCGAGAGTTTGAGCGAGAGTTTTAGCGAGAGTCTGAACGAGAGTCTGAGCGAGAGTTTGAGCGAGAATTTTAGCGAGAGTCTGAGGGAGTCTGAGCGAGAGTTACTTTTCGGGTCGATGCACCCGCCTTTTAAGCAGCGGGTCCAAGAGGCTGCCGGCCGTCGGTTGGCACGGAGCTCTCAGCGAATCGCGAGAGAGGTATAGGGGCGTTTCGGATGCCTCGGCATCCCCTTCTCCCTAGTTTGGCCGCGCTCAGACGGCAACTTTTGAAACGCGCGGTAGCGTTCCGAAATTTCCGCTGTTTCGTAAATTTGGTAACTCTTGTTAAATATTTTTGGTCACAGAATTAAAAGTCAAAATAAAAGAGAAGTGTCACAAAACTTAAGGTACAATGTAATGACGTGAAAATCCAAGAGAAGAAACTAAAATTACACAGAGACTTAGATGATACGTAGAATGAAAAGGACTTAAATTATACATCGATCGAAGTGACATAAAATGAAACTTTGAATTAAATATAGAATAAAAATGAAACGAAACTTAAATTAAACTTAGACCGAGACGAAAGAAACATAATAATAAAATATGAGACATAGCAAGACAAAATGGAACTTGAGCCTAATATGGAAATGAAACTTAAATTAAACAAGGTTTGAATAAACATAAAATGATGGATAAATGATAAAATACAATTAACCCGGGTAAAATTATAATTAAAATCTATGACTATGTTTAATCTCCTTTACCCGCCCCTCGCCCGGGAAATGAAAGAAAAAAAGAAAAAGAAGTGTCGATTTATTTTAATATCAAAATGGTTACGTATTACGCGCAAAAGTTGGCAGCCGCTGCCGACTTTTCTTGAAAGTGTATAGGAGTGAGAGAGAGAGAAGGTACTTAGGTTTATGAGTCACGGGCACGCTGGCCAGGCTAGCCATGGGACGGGGAATCCTTCCCATGCAGCTGCCGACCAGGTAGCCTTTATGGCTTCTCTCGCCCTTTCTCCCATTGAGTCTAAGACTCACAAGGCTAGGCGAGGTCGTAAAGAGGCCATTAGAAAGCAGTTAGGCTGGAAACTTGTCCCAGCTTGGGTTTACGTGTGTAAACACGAGCGGGGAATTATTCCAGAAAATTGCCTGCCGATGGCTCTTAACTTTATGGGACGAAGTGGACTATATCAGGTTCGCAAGATACAAACTTTTTTTTAAATCGTAAATTTTGTCATAATTCACCTAAATATTCATGAAGTCCTAAATTTGTGAAAAAAATTTGTTTGACTATAACAAACCTAAAAATTAGGAGTGAAAGGGAAGGTTCTGTAACTAATCTGCCAATTTATATAGAATTGTTATGGTAGTTCAATTCATGAATTATCTTCCGCATGCTTCCAGCGTATTTTATTCTAGTCGCCGCAAAATGGGAGGTGAGGCACATTTTTTGGACAAAAATCGACTGACAGTGCAATTCTTATCCGATTTTAATTTTTCTTTCTTAGAATTGACCATAAGGCTTTAAGGTATATGATTTAACTCTGCAATTTCTATTTTGACTCAAAGAAAATTTTTTATTTAACCACAAACTTACAACTTTTTGTTGCTAACCTTTTCCATGATACCATTTACTAGAAGTCGTTGAAATTCATTAAAAAAGGTCATAAATCAACGTATATACTAACTGAAAATAATTCATTAGTGAGTTAGAGTAAAAAAATTCAAATAATGCAATAAACAAATTAATTAACAAAAGAATTTTTTTCGTGATTTGCAATAATTAGCTAATCTTGACCTATAGCTTTTGTATTAAGTATCTCAAATAATGATGTGCAATTACAATAAGTTAAGAATAGCTTATGATTGCTAACTATTTATACAATTTTTATTTTAAAAAATGCAAATTTTGACCATTTTATGATGAAAATGCTTGATTTTGTTTTGCGGAATCTACTTAAAATGCTTAGCCTGAGACACCTTGCTATCATATTTTTCATAGTGATCAACAAATATTAATTATTTAAACAATTTCTATAAACAAATCCGCATTTTGACAATTTTGTTCATCAATAGAAGTTCACGCGACAAATAAAATCCTATCGTCTAATAAATCGGTCAAATGTAGAAAATATGACCCATACATTTAATAACTCATTAACCTTAAATCTGTAAACTTCGAATGTGCATTTGTTTAAAAAAATTGTATAAATAATTTACATTTCTTGGTCACTATGAAAAGTATGATAGCAAGGAGTCTTAGGCAAAACATTTTTCGTTGAATCCGCAAAAAAATCCAGCCTTTTTATCATACAATGGTAAAAATGTGCATTTTTAAAATAAAAATCGATTAAATAATTAATATTTTATGGACTGTGTGAAAAATATAATAGAAAGTGGTCTTAGGACAAACACTTTAAGTTGATAACGCAAAAAAAATCAAGCCTTTTAATAAAAAAATTGTCAAAATGTGCATTTTTTTATAAAAATTGTTTAAATAATAAACATTTTTGGCCACTATGAAAAATATGATAGCAAGGAGTAAAAGGAAAAACTTTAAAAGTTGATTCCGCAAAAAAATCAAGCCTTTTTAACATAAAATTCTGAAAATTTGCATTTGTTTATAAAAATGGTTTGAATAATAAACATTATTTGGTCAGTATAAAAAATGTGATAGCAAGGAGTCAAAGATTAAACATTATAAGTTGATTCCGCAAAAAAATCATGCCTTTTCATAAAAAAAAAATTGTCAAAATATGCATTTGTTTACAAAAATGGTTTAAATAATGAACATTTGTTGGTCACTATGAAAAAGATGATAGCAAGGAATCAAAGGAAAAACATTAAAATTGATTTTGCAAAAAAATAGAGCCTTCACATCATAAAATGGTCAAAATGTGCATTTGTTTATAAAAATGGTTCAAATAATTAATATTTTTTGGTCACTATGAAAATTATGTGAGAAAGGAATCTTAGAAAAAAATTTTAAAGTTGATTACGCAAAAAAATCAAGCCTTTTGATCACAAAATGGTGAAAATGCATTTGTTTATGAAAATGGTTTGAATAATAAACATTATTTGGTCAATATGAAAAATGTGATAGCAAGGAGACAAAGGCTAAACATTATAAGTTGATTCCGCAAAAAAATCAAGCCTTTTTATAAAAAAAATTGTCAAAATGTGTATTTGTTTACAAAAATGGTTTAAATAATAAACATTCTTTGGTCACTATGAATAATATGAATTCAAGGAGTAAAAGGCAAAACTTTATAAGTTAATTTCGCAACAGAAAAAATAAAACCCTTTCAACATAAAATGGCCAAAATGTGCATTTGTTTCTAGAAATGGTTGATACAATTATTTTTTTTGTATCACTATGAAAAATATGTTAGCGAGGAGTCTAAGGAAAAACTCTTAAAGTTGATAAAGCAAAAAAAATCGAGCCTTTTTATCAAAAAATTGTCAAAATTTGCATTTGTTTATAAAAATTGTTTAAATATTTGGCTATAATTAGCTATTCTTAACTTATTGAAAGCGCACATCATTATCGGGGATACATCACACAAAAGCTACGGGACAAAATTAGCTAATCATTGCAGATGACGAAAAAATGACTTTCCTTAATTAATTTGTTTATAACATTATTAAACAAAATTTTGTTACTCTAGCTTACTAATAAATTATTTTCAGTTAGCTTTAACATTGATTTATGACCTTTTTAAATTAATTTCAATGTCTTAGAAGAAATTGTATCCTGGAAAAGTTTAGCAACAAAAAGTTGTAAGTTTGTTCTTAAATGACAAATTTACGTTAAGTCGAAATGAAAATTGACAGTTAAATATTATACCAAGAATACTCACGGTCAATTCTGAAAGAGAATAATTAAAATGAGTCAAAAATTCCAGTGTCAGTCGAGTTTTGCGTCGTCTCATTTGGCCTTGTAATTTATTTGTATTTACTTACTCTATTTTTTCTCATAGAAATCGTACAAATTCTTCAAGTTAATAAAATTTCTATATTTAATTTAGAGGTCAAAAACCAAATTTCAACGGAAGAAAAGATAAATGCATTTTTGCGAGTCATGAATAGATTAAATCGCATTTTTCGAAATGAACTATAAAAACTAATTTTTGATATAATTTTGTAAACTGAAATTATATTATCAGCCATGTCTCATAGAAGAAAAAGTATTTTTTCATGAAAGTGTTTTTAAACGTACGGCAGAAAAAGAATTATTTTAACCAACATTTTTTTTCGTTGTATTTATTTATTTTACATTATTTATTATATTTGTATGTTATTCTATTGCTTTAAAAAATCTTTTTCCAGTAAATAAAGAAGCCTCTTGGATTTCACTAAACGTTCATTTGAATTTATTGGTCTAGGTTATTGTTTAATTTCTATATTTATTTACGAAATTTGCATAACATGAGAAAATAGTATAATCGATTAAAAACTTTTTCATAAAAAGGCACACTCAAACATTTTCAAGATGATTTCGAAACACAGTCCTATTTTTTAAGTAGATACTTTATTTTTTCATCATGCTTTGCAAAATAAGTAAATAATCTCTAAGTATGGCTATTTGTTTAAAAACATTTCTACTTTAAAAAAATGATTTTAAGAATTTCAGCCATAAAATATTTTACTTTCTGATTTGGAAAATCAATTTAATACCAATTTTAAAAAAAAAAACTGCTTAGGGATTCTCCGGTCGCTGATTTAAAATCCAAAATAAAAATTTCAAAATTAAATATCGGGCATCCAAAATAGCGAAATTATGTTTTAAAATTAGAAAATAGAAAATTAAAAATTATAAATGCACTTCAAGTAATAGATTTTATTATAATTACCAACGTGGTCAGTGAAAATCACTAGCAAAAAACACAAAATAAAAATCACAGTCCACATTTTTTTTTTAAATATAAATCTAGTTTTGAAGAATTTTAATGAAAGTTTAACTGATGACAATTCTTCTGTATTTTTCCAGGGCTTCTTATACTAGTCGTCTCATTTGGCTTTCTTCATTATTTGTGTTTCCTTACACTTTTTTCCTTACTGGAATTATACAAAATCTCCAAATTAATGTCATTGTCATGTTCAATTTAGATGCCAAAAAACCCAGCTCTTACAGAAAGTAAAAATAAATTATTTGTTGCGAGTCATGATGAAATTAGGTTGCATTCTCAGAAAGTTATAAAAGTTAGTTTATAATTTTTTACACTTGTAAATTCAATTAAAATATTATTGATTATTACCAAATAATTGAATGATAAAAAAATACTAGAAGACTGACCAACCTTAAAATGGAAACGTTTTAAAATCGCTTAAGTCTAAACACAATATGAAAAAAATAATAATAGTAATATTCAATCATGAGAAAAATATTATAAATAATCGAAAATAAATTTTTTCAATATTAATTTTAAACAATTTTCGTAGTTGATTTTGTCATTAGAAGTCTTATTCTTTAAAATTATTACTGACAGAAATAAATTGAAAAGAATATTAAGGTATTTGTCGTGCAAAAAATCTTCTCTCTGAAGAAAATTGTTTTTTGTGGGTTTTAAGAATTTAAATTATATTGAAATGTATGCCTTGGTAAAAAACATGATTTTTTATAAAAATTATTAAAAATTGCAACACCAAAAAAGAATTTTAGCAAAACTTTTTGTGATTTAATTTTTTCTTAATGTCGCTTCCTAAAAATTGAAATAAATTGTTTATTTTTAATAAATCATGGTTTTTCCAGAAAAGATATTCTATACATCTCGTTGTAAGAAAATGTTAATAAAATCTACTTCCCTTTACAATATTATCTTTTAAGGAATAATAATAAATAATAATATAATAAAATATTTTACACACACACACACACACAAAAATAATTATTAGATTTAATAAATAATTTTTTACAAATACTGATTAAAATTAAATTTTTAAAGTTTCTGTTAAATTAATACAATTGTTTACAAAAGTCGCAGAACTTTGAAAAAATACAATCAATTAAAAAAATTTTAATCGATTTTTTGCTAGGATGCGTAACTTATTGATAATTATTTTTAAAGATTTGATATCTATATTTACTTGTATATTTAATTTATTATATTTTTAAATTTTTTTCTATTCGAAATAATGGATTCGAATTGTTACAATTGAACTACATTAAAAATTCGTTCTTTTACTACTTTATAAAAAAAATATGGTTCTAGAAAATTAAATTTCCGGTTCAAAAATAACATTTTTCAGTTGGTAATTTAATTTTGGTGTGTTTAATTGGTTATTAAGGTTTAAAAATTCTGAACTTTATTTTTAAAAATGATTTTTTCATTTAGTAAATTTATTCTATTAATTCCAAAATTCTACTGTTTTTGTAGGAATTACGTATTTGCTTTACAATTCTGCTTTTTGGTTGAGTATTTAAATATTTTGTGAAAAATTCTTTTTTTGTTTGTTTTATTAAACCGTTTTAAAGTTAACTTTTATGCAGAAAATGCATCTTCTGTGATACACCAGTTATGACTCTGTTTAAAGTTTACGGATTTAAAAAAAATTATTTATCTTGCAAATACTCTTTATAAATACTTTAAACCTGTCCTTGTTATAAATAATTTACGTGAACACATAAAAAATTTTCATCAGTTTTATACAAAAAATTCTTCTTTCTCTAATATATATTCAAGTAGATCATCAAACATATTTATTATAAATAATTTAAATTGAGAAAGTGGATACACAAAAAAAAACACAAAAAAGTTACTACTATGATAGATATTGAATCGCAAAAGAAAAATTTGTGGAAAAAGTATAGAAATAGACTACATTTTTCAAAATTTATTTTGAAGAATAAAATCGTACAATAATAAAATTATTAACTTCGTCGTATAAAATTCCACTTTTCTTGTGACAAATTCTACTGTTATATTAACAATATCTTTCTTTGTTAAAAATCAAAAAATCGATTCAAGTTTAATCTTTTTTTATTGCAAATTTGACAATTTTGTTTCAAATTCATAATAATTGTTTAAAAAATCCTTTCGCTTAGAAATTCACCTTTCTGCTTAAAAACTAGAATATTCTCTTAAATTTTGAATAGTTTTCTTACAATAGATTTTGATTGTTCATAATTCATAATTTTAGTTCTAAAATTATCTACTTGGTTGAAAATTAAAATATTTAGTGACAAATTTATTTTTTTGTCTTGAATATTAATCATTTACGTTAAAATTAAACTGTTTGTTAGAAAATTAAAATTTTAATAGAAAGACTGTTTCATTTGAAAATTCAACTCCATTATTTGAAATTGAACTATAGAAAAAATTAAATATAATTGAACTATAAGAATTAAACAATTTTATTTTTCGTTAAAATTTTAAATATATATGGTTGAAATTCAAATACTGAGATGAAAATCATCGTTCTTGATTGAAAATCAATTCTTTTGTTTAAAAATCATCTGTTGGCATTTAAAAAGTCAGCAGTTTTTAAAAACCCTTGATTATTTTCTTTAAAGCCTAACTATTTTGTTGACGATTCGTCTATTTTCTTTAAATGAAACTGACTGAAGATACATTTTTTTCGCCGAAGAGTAATTTTTTAAACCAAAAATTTAGGTAACTAATTTTGGTTTAAAACATATTTTTTCATTGGAAAATTTCACTTTTTTGTTTAAACTTAATGTATTTTCTCTCTTGGTAGCAAATTCACTACTTTTCTTTGAAAATTACAATATTTTGTTACAAAAGTCACTATTTTGTTAAAATTTTTAGAATGTTGTTAAGAAGTCAACCATTTTTTGACGTCAACTTTTTTTTAAATAATATTTTTTGGTTGAAAATCAACATTATAGTTAAAATTTAACTATTTGATTGAAAGTTCAACTAACCATTATAATAAGAATTTCTATCGACTGCTTAAAGATGTCACTATTTGGTTCTTAGTATAACATTTTTAAAAATAATTCTTGTTTTTGAGAATTCATCACTTTTTTTGAAAATATTTCGCTGAAAATATAATGGATTTTTACCAAAAATCGTAGAAACATAAAGTGTTTTATTTTTTCTTTTATATGGTATTTAAATTATTTGATTTACTTTATTAAAAAAAAACACGTACAAAATGTGCAGAAGAGGCATTTAGTTAAAAACATCAAAGTATAATTGAAAAAATTATGACATTGCACTTTTAAATTTCAACAGTTTGCTTTTGACTTGTCTGCAACCATGAAAAAACTTTACTTTACAAAGCGGAAGCTAGGCGATCCAAACATTTCAAAAATAGAACTTCCGCGTATCTCTACAAAGCTTTCAAAAATATAAAAAATAAGATTATACCCTGTTGACCCATATATTGGATTTTTTTGGATTTTTGAAAATGTTGAACAGTCATTAACAGTAATTAATTTGTAATCCAGATAAGTTTCAGAATCCTAAATAGGCCATTCAAATATTTTCGAACTATTTCCTGAAAATATTTTTTGTCGTAAATTACTTTTTTCAAATAAAACTTTTAGTATTCCATTTTTGGTGAACGACTAATCTTCTTTATGTGAACATTCATGGATTTTTTGTTATAAAAATTAAATTTTTTTCAGGTAGAATAATTTTTCTAAGCGTTAAAATTCTAGGTATTTTGGTAAAAAACGTAGTCCTTTATCTAAAAAATTAGGCTTTTTTTAAGCATTCCACTTTTTTTTCAATACCTCTTCTTGGTCGCCTCAAACTGTTTTCCAACGTTAAAATAAATTATTATTAAATATTCTCGTTTTTTTACATGTCATCATTTTAATGAAAAATAAGTTTTTGTTATTGAAAACTGAGTTTTAAGGAAAAAGACAACTATTCCAGTTTTATTTAACAAATTGATCTTTTTCAGTTGAAATTTAAACAACTTGTTCAAAACTTCAAATACTTTGTTGAAAATTCATTTGCCTGGGCAGAAGTTCTTTATTTCAGGTGAAAATAGTTTACTCGAAAACTGCACTATTTTGCATTTGGGGAAAATTTGTTTTTCTTAATTTAAAATTAATATATTTTATAAGAATTTTGTCTTTTGATAGAAAACTAATCAGTTTGATTAAAAATTCATATTTTTAGTTCAAGAATTATGTCTTCGGTTTACTAATTACCTATCTTGTTGAAAATTCTTCGTTATTTTGTTGTTGTTAAAAATTATTTTTATACTAAACGGTAAATAATTATATTTTATATTAAAAATTGATATTTTTCATTAAAAAATGCAACTGACTCTGCAAATTATTATATTTAAATTCAAAATTCAGTGTTTGTTTAAAAAATATAAAATTTTGTTAAACGTTCTCATGTTGCGGTAAAAAATTCTTCTTCTTGAATTTGATTTATTAAAAAAAGAGTACAAAATGTGCAGAAAGACTTATTTCAAAATTGGGAATGATTTAGTAAAAAAAATAATGCATCAAATTGAATTTTTTAGTTTAATCAGTTTCCTTTAGACTTGTCCGTAACCCATGAAAACAATTATTTAGCAATGTAGAAACTAGATGATTGATGAAATAAAAAAAATTCTGCTAATGTCTACAAATCTTCTGCGATTAGATGAAAAATGTTATAGCCTGTTGACTCATTTATAAGATGTTTTTGGGTTTTCAGAAAATTGTAAATAATTATAAATCCTTTTAACAATGTAAAATCAATCTTGAATTTTGTATTTTGAATTGACGATAGAATAAGATTTAAATCAAGGTTAAGTACATTTTTTAAAATTAAAAATTTCAGTTACCACTTTGCCCTTGAATTAGTTTTGATTAAGAAATGTAAATTCCTAACTTAAAGAAGGATGCATTTTGCACTTTTCCATAATATTGTTACTTGCACAATTTTTTTCTAATTGCATACTTACAGAAAAAGCTTTGCAAAAATAAAAAAATTATATAATGAAAATTTTTGTATTGTTTTTTGTCAATTTTTTTTTTTTTTAAATCCAAATATAACTATTCCATGTTCGGTTAACAACTGATCTTTTTCATAGACTTTTTTATGATTCGACTTTTTCGATTAAAAATCATTTTTTCATTAATATTCACCTGTTTGCTTAAAAATTCAATAATTTTCATCACATTTAATCTTGTTCTTGGTAGAATATTTTTTCTGTTTGTTAAAATTCTAGGTATCTTCGTGAAAAATATATTCCTTTATGTTCAAAATACGGCTTTTTTGTCAAAAATTTCACTATTTTTTGTAATGCCTCTTCTTTGTTGAGTTAAAGTGTTTTTTTTATTTAATGTTCAACTCAAATTTGGGTTATTTACCCTTTTATTTAAAATTTCACTGTTGTGATGGAAAATAAGTTTTTCTAGTTAAAAACTTATTTCCTAAGTAAAAATTTAAATATTTCATTTTTATTTTAAAAATCGATCTTGTTTAGTTAAAATTTTACCTACTTGTTAAAAAGTTAATATATTTTGTGAAAAATTCATTTGCCTGGTCGAAGGTAGTTTATTTTTGTGTAAAAAGAAATGTAAGGTCGAAAACTGATTTTTTCTAAATCAAAATGTGCTCTTTGTCATCAATAAATACATTCTTTATTCATAAATTGTTTATTTTGATAAAAAATCAATCAACTTTACTGAAAAATCAACAACTTATAGAAAAAAATTCTCTAGTTAAAGACGTTTTATTCTAATTGAAAATTCATCTGACTAAATACATTGTTCTTCTGCGTGGAAATGTAATTTTTTAAGCTAAAAATTTAATTATTTCATTTTTGGATAGACACATATTTTTTTAACGAGAAATTTATTATTATTTTTATTAAATAAATGTTTATTGCCCCTTGTTTAAAAATTCAAGACTGAAGATTAAAATTTCCAATATTTGGTTACAAATTTCACTATTTTGTTGCAAAATTTAAAATTTTGTAGAAAATTTAACCATGTTATGAAGCCATCTTTTTTAAACGAAAATTTCACTTGTATGTTAAAAATTGAATTTAGTTGTTACAAATTCATCTTTTTGTGAAAAATTTAATCATTTTATTGAAAATGCAATCTCTTTTGACCAGAAATCTCACAAATGATGTGATATTGAAATCTATTATATTGAGATCTATATGGTATTCAAATAAATTATATTCAGTTTATTTTTTTTTAAGTACAAAATGTATAGAAAAGGCATTCTGTTAAAAATTTAAAAGTATCAGTAAACAACATTTTATCACGTTGCACTTTTATTTTCATCAGTTTGCTTTAAAATTGTCTCAAACCATGGAAAAATTTTATTTCAAATTCGGAAACTAGAAACATGATGTATATTAAATTTAAAACTTCCGCTTATGTCTACAATGGTTGAGAGATTATAAAAAAAGGTATATTCACCAATTAATTTTTTTTTTAAACTTCCAGATTTAATTAAAAATACATCTATTTTGTCAAAAATAACAATACCAGTTTTATACAAATTGATTTTTCAGCGAATCTTATATATATATATATTAGTGTTCTTATTTGGCCTTTTATTAATTTGTGATTTCTAACCAATTTTTTTTATAAATAATAAATAATATTTTTTTGCGAGTCATGCTGATATAAAATCACATTCTTCGATAATTATTCAAAATAACGTGTAATTTTTTACACTAGCAAATTTACTTTACTATAAGTGAATAGGTCTAATAAATACATAATAAATAAATAATAAATAATAACACTACTTATTCAATAATATCTCTTGGTCAAATTATCTAATAATAAATAAATAAAAAGTAAATTAATATATAAGTAATTAAATCAATTGAAATTATAAATTTAATAAATAATTAAATTAATCTGAAAATTAACTTATTTTCAGTATACATTTCTAACAGTTTTTGTAACTGATTTTTTTTTACTTTCGCTTCTTAAAAACTTATAAAATCGGTATAATAATAAAAGAGCCTGTCAGAGGTTATTAGAAGTCGATTTGAATTAAATAATCACATTTAATGGATTTTTTATAAGAAGTGTTTTCCACTTCGGTATAAGGCTTAATTTGTGTGGGAAGGAAGGAACAGTAAAGAAAAGAAAGGTGCCAGTAGAAAGCGGCGGTAGAAGCGAACGAAGGGACAGGATCTGTCGGTAGTCACAGACGAGGGCGTGCCTGGGCACTGACCGGGCTGACGTTAGTCACGGGGTGTTGGCCGAGGTATTGTCGAAGAGGATGATTGGTTATGTGCAGCAAGCCACAAGTCTAGACCCCGCATTCCCTGGGGCGGATTCCGTCGGCTAGTGTGAGGGGGCAACTGCATCCGCTTAATTTCACCTTTTATGAGTTTCTGCCATGCCGAGAGGCTGTCCATGGACAGAATATTTATGAAAAATGTAGCTTCACAAAATACACTCAAAATTACGTGGTCCAAGCGTTTCAGCGGTGGAGATCTACAAAGCGGGTGAGAAAAGGTCTCCTGCGTTTCGAAGGCAGATAGTAAAAGCGTTTCCGACCCTGGTTTCTCGCGAGCGATAGCGCCTGGTGGGCACACGGAATATGACCGGAAGAGCGGGCCTCCGCGCTGGGTCCGGCGGAAGGAGAGTTGTCTCTTCAAGTAAGATTGGCATTCGGGAAGACGTACCTTGGCTTTTCAAAGAATCGAGGTACCCACAAACATAACGGATTAGAACGGCCGGTGAACGACCGTCTCCTCTGGGGATCTCTCGTTCCGTCGATCCCTCTTCGTATTTCTAGAAGGTTCCAACCTCCTGGAATTTACAGGCCTGGAACATATGGATCGCAGGGTGGCTCAGCTACTCTGGACGGAACAGCTAATGCCGCTAAAGAAGATCGTTTTGCTTCCTCACGTCTTTGTTGCTCCTCGAGCTCCTTAGCTCAAATTTCCAGCTGTTTTCTCCATTGCCGCTCCTCTTGACGCCTTTTAACGCCTTCAGTCGCCCGTTGCCGTTAGCGAGATGACACGACCTGCTTCTAATGTCTTTCAATACGGACGCGACAACCTTTCGGCTGACGACGTCACCACGGTAGGTGATTGAACTAGACAAAGGAAAAACAACCATGCGGCCGATGTTTCACACGTTTGGCGAAGGCACTGAGTACTCGGGAATGGCACAAACAGGCTAGGTCTGGCACCACGAAACCTTATCCAACGCACGCACTAATTCCTTATTTATTCCGGCACAACACTATCCGCTAATACTCGAGCACTAATCCGACCGAGAACACAAATAAAAGAAATACAAGAGAAGAAGGATAGAAAGCTCGAGCGGGCAGAGGCTCAAACCAGTAGATCGTAGAAAAAAAAGAAAACGATGCGATGTTGCCTACTTGTCGATGAAAGTAGTTGTTAAAGTCAGTAAAACACTGGTAGTAGATTAGAAGTCTTTATTCAAGTCAGGAGAAAGAGCGTAGCTCCAACTCCTCAGAAGATCGTACACAAACTGTTTTTTTCATTGCTAGAGTCGTTCTCGGTGACTCAGCGTGAGAAGGGATCTAATCATTTGAGGACGACGTCGGCTACAGGCTCGGTAGTTTTTTTTATTTTATTTAATTATTTACATTTTAGCGCCTTTTCTTTACGATTTCTTTTCTACCGCCCTGTACAACGAGGTAACGGTTGAACTCCCCGGTTTTCGCCAGTGCGACGGAGAAGGAGAAGAAGGGAGGAGAGAGTGAGAGGAAAAATATCAAAGGAAAGAAGAGAAGGCGCGCGTAGGAGTGAGTGAGAGGCTCTGGCGTACGTGATCGAAGCCTGTCGCAATGTTTTCGTGCGGGACGAAAACAAGACGGAAGGCCGAGATTCTGTAAACCAGAGAATTCTTCCGAGCCATTATGGTCACCAGGCATGCAGGAGATGCGCCCGGACAATGTTAATGAGTTTATTGGGGGTGAGCAAAGTCGTTAAGTGAATCTCAAGAATCACTGTATCCTATATTAAACTATCTACCTTCTAACTAGGGTGATTCACGGCCGTTTTTCTATATAAATTTACATCTAATGGCGCCTCCTCCGAGGTGCATACGCTTTAGCGCCCTGGCAGACAATGGGCGACTGTTCTTATCGTCCTCCTCCCTATCGACGGTTTCGATAGAGCATGCGTTCGCTGCGCCGCTGACGCTTCCGGCTGTTCGCATCGTTCCAGGTGGCAGCACACAACCGTGTACTTTCTGGGATACGCTGTCCATTCAAATCCAATATACCTCGCCCGAAATATAATCGAGGAGCTGGTAGGGACCTAGCCGAGCTGAATAATATTAGGGGAGGCTAAGTGCCCCCGCATATCGGGCCTCATAGACGACCTTCGGTCGGCGAGCCTTCTGCTCGCGATTCTCGTACCCCGTCACTGGCGGTTCCCCGTCGACCTCGGCCTAAAGCTCTCATTCTTCTGGGCGGAGGATTGTCCTGCTTATGAGGAGATGACTGGGGGTAACTCCGGTTGCGGCGTTCTTTCTTCTTCGTAGTCCGAAAAGGAGGTCGGGAAAGTGTCGATCCCATGAGCGCAGATTGCTCTGGTACAAACGAAGCCGAAGGCCCTTCCTTATCTATTGGTTCCTTCTCTCGGTGGGGTTTGCGCTGGTGTGATAAATGGGGGTTGTCTACAAGTCGCAACCCTAACGACGGCTCGCCTCGGCGCAAACATGGCCCGTAAATTGGGGCCCGTTGTCGCTCAGTAACCTGTGCGTGTAACTGAAGCGACTAAATATCCCCTCTTCTACGAGCTGCGTTATCTTTCTAGCTTCTACTTTTCGCAGAGGGATGGCTTCAAATCGGAACAAATCGGTTACCATCAAAATGAAACTGTGGCCCTGACCAGCTCGTGGATACGGTCCCATGAGATTGACGGTGACCGTATCCCATGCGCGCTGCGCCGCCCGCGGTCGTTAAACGTCCGGCTGTCTCCCTTTTAATGGCTTGTAGCAAATGCACAAGTGGAGGCCGGCCACATATCGGCGAATTTCTCTGGTCATTCCAGGCCAGAAAAAGAACGGTAATCGTCGTCCTTTTTACCGACGATCACGATGGCTGAGCTAAAGGGCGACGTGGTGGGCTCAATGATGCCGTTGCGATGCATTTCGCGGACTTGGACGTCGATATACTGCCTTTTCTCGTCGGAGTATCTCCTGGGGGCTTAGCGGAATGGATGACCGTCCTTCACCTAGATGTGGTGTTGCACGTTGGCCAGAGTCTACTTTAGGAATCCGCCCTCGTGAAACAATGGCGCGTGCAACTGTAAGAGCTTACGGAACTTTGTCTATTACTTGGCGGGAAAATGATTCTGTACCCGGATCTCCCCCGTAGGGGAGGGAAGTTCCTGATCGTGGGGAAGGGGACTGAGGTACACCCTCTGTCGCTACGTGGTGCCCACAAAAATACAGTCAGCCACATGGTCATGGACAACCATGTGTTGTTTGAGCCAGGGTCGGCCCAGGATTAGTTCTGCCCTAAATTCCGGGTTGACGTAGAAAGTACAGGGATAAACGGCTTGCTGAATGGTAGGTGACAATTTGACCGTAACTTCCAGTTGAATTGTTGCCCTTCCGGCACCTAGCAGAGCGTGGGGGGATGTGTGCGAAAAGATAGCTCGGAGGGTATTAAAATTGATTGATTGCTTCTGCTTGTCGTGCCTTGACAACCGGGCAGTCTCTATGGAGATAACGCCCCGGGCAATAATGGCATTGCGGCGGGGGCCTAGTTGGGGCAGATTTTGTTTCAGCGCTATTTGAAGGGGTGTTGCTCGTGGCAGTAGTATTGGCTGGTTGTTCGCGAGCAGCCTTCCGTGAATTCTCCTCTGTCTCGTCAGTTTCCGCCTGCACGGCTCGTTCAACTAGCTCCTTGAACGTGTTCATATTCACTGCCCTAAGCACCTTTTTAATAGACATTTTGAGGGCTTCCAGAAACAACCAATCAATCTGCTCCTCTGGGGCCAACGGTAGCAACCGTAAGGGCAACAAATTTTTTTTCTTTTCAAATATGTCCATCCCTTCTTTCTCTTCTTGTTTCGTAGAGTAGAGCTTGATATGTAGTTTATTGAGCGCCGCTACGCCGCCGAATTTTTGAGTCAATAGCATTCTGAATTGTTTTTAAGATAGCGAGAGGGTTTTATAAGCGTCGTACCACTTAGCGGCCCTGTCGGTCAAGGACTTCGTAACCATCCTTGACCATAAGGCCTGTTTGGTGGAGGCTTTCGTGAAGTATAGTTCACAGTGACTCAGAATTGCCTTGGGTTCTTCGTGATTCATACGCGAGAAAGCGGGCCGAGGAACATCCGGCGTACGAATAGCGCGTATCAGCGAGCGCCAATCAGCTAGTGGTGTATTTGGTAGTTGTATTACCGTACCTGTCAGCGGTGGTACAATAAGAGCCACTGATGGGGTTGTATTGGGGTACTGTCGGGGTAGACTAGTTGGCTGTTGGGCGGCGGGCGCCGCCCGTGGTGGTGAAGACCCTGCGTTCACAATTCCCGTGGGTCCCGGCATCGACCAGATTATCGGCTGGGAATTGACTGGCGAGATACCCATATCTGGGCGGCTGCTCGGTCCTAGTCTAGCAACGTTTGAGTTCAGCGGTTCGCTGAAGAGTACCCGGGAAGTGTTGAAAATTATTTTTCAGCCCCAAGTTCGGGCCGCCAAATTGTTTTCCACCCCTTTAATAGACTCAACCTGTGTTTGATGGAAGAAACAGTAGGGGGAGGGGGGATAAGAGAAAAGGAAGTAACGACCTGAGTAGGGCGATGGAGGTGAAGGAAAGAAAGGTGCCAGTAGAAGGCGGTGGTAGAAGCGAACAAAGGGACAGGGTCTGTCGATAGATGCAAACCGAGGGCATGGCTGGGCACTGACTGGGCTGACGTTAGTCGCGGGTGTTGACCGCAGTGGTGTCAAAGAGGATGACTGGTTCCAGGCGGCAATCCACAAGTCTAGACCCCGCATTTCCTAGGGCGAATTCCGTCGGCTAGTGGAAGGGGGTAACTGCATCCGCCTAATTTCACCTTTTATGAGTTTCTCTTATGCCGAAAGGCCGTCCATAGACAGTATGTTTATGGAAACTGTAGCTTTCCAGAATACACTTAAAATTACGTGGTCGCTGAGTGCGGCATTTATGTGTGTTTGTGGTGGAGGGAAGGGAAAGGTAAGGATAAGGAGAGGAGAGAAATCCTATGGTGGTGCACGGGGGCCTGTGTAGGCGAGTTGGGAGTGGCACACGGAATCTGACGGGAACTCTGCGCTGGTGACAGGTATCAGTTGTTCTGCGATTTCATCTTCTCCGGCCTCATCGGGTTCTTCGATTGGAACGAACCGGATCCTCATAAATTCTCCTGGTGCTGGTAACTCTGTCGATGGTGCCACTTTCAGATCCCTTGGACAAGGTCGGGTATTTGGACAGTTCCTTACTATTAGACTGCTGGGTCCGGCGGAAGGAGAGGTATCTCTCCGGGTAAGACTGGCAGGCGCGAAGACGTACCTTGGCTCTTGAAAAAACTGATGTACCCGAAAACATAACGGGTTAGAACGGCTAGTGAGCGACCATCTCCTTCGGGGACCACTCGTTCCATCGATCCCTCTTCGTATTTCTAGGAGGTTCAAACCTTCCGGAGTTAGCAGGCCTGAAACATATAGATCGTAGGGTGGCCCAGCTTCTATAGGCGGAACGGCTAATGCTGCTAAACAAGTTCGTTCTGCTTCCTCACGTTTCCGTTGCTCCTCGAGCTCCCTAGCTTGAAGTTCCTTCTGTTCTGCCCGTCGCCGTTCCTCTTGACGCCTTCTAGCGTCTTCAATCGCCCGTTTCCGTTGGCGCTCAGCGTGTTCGGCCCGTGGGGCGGCGACACGCCTCTTGCACTCTTTTACGGAGAGTTTGGCCTTCGCGTCCTGTCTCGCCCCACGGAGCCTAGTCCGGCGATTAGGGCGAGATACCCGGTCTTCCTTTATCGTAAAAGGGTTTGGATCTGAGCGCTGCACGTACACACTCGAACTTCGCTACTGTACACCCGGATCTGATTGGTCCTCGGACCAAAATGTCGGCGAGAGGACTCGGCCCGCTTCTAATATCTTTTAATACTGACGCGACAACCTTTCGGCCGATGACGTCACCACGGAAGGAGATTAAACTAGACGAATGGCAAACAAACCTTGCGGCCGATGTTCCACCCGTCTAGCGAAGGCACCGAGTACTCGGGAATGGCAAAAAACAGGCACAACGCTATCCGCTCAACTCGAGCACTAATCCGACCGAGAACACAAAGACAAGAAACAGAAGAGAAAAAGACTGGAAAGTTTGAGCGGGCAGAGGCTCAAACCAGTAGATCGTGTAAAAAAAGAAAACGACGCGAAGTTGCTTACTTGTCGATGAGACTAGGTGACAAAGTCAGTGAAATACTGTCGGTAGATTGAAAGTCTTTATTTAGTTCATGAGGAAGAGCGTAGCTTCGAATCCGAAAGAGATCGTACACGAATTGTTTCTTACATCGCTAGAGTCGTTCCCGGTGTCGGAGCGTGAGAAGGGCCGAGAGAAGTGCGAGCGGCAGCGGGACCGTTGGTTGATTGCGAGACCGTCAACGGAGTCGCAGCCAAGCAGTGGGTAAACGCTGCCTCGAACGCACTGCCTCAGTCTTCACGCATCAATCCGAAAAATGAATAAAATTAATAATTTTTAAATTGCAATTGAAAATAATAAATATTAACAAAAAATGTGAGATTTGAAATACCATTTATTTCTTATCGTAGCTTCAATATTCACGAACAATAATAGAGCTACGGTAAGTAGAACGGCCGTTAGAGTTTCAGCATTATTGTTAGTTTAATTAATAAATTTTTACAAACGAAATTGATAAGATAGAGGAAACTCCAATGGCCCTTCTACCCTGACTTAATGTATTTTAATTTTCCCTTTTATTTTTAGTAGGAAATCAATCTTAACTACCCGTAATTCTAATGCTAAATTACTTCGAACGAAGGTATGATTATTCTAATTACATAATGCTATTTTGTTAACGAAAAAGGGAGAAGACCGTGATCACCCGTTGGATCTGAGCATTTAATGACGACCTGGGCTACAAGCTCGGCATTTTTAAATAATTTAATTATGTTTATTTTACCGTCTCTTCTTCACGATTTATTTTCTACCGCCGTAAATAACGAGATGCCGCTTAAACGCCCCTGTCTTTTGCCAGTGCACCAGAGAAGGAGAAGAAGTGAGGAGATAGTGAGAATAAAAATAGCAATGGAAAGTAGTGTAGGCGCGCGTGGGAGTGAGTGAGATGCTCTGGCGTACTTGATCGAATCCTGTCGCAATGTTTTTATACGGGACGAAAACAAGACGGCAGGCCGAGATTCTGTAAAGCAGAGAATTCTTCCGGGCTATTACGGTCGCCAGGTAATTGGGGGTAAGCAAATTCTTCATCTGAATTTCAAAAATCCTCAATTTGTCACGTTAGACCTTCACTCAGAATTGCCCCTTGGAAAATTCTGAGTGCAATCGTGTAAATAAATTTCGGATCCTTGAGGTTCTCATTTTGCCGTTTCGACATACAACAGAAGTTTAGTTTATTCGTAATTATTTTTAAAAGTGTGAAATCCATACGTACAGGAACCTTCAGGGTCTTGAAATTTCGGGACGTTGAAATAATTTATTTTTCAAAACAGGTCAGTAATTTTCAAATATAGCTGTTTGTTCCAAAAATGTTTTTCTTCAAATTTTTCATTTTCACCATTTCAGTCAGAAAAATATTTTTTGAGAATTACAATTAGTAAAGTAGTAAAAAATGTCCACGAATAAATAAGCTATTATTCATTAAAATTTAATAATTTTCCGAAAACTATTAATAAGCAATAAATATAAAAGATTTCATGCCGAAAACCTTGACGAAATTAATTTTCTCTTTAAGTTTAAAAATTTATTTATTTCAAACAATGAATTTGAATCAAGTTGATTAAAATTTTAATTAATTTTATTGTTTAATTTTTCTTAATTCAAATTTTTTTTTTAGTTTTTCAAGTATTTTCGTCCTTTTGTAACAAATTGCAATTTAATTTACAACTCAATGGATAAAACTTTTTTTACCAACTTATTATTCAATCTTTGCGATTTCGCAAGAATAAGAATTTAAACTGTTCAATTAAAAAACATTTATTTGTGAATAATTTCATTTAAAATCTTTATGAATATTTTTAATACAATTTATAATTTTTATTGCTCCGATTTTATATATTTTTAATGAAAGATTCTTTAATAATTAATATGCCTAATAGAAAATAATGCAATCTTTATTGGTTCTTCCAAACTTTATTTATTATTTAAATTATCATCACGATTGAGACAAAAGCTGTACGTCTCATAAAAAAATCGTTTTAAGTAAATTTTTCTATCTATTTCCATCGTCTTTAATAATTACAAGAATGCTATAATGGAGTAATATTCAAATTACACTGCACTATCAGAATGCAATAAGCAGCACTAGTTTCGCGAATGCATGGAAATGATGTGTCAGTAGGAAATCAGGCTGGCTCGTTCGGGCCCAAGTTTGAGCCTCAGGGTTTTACTTATTAGCGTCATATTAGGAAGTCAGATCAGGGCCTAATCAGGAAACCGCATCAGGGCCAGATTAGACAAAATAATCAGGGTCAGTTCCGGAAATCAGATCAGGGCCAGATCGGGAAACCTATTGAGGGCCGGATCAGGATAAAGATCGAAATCGGACAATTTCTACACCGGAGAAATGTCTGCAAAGCCTCACAGGCTTTGGATTCTCCTTCACTAGTTTCTAATCCCGTGGACTGAAGCATGTTCTTGTAAAGTTGCAAAGTAGACACGTCCATTCGGGTATGTTACAAAAATGTGATTTCTGGGTGGCAAGTTAGGTTGCTGCAGCGAATGTAGTCGAGCGGGCCTGGGGTACAATTCGAAAGCATAGGCTGTAAAATATAAGCTGTGTCCGTTATTTTCTATATGTATTTCAGCTAATACTGGACCAGGAGAATTCGAAAAATGACCAGGTCGAATTGTACTATCCAAAGCTGCTTCATAATGTTCGCCAATTTCCGTTCGTATAAAATAGCGATAGTCCCCGACATAACGAAATACATCAGATTGTATCCACAAAGGTATGTAATCATTATTTTGTCTTACGACATCTGCTATATAAGTCAATTCATCAATTTCTACGAGAAGACTGTCTGGCGGAATATGCTCTGGAAGTCCATCTGCACCTAATATTTTTGGAAAAAAGTATATTCATAAATTTTTTGTATCGCTAGTATGTTTTAAAGTTGGTTTTTTTTAATATCTGGTGGAAAATTCCAACTATTTATTAGGGCAGAAAGCAAATTTCAATTATCTTTTAGGTTGGATGTTGAATCTTTTTTGTTTGAAATTAAAATTTCATTCTTGGTACAAAATTAATATTTTTGTTTGAAAATGATTCTTTTTCGGTTGGAAATCAAACTATTTCGTTAACAACTAATCTTTTTTATTAAAACACAATTATTTTCGGTTAAGAATTATTATATTTTGATTAAGGCTTCATCTAATTTGTTCAAAATTCATCCTTGAAGCCTAATTCAATTTTTTTTATCTTAAATACAAATCTTTTTTTATCAAAAAACAAGTAATACATGATTAATTGAGAATTTATCTCTTTTGGTGCAAAACGATCTAATTGGATTAAAGCTAAATAACTTTTCAAAAACCTTAATTTTTTCAGTAAAGACTCATCATTTTATTTCAGAATCCATGCTTTCAGGTTGAAAAATCAAGTACTTTATAGAGAATTTGTCTTTTTGGCTTGAAAATTTGACCGATTAGTATAAAAATAAACAATTAATTGAAAAATTAGACGTGTAATAGAAAAATCATACTTTTAGTGAAAAATTTAACAATTTGTTGAAAAGATAAACCACTTTTATGAAAAATTGAGTATTCACTGGAGAATCTTTTTTTTTTAATCATATTTATGAATTACCAGTTCTACTGTTTTATATTGTTAAAAATTCCTTATTTTTGGTAAAATATTAATCATATGGGTGGAAAATTCCTTTTCTTAATTTAAAGTTTCAATGTTTGGTTTAAATTTCATATTTTTCAGTTCATAATTCAAATACTTGCTTGAAGTTAAACTATTTTTTAGATATTATATTGATTCCTTTTTGTTCAAATTCATTTTTTTGTTTAAAAAAAAATCTTTTAAACTATATCTATTTTTTTGAAAATTCCTTTTTTCTCAAATTCACAGTTTTTTTCAAAAGTTAAAGTTTGTGGCGGAAATTTTTTTTTTCTAGAAATGAGCTTTTGCCTCAAATATTTAACTATTTTATTTCTTGTTGAAAATTTATCCTTCTAAGTCGAAAATTCGACTATTTGGTAGACAATTCATGTATTTTCTTAGGAACTTTTTTTTAATTGGCTGACGTATAAAAAATTGGTATTGTTTTTTAAGAATCTAATAATCTTCAACTTTCACAATATTTTTCATTTAGTTTTTAAAGTTCTAGATAAACTTATAACTTTACTTCTATAAGAAAAATTCATTCTTGTATTTATATATAAAATCAGCAAAGGCAGATATTATTTATTTTATGTATTTATTATCTTACATAAATTAAGTGTTGAATGATTTATGTCATAGAACAGAAAAATGTTGTGCAAAAATATATTTTAAAGTAATCTGTTATATCATCAGAGATGGTAACTTACCGACAGTAGATTAACCCTTTAAACCATGAAGGCAGAAAATCTACACAATATCGATCAAGTTAAGAATCTTCGATAATAGAAAATGCTTAGAGTCTAGATCAGACTAGATGGAAAATATTATTTTCAAATTAAAATTATTTCCTAAAAAAAAGATCCTACTCCATCTTCTCTCCATTGGGAATTTGACTACAAAACTTCTGATTAACACCTAGCTAAAAATTAGTGTTATTTTCTTGAATTAAGACTTATATTCATGTAAAAAATTTTGTTCTTTTATTTACATTAAAAATTAGATAAATTCCAAATGTTTCAAATCGAGGAACTCTTAAATTATAATCATGATTCTAAATCCATTACAAATTATAATTTTTTAATTATGCTATACAATTTTTAAAATTTAAACTAAAATTTAAAAAAGTAACTATGTTCAAGCAGATAAACTTAGTATTCTTTATAAATAACAATCATAATGTTATACTACACTCACAGTAGAAATAAAGAAAACCTGATAATAAAAGCAGAAGAAGTCTCGTCAAAATCTTCATTTTTTTAAACCTACCAAACTACAAGAGAACACACAACTGATTTGCAAATAATTTCTTGTAAAGATTATATCGCCGATAATGACTGATATGTATGCGAACTTTTATAACTTCTAGAAAATAAAAAGGCTTTAATTGTTCTTATAAATACGTAGATGAACCAGGTAGGTTATTACTTTCAGATGTGTTATAAATTACCTGTAACGAAGGCAGCAATTAAAACGATTATTTTCCTTATCTTTTAGGAACTTGTCTCAGCGTATAAAAATAAAACAACCTGCAGAAATAAACTATTCCATTAAAATGCATAATAAAATTCCACAGAAGTTGCAAGCCAACTTTGTTGTTTTATGGAAGCCTCCTTGTGTGGTTGGATTTAAGATCCAGGTGTATGCTGCCTAGCGTAATGGGGCGAAATTAAAAGGGAGGTGAATTGTGTTGCGATCGTGCGACCTCCAACCTCTGTGGTCAAACGGGCGCTAGGGCGGCCCAGTTCGATGCGGTAGTAGGTAAGTAGGCGAAGGCTGGGTAATTGTCTGGTGAAAGCGAGGTCTGCTGCTCGACCGTCTGTTAGATCGGACCACTGAGAGACCGTCGTCTACGAAACTTCTTGACAGTGAGAGGGTGCGTGGTGTGGTAGACAGGACTACTATTAGATTGTGGCCTAGAGATGGAGAGCCACTTGCCGCGGACGCAGGTTCTGGTGCTCCTAAGGTGCTCGGAACAGGGGAGCTAGGTTTCAAAGTAGCGACAACAAGAACGTCTTGTCTACAAGAAGTGTTGGAAGAGGGTGCTCAGAGGAAAGCGTCCTAAAGGCGGCGGAGGCGGATCTCTGTTGGTGCAAGAGCAAGCCTTGCGCTTGCTGGGCATAAGTCTGGACATGCAGGCAAGGAGGAGATGAATAAGCGGAGAGAGAAAGAGAGAGATTGCAAGAGAGCGAGAGAGAGAGAGAGATGGATCGTAAAACCTCAGAGAGTGCACCCGCAATCAGAGGAAAGAAAGAGATATTGCAGACCTCTAGGGTGCACTAGCAATCAAAAAGAAAGCCACACGAGAGCTCGAGCGAAGAAGGGAGCAGCTCTTTTCTTTTAGAAAGATGAAACCACATCATTCATTTAATTGAGTCCCACTGACTTTTGGGAGTGCGAAGGAGAGACCTGTTTTATATTTTTCATTACTATGAACATTATTTTTATAGACATAAGAATTTTAATGTTAAATTATAATTTTTGTACAATTTTCGTGAGACGTTCGGCGGAAGAAGGCAGCAGAAGAAGGAGAGCGGTGGCCACACCGTTCTATTGCGATTTTATTGGCGGGGGAGTCCGGCCCAGATAGCAGGCCGGCAGCCGACCCTTCTTCACCCGAGCTTTCGCGCGTTATGGCATACAAATACCGGTGCTTGTGCACATTGGGCACTTACTCTGTGACGATCGTCTGGACCACCTTGTCGAGAAGATTGTTTGCGACATTGTACCTTTTTGGGAAATTACACAATTTAAATCAATTCCAGTCTTCTCTCAGGTTTTTTTTCAATAATGGTCAGTACGCTCCCAGAAGTAGGGTCGACGAATCTTTACTAACTTTTTTTCCATGCCGGTAAGCTCTTAGTAGCTTCGACGAATCTTTTATTTGCTTCTTTTTGCTGGCCAGTACGCCCTTAGTAGCTCCGCCAAAATTCTCTTTCTCTTATCCGGCCAGTACGCTCGTGGTTGCTCTGCAAAAATTATCTCTCTCTCAGACAGTTACGCTTTAAATAGCGCCACCAGCATCCTTTTAAGTTTTTCTGGCCAGCACGCTCCTAGTATCTCCGCCTGATCACGACGAGGCACGCTTCCGCCCCGGCAAACGTACCCGAGTCCGCCGCCGTTTTGCCGCTCTCCGCAACTCGTTGTCATCAAGTTCTCAACTCCGGCCTTCAGAGCTGGATAGCCATCCTACGATCCATCGTTTAAACCAGGCGATACCACACTCTGGACAGCTCTCGGCCTACCTTGGTAACAAACAGACTAAGTGCAGTCTCACTTAGCGTACATCTTGACCTGCTGGTCCCACTAAGGCATTTTTCCTGATTCTGACGAATCCCTCAAAACGACCGCGATTTGAGGACGCACTGCCATAGCACTTTTTTGTTCACCAAGTCAAACACTGCTTTGAAATCTACGAACAAAGCGACTAGTTTCCCTTTCTTTCTACCCAAATTCCCGTGAACTAAATAGTTAAGCACGTAGATGTTGTCTATAGTTTCTATTTCTTTTCTAAATCCCGTCCGATTATGTGAGATACTTTATTTTTGTTCTACCTGACTCTCTAACCTTTTTTTAAGATTTCTGCATATATTTTATAGCCAACTAACATGAAAGTGATCCCTCTGTATTCCTCTACCTTATTTCCTTCCCCTTATTGACAAGCGGTACCACCAGACCTGTCGTCCACTTTTCCGGTCAACCTTTCCCTTTCCAGACCTTGTTGCAGATCTTTCACATCCCATCCTGAATCACTTCTCCTCCATACTTCAGCTGCTCGTTCTAAATCCCATCTTCTCCTGTCGCCTTCTTTCTATTTAACCTATTTATAACCTCATCCACTTCTTCTCTTTTTATCTCGTTCGCTTCCTCAATTTCTCCTTGGACAATCCTACACTTTTCCTCTTTGACCTTATTTTGCTCTCCCCCTAATAGACCCTTTAAATAATCCGTCCATTTCTCCATTTCTATTTCTTCGTTAACGCCCTTCCTTTCACCTTTATCCTTATTTACCACATCTCACACCCTACCTTCTTTGATCGCTTTTTCTACTTCTGCTTTATATTCTTACTTTCCCCTTTATCTTTTTGTTTCCAGCATCTTCTTCTGTTCTTTTTTCCTCCTGTTACACTCCTCCTTTCTCATTTTCCCTTTTCTTTATTTGCTTACACACTCTCTAATTCTCTCTTTACTCTCCCAGCATTTCTCGTCCCACCAGCCTCTCTTTCCCTCTACTATTTCTCCATTAGTACCCAGCTCATCTTTTACATTTTCAATGGACCCATGCAACCTTTCAATTAACGAGTCTATTCCCTCCTCTTTTTCATACCTATCTTTCTCCTTTTCCATATTTTGTTTAAACATTTTTAATCTACTACCCCCTACACTCCCATTTGCGTGTTTCTTTCGTACCCTTTTTCCTTTCTTCTTTTGCCGCGCTTGCTGACGTCTCTTTTTAGTGTAGCTATGACTGGGAAGTGCTCGGATCCTATCTCATTTTCTAGCTTCATACTCCCTATCCTAGGCCGCATTCTGTCTTTAGCAAAGATGTAGTCTATTACTGTTGCCCCCTTTCTAATGAATGTAATCTCCCCTTCCTCATCACCTTTCATATTGCCATTGCATATAAACCATTCTATTTCTCTCATCATATCTAGCTACTTTCTCCCCTCCCTGCCTGTCACTCTATGTTAGGAGTTCCTTATATATGCCTCCTTTTCTTCATCCCACAACCCTTCCACTTGTTCGCCAGTCCATGCATTTACGTCCCCTCCTATTAAAACAAATTTTTCCTTCGTTTCCTCCAAGCACCTCCTTATTATTCTACAGCCTTACTCTTCCCCCCTTCTTCTGTATACACACACCGCGGCTATTACTACTTTCCTAATTATAATTTTTGTTATCATGGTTCCATCCTTTTTCTCCATGTCTTCATTTTTTCTCCCTTTTACTGCTAATTTTTTTTACCCCTGATACCATGCTGCCCATCCCTCTCCCTTTAACGTGTTCTTTTCTTGCTTCTTGCATTGTCTACATATAACCTTTCAGTAACAGCTTTTTTATTCCCTTACAGTCCTTCAAACCTGACACATTCAAGGAAGCAATTTTCACGTTGCTTTCTTCCCTTCCCTCTTCTTTTCTCTTCACTTTGTTTCCCCTTTGCCGTTTGGAAACTCCTTTGATTAATTATAGACTCTTTTTCGTCTCCCTTCCCCCTACCTTTCTCAAGACTGTTTTCTTTTGTCCTTGATTCTTCTAATTCTTTAATCCCAGCACCATTACTCCCCATTTATCCATAACCTGTCTCTCTCTATCCACACCATATGGCCCTTTTTTCTCTCTACTCAGCTCTCTGCTCTATTTGCCATCTCCTTTTCCTCTCTCTCCATGTCAGATCTTCTGCAATTTTTTCCCTTCTTCCTCTAAATAATTTTTTGTCCTTCATAATTTTCTTTTTCTCCTCTTAACTCTCCACTTTACTAGAAACATTCCTTCTTTTTCTTTCTTTGTCCCTCCTATTCTTTTGACACCTTCTACCCTTACCTGCACTCTAATATGTCGCAAAAGATTTTTTATTTCCACTTCTCCTGTTTCACTCTTCACTTTTAATCCCTTAACTACTATGTTATTTTTCCTCTTTGCCCTTTCTTCTCCTTCTAATTTTCTTTCGATCTCACTAAGTCTTTTCTTCAATCTTTCATTCTCACATTGGACGCTCTTTTCATTCCCTTTAACTATTTCGTCATTCTCTGTTTCCCCCATATGCTGATTCCTAATTTCTAGACTGCATACCCGTTCTTCCAACTGTTTTATTTCTCTAGATCTCTGTTCTTCAAACTCTCTCTGTCTATTCTTGATGCTCTCTAGCTTACCCCAAACCTTGTCCTTCTCCTCCTTCCAGCGTTTATCCCATTCTTCCCATTTTTCTCTGACCTTTTTCACTTCCCCCCTTACATCGTTTCCCTGCCTATTCATATCCCTATTGATTTCATCCAATCTCTTTCTTGTTTCCTCTCTAAAGACTTTAATGAGAGCTTCCAATTTTTCAAACATCCCCCCATCCCCCTATCACTCTCTCTGATGTTTTCCGTTTAATTCTTAATCTCTTGTTATCCTGGTCCCTTTCTACATCACCTTCCCCAGCCACTATTTTCCTTTTTTCCTCCCCTTCACTGCTAGTCGTGCTTGCCTTTTTTTGCCATTCGTCCAGACTTCTGTACCAACTCGCGTTGCCTAGCTTGTTAAGGCGCTGTAAATGTGAGGGCCTCCTGCGTTGCTTCCGCTTGCTTGATAAAAAATCATCCAGATATATACTCTTTTCCATTATTTTTATTTGAAATTAAAAACATATTTTTCAAAACTTCAAACATTGAAAATTACTTTTTTATATACAAATATTTGATTATTGTATTTTAATAAATTAGGAACATTTATGAAACAAATTCCTTATTGATTAAAATTCGGAAATTTTCTATTTTAGATATTTTTTATGATTCTTAAATATTATGAGTATTTGAATTTTGTGATTTTTGTTCAAAAAATTTGAATTTTTTCTTTAAACCTCTATCACTTCGGACACTTTGGAAGATTAGTTTTTCATCAAAAGAGAAACTATTAATAAAATAGATTAATTTTGAACCAAGTAAAACTAATATTTAATCAAGTACATTAACTCTTTAATAAATTTTAAACTGATATTAATATAAATTCGATAACGTTTTGGAGGAAATTATAGAATTGGGAAATTCTTTAATGATAAAAATCTAACCAGAAAGATGCCAATTTGGACAAGTCATCATTCGGAAATTTTACTTTACGGGAATTTTGTTATTGGGGGATTTTATCAGTTGGAAATTTTATGATTTGGGAATTTGATTATTATAAAATTATATTCTTCGAAAATTTCCGTTTTCAGCAATTTTCCAATTCAGAGATTTTATTGTTCGGAAGTTTTATTATGGTAATTATAATGGTACTACTCTGGCACTTTTATATTCGACGATTTTCCAGTTTGATAATTTTATTATTTAGAAATGTTATTGCACGAGTCAAAAAATTCCTTTAAATCTTCTAAATTTTTCTAGCAGTTTTAAGAACATTTGTTTAATTTTTGCGTAATATTTAAAAAAAAAATTTTAAAGCTTCTTAAGTTTTTGTTCGTGTTTTGAACCAAAAAAGTACTTTTTCCCCACTGTGCGACCATCCGTAAACACGATAACTCTCGCAAAAAAAAGATCAAATCCAGCTTTGGCACACTTTCTGTATGTCTTTAAAGAAAGAAAAAGTTTGTTAACCAGCCACTTTGAATAAAAATTCAAAAATGTATTCAAAAAGTTATTCCATTTTGTGGCCAAACTTTTTAAATAAATTTTTTAAAGGAAATTTCTTAAATCGTTTAAAATAATTAAAAATTCTTTTACAGATTCAAAAGTTTTTTCGAAATAAAAAATCATTAACAATTTCCCGGCAACTCTTAAGAAAATTATTTTGGTTTAATCCTCCTATAGTTGTTAAACCTTTTCATAATTTAAAATATTCAAACTTTTTTTATTCCTGCAAAATTAAAAAAAAATGGTCTTGAAATTTTTTTGATTCTTCTTTCACAATTTTGAAAAAACTCTTGCAGTCTTTTTAACAATTTAGGAAATAATAAAAAAGGTCTTTTAATTTTTCTGCCCATAGCATACATTCAGATAGAAATCGTTAAAAATTTTTCCACTATTCTTCCGAACATTGTTTTTATTCTCTTGACGCCCTGCAAAATTGAGTTTACCTGAAATCTTTCTAAATCCTGGGAACTTAAAATAATGTTTTTAAAGTCTTCCATATTTGTTCCACATCTTTTGAAATCTTCAAAACTAAAGATTAGTCTTTTCCAAACAAACTTAAATCATTTAAATTTTTTTCAGGTACCCAGTGATGCTAATATTGGTACCCTGTGCTACTGCGCTTGAGTTTGAGCTGTGCGCTGATTGGCCGCACTTCGCGCGCGATTTAAAATTACTTTGAGAAAAAATTCTTCTCATTTAAATAAATAATTATTTTCAATCACTTACAAGAAATTTCTTTTTAAATTAAAAGTTTTGTAAAATATATTTAGTCTTTTAAATTCAATGAAAATAAACTATTATCGAGAGAATATATGTCTTTTAATTTTTGTTTGCCTATAAGCAAAAGTTACACAGTTTATATACATTCTTGTGTATTTTTTATTGATTATTTATTTAAATTACAAGAATTATTTTTTTAAATAATTTTGCATGCGCGCCAAGTGTGGCCAACCAGCGCGCAGCCCTAACGCAACCACAGTAGCACAGGGTGCGAACATTGGCATCACTGCAGAAATCTTTAAAAATATTCAGTTTTAAAATCTTTCGCAATTATTAAAAAGCCTCTAATTTTTTTTTACAATTCCTGAAAATAAATTGTTCCCATAATTTAATTTTTATTTTCTCTTCGAAAAAGTAAAAAAAAAATAATAAAATGTGCTCCTCTTCCATGTACCTTGAATTTTTTATATGTCAAGGCTGGCACTATGTACTTACAACGCCAGTCAAGTTCACAATGTGTGCTCAGGAAGGGGTAACTAAAATAGCAGAATGGTATGCATACACGAAATATCTGATTATTCACCAGAAATCTTTTTATAAAACTTGCGCGCTATTCGTGTTTTCGTAAATTAAAAAAAATGATGTCGCTTTATATTCTGATGGCTACACGGGTCTTTCTTTTAAATTCTGTTTGTGAGTACTTATGAAATTGTATCTTTAAAACAACTAATAATCCAGTCGACGCAACACTTCTGTATGCACTAATAGGTCCCCGAAATTAATTTTTTTTTTTGGTCAGAAAAAGGCCCCCAATCCCAAATACCTTTAGTAGTTTCTCGAAATTTAGGCCAATTTTTTATTAAATAATTTGTTGGAAGAATTTAATTATTTATTCAGAACAAAAATTTATAAAATCATTCTTAGCATTTCTGAGCAAAAATACAAGTTTTTTGTTTCTTAAACTTTTTGTTTCCGAGCTGTTTGCAATGTAGAGTGTTATAAACAAATGATTTTTTAAAAAAATTGCCTATTCGCGCAAAGTAACTTCAGAATATATTGCTTAGAAAAATGTCAAACTTGTACTCCGTCTATAATGAATATAGACGATTTTAAGTAAATTTCTTAAATTGAGGAAAATTAAAACAAAATTATTTTTAAAAAAAATTCAAAACAATATGTAGATGTTTCAAGATTATGAAATACAATTTCTAAGCATTTTAAGGATTTTCAAATAATTAAAAAGAGAATAGTTTAATTTTTAATTTCAACAGAGAGCTCTAATTTTTCAACAAATCTATAGATGGAACTAGAATTTATCCAGAATAATAATAATTCTGGCTTCGAACCGGGAATTATAAATTTTTTACGAATTCCGAACTAGTACTGAACATTTTCAAAAAGGAGCCAAATTCTGAATTGGAACAGCAAATTTTTCCAATGAATTCCAATTCTAAGTCGAAGAATGGAATTTTCCAACTTTAACCACTGCTGATTTGAAACTGGTATTTATTCAAAAGATTTATAATTTGACTTAAAACAGAGAATTTTTAATTTCAATAAATTGCAAGTTGGAACAGGAAGTTAAAAAAAAATCATTCTGATTCTAAGTTGAAACGAGATATTTTTGAAATCAAATTAGGACTTCGAATTAAAACAGGGAATTTCAAAGAAAAAATATATTTGTTATTAGAAACGGAGAATTTGTTAAAAGTTTAAAAATTACGGATTTGAACAAGGAATTTTCTATTCTAAACAAATTTTAAGTTAGAATTGAAATTTATCTAGAAGAATAACAATTCTAAATGAAAAATTGATTTTTTCTTAAATTATAATTCTTATGGCTTAAAAAATTGTTAAAATAATGTTAAATTTGAAAAGAATTTTAAAATAAATTAAAAGTTTAGAAGGATTTCTAAAAATCGAAAATGATATATAAATCTCTGAGTATAAAAACCAAGAATGCAGAGGCTTTTTTAGAATTTTGGAAGGTTTCTAGAGAATTGAATTTTTTTTAAATTAAAAAAAAACATCTGGAAGATGCGCATATTGCGATACAATTTAAAACCTTTGTAACGGCACATTTTTTTACGTTTTAAACAATTTAAAGGAATAAATGTTGGAAAAATTCCAATTATTTTATAAAAATGTATTGCTGCTTTGATACAATTTTAAACTTGATTTTAAATTGAGAAACATTAGGAAAAGATATAAAATTATTTCAACAATTTAAAAACCAAATATTGATTTTTCAGTATATTCAAATTATAATTATAGAATTAATATTAATTATTTAAAATTATTTTTTCGCTGAAAAAAATATTAAGCCAAATTGAAAAAGATTTTAAATGATTTTCTAAAATCTGCAGAAAGAATGTAGAAGCAATTAAAGCAAAAAAAATCATTTTGCTGAATAATTTATAATAGAAGAATAAATAATAATAAAAGAACTATCATTAGAATTTGTTTCTACTGCAAACGTTAATAGAAATTTTATTTGCTAAAAATATGCTTTGTAATCTCTTTTAAGCAAGTCCATATAGCATTATTCAGCATTAACATTCAAAGCATGTTTAAAGAAGATAATTTTTCTCAAGGGCATCAACTTATACATTCACTTAGATATACATATTTTCAATGGTGGCCTAAATTATACTAAATTTTCTCAACGAAAATTATTCATAATAAAAAAATTTTAATTGTAAAAGTTTTCTAATATGGGAAAATAATTTTATTCCTAAAGTTTTGATAAAACACTAATATTTGAGAACTTTTAACACTTTCAAAGAGATAAAAGAAAATGAAAATAAAAACAACATTCTTCATTTTTCATGATTAATTTGATAGAAGCTCCGAATTTTATGAAATGACACTTGAAAGATTCAGAAGTCTTGAAGAGATTAAAAAATAATCTGAATCCTAAGAAGATACTAAAAAATTAAAACGGGTGTAGATTTTCTAGTTTTAAAACATTTTAAGCGAATACATTTTTTTTAATCCTGGGAAAATGTTAAATGATTCTTCATTTTTAAATAATAATTATAAGAGAAAATTGAAATAGATTTTCAGTTATTTCAAATGATTTTCTATTATTTTATACAAGAATGTAGAAGATATCAGAACAAACATTTTTTTAATTCGCAAGATTAACAATTTTGGAGTGAAAGCGCGTAAGTTTCAGAAATATTTAGGATTTTAAACAAAATACGAAAGATAATTTGAATTTTAAAAATATTAAAAATAATTATGAAAAGAATTTACAACTTTTTATTATTATTTCTATGAAAATAAAAAGGACTCTATATTTTGAAAAATTAATTATAACAGAAAATTTGAAAATATTAAAAATTAGTTTTAAAATTATCAAACAGCAATCTGGCCGATTTAAAGGTAACTTTTTTAGTTTTAAAAGATTAAAAACAAATTCAAGGAAAACTTTAAATAATTGCAAAAGATATTAAGAACCTTTAAATAAAATTTTAATATAATTCAAATCGCGAGAAGAATCGAAAAATTAAAATTAATATTCAGATTCTTGACGAGTTTCAAAAAAAGACTTCGAAGCTTTCAAAGAATTTCCAAAGATTTTAGCAAAATTGAAATTAAAAAATATTTTGAAGACATTCAAATTATAATTTGAAACTTTGATTATTGTAAACAATTAAAAACAATATATAGATTTTTTAAGATTCTGGGGAACAAACTTTTAATAATGCTCGACAAGATTTGAAGAGATTTTCGAAATTTTCAAAACAATATCTCATTTCCCTGAAATATCAACATTACATTTTTTGTCATATTTAAATTGTGTGTGAATGAAAATACGACTATTTAAAAATATATTTTTTGGTTGAAAAATAAATGTTTGGTTAAAGATTCTTCTGTGGAAGAAATTTCATATTTTTAGGTTAAAAATATCATTGGTGAAGAATTCATCTTGAAAAAATGTTAAGTATAGCTTTTTTGAAAAATTTCACAGATGATTCTAAATTTGGGAAAATTCAAAATTTGAAAGAATTTCCAAAAATAGAAAATAAAATTTAGATTTTTGAGATTCAAACAAAAAATTCCGAAGCTTTTTCAGGGTTAGGAAATGTTTCAAAAGAAATACTTCTTCTTTAATATTTCTACCAAAATTTTTCACGATTATGAATTACAAATATTTCAAGTTTATTGCTCTGACTGATGATTGTTTGAAAATGATATAAAAATAAATTTAAAAAATATTTCATAACGAAAAAAATAAAATACAAGAACATGATTTTTATTGGGAAAGAAATAATTTTTAATAAACTGTCATACACGATTTCAAAAATAATACTAAACTCCTATTTTATACAAATTTAAATTATTATAAATTTGCAAATTACATTATTTAATATTTGTAAATTCGATAATATTACGAACTGTTTTCCGGTTTCAAGAAAGGAAATAACCATCGTTAAGATATTATGAAAATTTGTTAATGATTTATCGTTTCGAAAAACCAATTTTTTGAGAATATTGTAAATTATTTCAAAAAAATTCAAGGAAGGTTGGAATAAGTAAAACATTTAATTCTAAAATATTTCAAATTGAATATAAAAAGTTATATCCTAGCCTTATTCAAAAGTTATAATTTTTAAAATAGCAGGAATTGAAATTTCAATACTCAAAGTTTTGAATTTAGCTCTCTAAAATTTTAACGATTTAAGGCTTTTTTCCAAACAATTTAATTTAAAATTGTTTCCGGTCCGAAAATAAATTTGCAGTCATTTTCCGCTCCAGCGCAAAATGGAGGAAAAAATTACTTTTTTGGTTCGAAATAACTTTGAGCCCACAAATTATTTGTTGAAAGAATGTTTTTTACAATTTTCCATAATTTTACTTTTTTAAAGTAATATTGTAAGAAATTTAGATAAAAACAAAATAATCATGGATAAATTTCTTCTTGAGATTATTATTGTCAATATTATAAACAAACTAAATAAATAAATCCATTAATCAGCCATTTTTCGACAGAGAAATTGTTTTTTCTTGGTTGTCATTCATTATATTATGAGCTTTGTGATTAATAAAAAGAAATTCAGCATTTAAAACAAATGTTATTATTTTTTTAACAAATGTAATAAACAAATAGATAGATGATACAGTTTTCAAAAGAAAAATTGGTTTTTTCTATAGAAACTTTTTAATTGGAAACTTCATGATTATTTCAGAAAAAATTAATTATTTATGGATCAATTTTATAATATTTTAAACAATTTTGATAAACAGTGGCATTATTGGCGATCCAGCAATTGAAATGATCATTTCATCCATTTTATGATTTTCAAACGAATCTAAAAAATAAATGCATTCTTCGGGCATCTGCCAAAATAAATTTCTTTATTTTGATACCAGCCTTTTTAATTGGGTACACAATAATAATTGAATTAACGCTCATGCTCAGTTGATAAATTCTATGATGTTGCAAACAAGTTTAATAATAATATGCATTATTTCGGCATTTGCCGATCAATTTTTTTAAATCTCAGTCCTTTTAAAATTTATTAACTAGTTATGAATTTTGCTGAAATTATCATGAATTTCCCCATTAAAAAGACTGACTTTACGGAATTCATGGAATTTACAGAATTTAAAGATTTAAAGAAATTTACAGAATTGATCAAATTCACGGATTATAGTTATCCCGCGAATACCTTAAATTACGTAAATTCCCTGAATTCGTCGAATTCCGTAAAGAAAGCGTATTATGCGAGTTCCGTGAGTTCCATAAATTAAGCGTGTAACGTGAATTCCGCGCATTGAATGAATTCTGTTTATTTCGTGAATTCCGTAAAGAAAGCGTATTATGTGAATTCCGTGAGTTCCACAAATTAAGCGTGTGCTGTGAATTCCGTGCATTGAATGACTTCTGTTTATTTCGTGAATTCCGCATATTCCCTAAATTCAATGAATTCCGTTAATTCCTTCATATACAGTGAATTCATCGAATTACTTCAGTTAAATGAATTCCATGCATTTCTTTATTTCAATGAATTCCATGAATTTCTTGAATTCAATTAATTCCATGAATTTCTTCAATCGATTACATTCCATGAATTTCGCGAATACCTCGAATTCTATGAATTCCTGGAATTCCTTTAATTCCACGAATTCTATGAATTCCTGGAATTCCTTTAATTCCTCGAATTCTATGAATTCCTGGAATTCCATTAATTCCAGGAATTCTTCGAATATCTTGAATTCTGTGAATTGCATGAATTCCATGAATTCCGGATATTACATGAATTCCGAAATTTGTTCAATTTCTATTAATTCTGCGAAATATCTTGACTTACTTGAATTTCATTAATTTAGTGGTTACAGTCAATCACGAGAATACCTTGAATTCCGTGAATTGGGTGAAATCCGTAACTGAAGTGTCTGCGAATTTCATTGAGTTGCAGAAATTTAAAGTAAGCTGTGAACTCCGTAATTTCCATGAAACCCGTGGATTTCCCGAATTCCGTAAATTCCATAAATTCGGTGAATTCCGTGAATTATTTGATTTCAGTGAATTCTTTGAATTCCTTCAGTTAAATGAATTCCACGAATTCCTTGAATTTAATTAATTCCCTTAATTCAATGAATTCTTCAGTTAATGGAATTTCTTGAATTCCGCGAATCGAATGAATTCCATAAATTCGAAGTTTTCTTTTAATTCCTTGAATATCTTTAATTCCATTATTTCCGCGAATTTCACGAATGCCACAATTTTCTCGAATTACTTTAATTCTATGAACTTCGCAAATTCCGTGATTTTTATGAACTTCTTTAATTCCTTGCTTTCCATTAATTTCTCGAATTCCTTGAATTCCATAAATTCCGTAAATTTGATCAATTTAGTGAGCTTCTTGAATTTCATGAAGTCTGCAAATTCCGTGACTGCTGTGAACTTTATAAATTCCTTCATTACTATGAATGCTATCAATTCCGCGAATTCTGCCATTTACAGGAATTCTATGAATTTCATGAATTCTGTGAATTGTATAAGTGCTATGAATTTCGTGAATTCCGAAAATTCCTTGAATTCGTGAACTTTGTGAATTCCTTGAATTCAATTAATTCCGTAATTTCCTTGTGCACAATCTTCGTCTTACAAATGCTCTGAAACATATATTGAAATGCGGGACGATGACTTCATGATTTGCAACACTTACAATACATGTATTGTAATTTCGTCATTTTAATACCATAGTTGCAATTTTACCTCGCGCTTCTAAGATAGAAGCTTTGTAGAACTGTTTTAGAATTCTAAACATTTTCAACAGTCTAACTGAGATTCCTAGTCAGTGATTTTTTTAAATTGTTTAAAGTTTAAGTTACGCATGTGATACGTAACCTTAATAAATCTACATTTTTTTCTTGTCATATTAGATGCAAATGGACTTCCAGACCAGATTCCTGATAACAGCATTCTCGTTCGAATGGATGGAAAAACTTACGAGTCCGGCAGAATAATGACGCAAGACCAGTGGGTTTGCCCCTACTGGATGTTGGACGCACAATTCTTTCCGACGATTGGCGTGGATTCCATATACATACGACCACAATCGGGCTATGTTTATGAGTCAGCTTTATGGAATGAAGCTCCCCCCGGACATATTGGATCTAGTTCTCATAGCTCTATCCCAGTGGCAGTTAGAGTACACATACAACGTGAAGGACATCACATATATTATAAAGCTGAAGACTTCCAATTACAACCCGTTCCCAGTAATCCACCGCTAGAGGAAGCTACCGATTTTTACCCCCGTAAAAACTACATTTATATTGCTAGGATTAAAGGTCCTGTCTATGCTGCACCTATGATTGATTATACCCCGTACATAGCTCAACCTCATGGTAGCTCAAATCTTCATTTGTCTGAAGGTATGTTCAGAATGATTATGAAACATTTCAAACAATTTTGTAAATTGGGCTGCCAGATCGAAGAAGGCCACATTCACTTATTTCGCTGGGAGCAGGAAGACCCCTGGAGGCTTTCAGAAACACTTTTGAATTTTAAATTTTAAAGGCTACATCTAGATGTAGAAAAATTCATTTCTTATAACACATGTATCGAAAATTTCATTTTCGATGTCCCCGTAGCGGGTCGAAAGTTTTGTTTTCAACCTTAGACAATAAAGTAGAAACAGATGACTGCGAAAGTAACTTTACGGCGCAACCGTTATTGAGAGTATATACACTCTACTTCATCTGCAGTTGTCTGCAGCCATTCCCCCTCTTATCGAACCTCGTTTCGAGATTCGAGGCTAACATCAGGCTCCAACCTATATCTGTCACTGTCTACGTATTTAAAAAGAATAACAACTTTGATGAGACGCAAAGAAGTTTCAGGCATCTCAAGTCAAATTTTCGATACATTTTTTATGAAAAAGTGTATGTGCGACTAGGGGCGAGGCAACAATTTCACTTGTGTGATATCTGCCCTCTCTTCGCTTGGGCAGCTACCTTAACACTCGTGCAATTGTTGCCTTACGCGCCTTGTTGCGCAATATACTATTGATTCGTTTTTTACTTTAACTCGTGGTCAGTCATTCAGTTTCAAGGATTTTTAAATAAAATTTGTAGGGAATGTGGTTTGAAATGTCATTCCACTGATGGAGTAAAAGTAATTCAGAAATTTATTTACAAAAATGGTTGAAACTTCTTTCCTGAGTGCGTGGTGCTTATTGAACTTCTCTAACTTCCAGCGTTTTGTTTATCCAGCAAATTCCGAGCAATGAAAAACTTCCAGCGAAAAAGTTGTTAACAATAGTACAAAAAAGTTTTCTGGAAAATTATAGCCCAACCAAATTGATATTTAAGCAATTATTAACGTCTTATTACGAGAGCAGCTAGGCGATTCGCGCACGGGTTGCTGCGAGAATCTCGGATCCAATTATAATGCAGTTCACCGACTCCAAAAATAAAAACTAATCAAGTAAACAGGCATCAGATGTATTTTTGGGACAAACTGTACCAAATTAAATAAAAAAAATAAACATCTTATGGTTTTGATTCAATGGATTCTTAATTCCGATAATTTTTCAATGTTTCCAATTCGTGAGATTAAAAAAAGTGAAAGATCAAGAAAGTAAATTTGTTTTAATTTCTGTTGTAATAGGGTGTTGGTACTTCTTGGCACGATATTAACTAAATAAATTATTTTACATTATGCCGCTATCGAATTGAGACGTTAATAATTTCTTGAATATCAATGCAATTTTGCTAAAAATGTTCATAAAACTTCTTTGTGCAGTTATTAACAACTTTTTTACTGAAAGTCTTTTGTTGCTCAAAACTCGCTTGATAAACGAAACGTTGATAGTTAATGAAGTCCGATAAGCGACCGGCATCGCAAAAAATAAACAACAACTTTTTTTTGAATAAATTTTCGAATTGCTTTTGCTCTGTCACTTGTAAAACTCTTAAAACGACACTCACTTAAAATTGTATTTAAAAATCCCTCAAGCTAACTGACTGAGCACGGGTTGAAGTGAAAAACGAATCACAATCAATTTTCACGAAAAAGCCAGTTTTTCGGCTTTTATTAGAAAACTAAAAAGGCTACAACTTTTTGCCTTTGGGAGAAAAGCGCAATGAAATTCTGCATTCAGGTGTAGCCTTTAAAAATTAAAATTCGAAAATATTCAAGAAAGCTTCCACGGGCCTTCGTACTTCCAGCGAAATAAGTTTATGTGCAGTTCTTCGATCCGCCAGCTCAATTGTACAGAAGAAAATTGCATTTTTACATTCTCATCAGAGAAGGTATTAGATTCTTGTAAGATTTTACCCCCCCCCCTTCCCCCACTTTTGTCAAATGTCTACGTTTTGAGACCCCTCGAAGCAAGTGCAAAGTAAATAAATTATCCAGCGCGAAGCGCGAGATAAATATTTTATTTAGCGCGAAGTGTGAGAATCCAAAGTCGCGTGCCCTTGTCGCACTCACACTTGCGAACAAAGCGAGCCGCGCACACAGGGCGCGATGAGAATGTATCCACAAAGCGGTCAGATTTTTTATTTGGAAATGATTTAAGAAAAACTTCCGGCTAATATTAAACTATTCAAAAAGAAACATATACAGGCGGGCTTCTCAATAAGAGCATCTAAGGGTTGTAGGAAAGGGATTTTCGAGAAGTCTGGTAACCCCACTCTTCACCCAAATGCTCACTCCCTCGAAACGTAATCGGGTCTCTCAATAAGAGCGCTTTAATTCTAAACTGTGATTTCACAACTATTTCATCAAATCGACAAATGTGTCGTTTCACGAGAAAAGGTACCTTAGGGTTAAAAAATTGGTTTTCATTTTCTTAATGCGATCAAAAGTTTCTGAATCGCTCTTTCATATTAAAAAAGAATTACGTTCTGATCTGGAAAAATAGAATTGTTAATAATCTCAAAAGCGAGGCGTGAATCGTCCATTTCGACGCTCTTTCTCTCTTTCTGATATCGTCCACACTACACAGACATGTTTGAAGACACACATTAAAATAGTCACTTACACTTATTTTATAAAATAAAATGGTCATAAATAGAGACTCAAAAATAGTAGCTCCCTTATTTTTTGGTGTTTCTCATAAACTCATATTACTTATTCATCATTCATTTTGTACAATAAATATTGCTTACAAATATTATCACTTAAATTATATTGTAATAATCTTGAAATCACATTCATAATTAAATTGATAAATATTGTTCTAGTAAAGTAATATAAACAATTATATATTTATAAAAAAAATCATGAAAAATTTAAAATGCATTTTTTGTTCACATTTTTGGAATCGCCCATTAACTGCCTAACTAATTAGAGGGTGGGGGGTCACGCGAAAAAGTATGGATTGTTTTAAATGGGGAGGGGGGTTCTAGTGGAAGTAACAGACTTCGTCAAAAGTGTAACTGCTCTGTTAAAACTTTCTCTTTTTGATTGAACATTAATTTTTTTGATGGGAAATTAAACTATTTAGTTAAAAATGAGATTTTGTTGTTGTTGAGAATTAATTTTTTTAAATTGAAAATTTATCTTCTACATTTTAGCTTTAAAGATAATCGTCTTTAGTTCAAACATCCACTTTTTAGTTGAAAAAAATTTTGTAGATGAAAATACATGCATTTTGTTGAAAATTTGTCTTTTTCAGTAGAAAAAAATGTTCTCAGTACCTCTTTTGATTCTCGTTTTCTTTATTGCGTTTAAATGTTTTTCATTTAAATTAACACCTTTTTTGATTAAAATAACACCATTGACACTTTTTGTTGTGAATCCATCTCTTCTATTTAAATATTTAACTGTTTGTTTGAAAATTAATTAGCTGTGTTTGAATGGAACTGTTTTTCGTTTTAAATTGAAACATTTTACTTTAAAATATTGGGCACGACAAGTTTTTCTAGGGAAAATATCTTTTTGTTTTAAAAATTCATATTTTTGAATATACCATATTTTTTGGTAAAACATGCAACGATTGGTTTGAAATTATTACTTTCTTTGAAAATTCAACTGCATGTTTAAAAGTTAATCTATTTATTGAAAAATTAACTACTGTGTGGAAAATGAAATTTATTCTTAAAAGTTCTTATTATCGGTTGAAAAACAAAATTTTGTCTGTAAAATTGATGCATTTTGTTGAACATTCTTTTTTTGTTGAAGTAGAAAATTAATCGTCCTTTTTTTAAAAACTATTTTGTATAAGTCTTTAAGTTTTTTGTTCAAAATTTGTTGTTTTCGAAAATTGATTTTCTAAACAAAAAATTCAAATATTCCATTTGCATTAAAAAAATTATATTTCATTTTTCTTCGAAATTTTCAAACGAAAACATGAATTTTTAAGCTTTGACTGAAAAGTTAATTTATAATCCAAAAACAACGATTTCTTACAAAAATCACGCTTTTTTAATAAAATGCATCAATTTGTAACTAAATAATTAAATTTCAATCGATGAAGACTAATTCTGTACCAACATAGACGATTTTTTAACCAAATAATTTAATTTTTAGGTAAAAACAATAATTTTCAACCCGAAAAATGAAAGTTTCGACAAAATAGTCACAAATACATTAATTTTGCACGATTCGAAAAATGAAAAATACGACACTTATTATTATCATTATTATTATTTTTAAACTGCCAAGTTAGAAAAACGAGAAAGTCACTACTAATCAAATTTCAAATAGCGCTCTTATTGAGAAGCCTCATTCATCCAGTGGCATACAAAAAAAGCACAATAGTGGGGGTACTGATCGAACACGGACCAATCGTGGTATAAAAAAATTTTTGTCAGTGTTATTAATATAATTTGTTTGAGATAAGCTAGGGTGGGAAAATGTTGGTTTTCGTGCTTCGCGTTTGATGATGTATTTACCCCACATTCGTGCACAGACTTTTTCGAAGTTAAAGCTCAACGCACACGGCGTGCTTAAAAAGGGTTTTAAATTTTTTCCTGGTATTTTATATTTTTCTGTTTAAAATGTTTAAACGTTTTTTTGCGAGATAAGGCCCTTGAGTCACCTGTCAGGTCCTTTCTATTTATTCATTTTTCGTATCTTGTATCACTCACTTACGCACTTACTCACCCAGTAAGTCATCCATCGACCCACTCATTCACCTACTTACTCACTCACGTACTCACTCACTCACGGGGAAAATTGAAAATAAATTCTATTGAACTTTCGATTTCTGAAATAGTGAACATGCTACATATGAGTCAATAAAAAAGGTACATGAGAACAAAATTGTCTCATTTCGAAAATACATGGTTAAAATTTCTAGCCAGTGATTTTTATATTCTCGTCTGTCTGTCTGCCTGTAGATGGTAGTCTGTAGTTTGTAGGGACAATATCTTTCGAAAAATTCATCAGATTGGATTCTGCTTTCGCACACTTTTGTAAAGCCTAAAAAGAAATAACAAGTTCGTAAATCAGCTATTTTGAAACAAAATTCAAAAAGTTGTCAAACTATGCAAGATACGAAAAAAATGAATAAGCTGAAATTGCGATCCCTGGAGAGACCTACAAATTTGTAATGAATCACTTTACGATAGGATGCGTAGTTTTTGTTTACAGTCGTAAAAAACAACATTAAAAATGAAAAAATTAAAATTTTTCGGACTAATGACACAAGCTACGAAAAAAAAATTAGACATAACTTGTTATCAAAAAAAGAGATATAATTTTTGCTAGCACACGTAGTTTTTGCTTTAGTCTTAAAAATAACATTCAAAATAAATTTCTTTTTTTTAAACGACACAAATACGAACTAAAATCAACAGACAAAAGTTGTTCGCCTAAAAATATCTATAAATTTATTATTATTTTTCGAAAGGACGAGTAAATTTTCTTTCAATCGTAAAAAATAAGATTAAAAGGTAAAAAATTAAATTTTTGGAAAAAGGATAGAAAAGACGAAAGAGGACAAAGGATCCTATATAGGACCCTATATAGTATCCTTTATTATACCATACGCAGATGCAAAATAGTTTTTCTTTATCTAGAAAGCAAGATTAAAAATATAAAAAATTATACAAACAATGAAGTAAGAATTAATATGATTTAATGTTTATGCATATTATAAATTGTAAGGATATAAATTGATTGAAATCCTACACGTTTCTGCGCAGCCTAGAATGCAATTTAGAGCAAATAACATAACAAATATCATAATAATCATGATAAATACAATTTGTACTTTATTTTTCAATATTTGAATAAGCAATCCCAGGCAGAGTTACATAAAAATGTATTATATTTGATATAACAGTGTTGCGTATAATGAATGAAAGTTGAAATTTGGGACCAAATCGAGTGCAAAGCACGCGACACGTTATGAGAATGTTTCGTTAAAGCCGAAAGAGCTTTAACAAAAGAGAGTTCACAATCACAAAATCGAAGTTATCGGTCTCTTGACCTTTGATTTTAAAAGGTCTGTGCACGAATGCGGAAGAAATGCGAATACCGAGAGCAAAGTGTGATAGCCATCAATCGCGTGCCGTTGGCGCGCTCAAATGTACGAGCGAAGCGAGCCGCGCGCGTAGCGCGTGATGAGAATGTGCCCGCCAAGCAGGCAAGATTTTTTTAAAATTAGTTTAAGTTTAAGTTGTACATGAAGTACAAAACCTTCATAAATGTCCATTTTTTTCTTATCAAATTAGGTTCAGAGAGACTTCCAGATCTGATTCCCAATAACAACATTTTCGCATTGATGGATGAAAAAATTTATAAAACAGACAAAATACATGTGAGAAACGCGTTTTATTGTCCCTTCTGGTTGCAACAAGGCCATTTGTCTCATATGATTGAATTAGATTCCATCTATATACGACCAAAATCAGACTATACTTATGAAGCATCTCTATTGAATGATGAGCCTTTTAGACCTAGTCAAACTAGGAATCATTATTCTACCCCAAGGTCAGCTCGAATACATATCGTACGTGAAGGACATCACAAATTTTATAAAGCTGGACGATTTGAATTAGCAACGGTTCCGAATAATCAAATTGCAAAGGATGCTGATAATAAATACCCACGTAAAGACCACATTTATATTGCAAGAAAAGGAGGTCCTGTCTATCGTGCACGTCTTGTAGAATATACCCCAACCCAAGGTCAAACTCATGATGGCAACCATCTTCATTTGGCTGCTCATGAGTAGCTATCCTTATCTTTTGGACGGCATAGTGGAATCGAATATATTCTTGTCAAAGCGGTAATATCATTTAGTTTATGGAAAATTTGTATTTTTGAGTTATAATAATGTATCTTGCTGATGAAAAAGAACGTTAAAGTGAGAAAATTTGATTGAATAAACTTCATTTGGTTTAGTTGGTACCACCAAAAAGTTGGGTAGAGTCAACCATTTTTTTATAGTAGCAGGAAACTATTTTCTTCATTAAACAATATATGGGAGCGTGCATTAATTTTGATGGATTGTTTAAAATGAAATTGCGGGTATATTAAAAAAATTGGATATTAGTTAGTGGTTCAGAATATTGTCGGTAGCTACCCACTACCTAATTCCATCCTTCTGGCAGCATACAGATACCATATCAGAAAAACAACTATTCTCTTGGAAATATCCACGAATTGACCCATTTTTGGCATCTTCATAAAAAGTCAAATGTTGCTTACAAAGACAATGCAGAATAACGGTAAAGTGAGCAAAATGAATTAGTGCCGTAAATCTTGTTTGGCTTAGATGATCCTATAAAAAAGGTAGGTAAAGTCAACATTTTTTTTGCAGGTGAAACAAACTATTTTCTGGGGAAAATATTTTTTTGTCTGTACAGTTCAGTACCTATTTGAAGTTTTTGTTATCATCAGGATTAAGTTGTTAAAGAATGATCTAATTTCTATATTTTTCCAATTGTCATAATTCAACTTCAACTCCTGTCAAAGTATAGAAAAATAATTAAAAAATTGTACACAATTACAAAATGAGGATTAAAATCTTCTTATTAAAATAGACCAATTTCATTGTAAACATGCTTACTTTTTCTATAATTCTCTTTGTAAATGTAGAGTAGTGTGTGAGACAAAAATCGGTCGGCTTATGATAATTAAAGAATCAGTAAACAATTTTGTAATTTATTGGGCTTGTGTTAATTAGAAGATTTTAAGGTTTCTTTTGCGTGTCTTCTGATTAAATAAGTCGTTTAATAGTGGCAAGCGAATATGATTAACAGGCCGTTTTTCATTTGCTACAATTTCAAAACGTTAAAAATTTTGCCGCCCTTTTAGATTTTTAGCCTTAGTCAGCTGCCTACTTTGACTGTCCGGTAAATTCGCCACTAACGGAAAGAATTAACCTTTTTAACAACATACATTTTTCACCACAAACAGTTTTTCTTGTGCCGCGCTTTAAAACAAACCCATTTTATTAAATCAATTTATTAAAAAGCAGCTCACCTCCATTGCAGTAAAACACCTTCACATCCCAAGCCATTAAGAAAAAAAAGTAGAATGAAAGTTTTCAATAATTGCCGATTTTGGGGCTGATGGTGGGTGCGAACTAACTCTTCATACCCTGCTCCCTTTTTTTTTGTTCACGCCTGAGTTCTCGCCTGAGTGACAGCCGCAGATCCTTACCTCCGATTTTCTCAAAAGTGTTGGATTTGTGGAAAAAATATTTTTTTGTCAAGCGTGGCATCTCTTTTGACCATCTTTTCCGACATTTTCGTCCGCTTCTTTGGAATTTATTAGACACTTTCAGACGAAACATTTTGTAATCAACAATTTAAAAAAATTGTATCGACTGCAATACCGCTACAGCAAAAGTAAGTATAATTTTATTTTATCTTAGTAAAAGTTCAAATTATATATTCATATCTTACACTGCCTAAAAAATTGGGGGTTCAGATTTAGAGAAATTTTATAGCCATTCGACCATTTCCAAAGTCGATTATCTTATACCCTTAAAAACTTTCAAGAATTTTATTATTCGACAATTTTTCAATTCGATAATATCATTAGTCGGACATTTTTTAATCTTATAGTACTATCAACTGTAGAGAATTTTATAATTGGAAAATTATGGAAGGCGGTAATATTATAAACGGTCGGGAATTTTATTAATAGGGAATTTTCTAATTCGCTAATATTCTAGGCTATTATTATTTTTTATTGGGTCGTATGACCAGAGTAAAACATTCTCTGATAAATTGACTTCATTAATATTCTAAGCTGTCGCAAATTTTCAAATTCGGTTACATTATAAACTTTCGGGAATTTTTCAATTCGATAATTTTATTATTTCGAAATTCGATAATATTCTCAGCCGTCGGGAGTATTCCAATTCGGTTACATTATAAACTTTCAGAAATTTTATTATCCGGGAATTTTTCAATTGCTGAATATTGTAAATTTCTGATGAATTGTATTACTCAGGAGTTTTCCAATTTGGTAATTTTCCAACTCCGGAATCTTATTATTAAGAATTAATTCTCTCGGAATTTTATTACTCGGAAATGTATTGGTTCGAAAATTGAATTATTCGGGAATTTTTTAAATTGGTTATATTATGAACTGTAGAGAATTTTATTATTCGGGAATTTTCCAATTGGGTTACAACGATAAGAAGAGAACAGTGTAAAACTTGTAAATACAGCCAACGTCACCTCCAGCAAAATAGGGTATTTGCTGGTGTTTGCTTAAAATAAAACGAAGAATAATTAGGACTCTTCATGAACTTCTTGTCCTTTATTTACTCTCTAAACTAATAAACTTTTAAAGCTTGAATAACGTCAGGTAAACTACATCAATTGTGAAAGTAATTTCACAACAAAAGCAATCGATAAAAAAAAGTATTCATTTAAAAATTCTATCTGTTGAATAACTTGAAGACATAACACCTAAAACAATAATGCGTGTATTTCTGAAAAGGGATTCTTCTTTCACTGTCTCTAGTAGCTTAAGGGACAAGCAAATGACCGGCAATCAGAACTTCTATAGTTTGTTGCCCAAGTGAGTGCAATAGATCTTTTTTTTTTAGAAAAAAATTAATTCAACAACTTTTTAATTCGTAACTCCATTTAATCTAGAAAGAAGTTAAGAATGACTGCTATTCTGTAATGATAATACAGATTCCATGAAAAAATGAAAACATAACACCTGGCAAAATAATGTGTGTACTTCTAAAAAAGAATATCTTTTTTCGATCTCTTTAGCAGCTTAAGGGAAAATCAAATGACCGGCAATCGGAACTTCTATCGTTTATTACCCAACTGAGTGCAATAGATCTTTTTTTCAGGAACAAATTAATTCAACAAATTTTAAATATCTTACTCCATCTATTCTGAAAAGACGTTATTAATGTCTGCTATTCTGTGATAATAATACAAATTCCAAGAAAAATTGAAAACACAACACCTGGCAAAATAATGTGTGTATTTCTAAAAAAGGATTCTTCTTTCAATCTCTTCAGCAGCTTATGGGAAAATCAAATGACCGGGATCGGAACTTCTATAGTTTATTACCCAACTGAGTGCAACAGAGCTTTTTTTCAGAAAAAAGTTAATTTAATAAATTTTCAATTCGTAATGCCATCTAAAACAGTATTCTTCTTTCGATCTCTTTAGTAGCTTAAGGGAAAATAAAATGATCGACAATCGGAAGTTCTGTGGTTCGTTTTGCAGTGTTGAGAGGAGAAGATCTTATTTCAGAAAAAAATTTATCAAGCAAATTTTGAATTAAAACATAATCTTGTCTGAAAGGAAGTTAGGAATTTCGTTATTTTCTGATGATAATACAGATTCCTTGAATAATTTTAATGCATAACACCTGGAAAAATAATGTGTGTATTTCTGAAAAAAGATTCTTCTTTCGATCTCTCTAGTAGCTTAAGGGGAAAAAATGACCGGTAATCAGAAGTTATGTCATTCGTTTTCCAGAGAAGCGAAGGAAAAGATCTTTTCTCAGTAAAAATTTAATTAAAACAATTTGTAATTCAATATCTCCATCTAGCCTGGAAAGACGTTAAGATATTTCTGTTATTCTTTTAAGATAATACAGATTCCATGACAAATTTTAATGCGAAACACCTAGCCAAATAATGACGAAATTTGCTTTAAAAAGATTTTATTTCATAGCTTTATCTAGTGTGAAGAAACCCTAAGAATTTCTGTTATTCTAGTAGCTTAAGGAAAAAGCAAATGACTGGCAATCGCAACTTCAGTGGTTCGATTCCCAGTAGATCGAAGAAAAACAACTGCCCGCCATCGAAAGTTCTGTGTTTAGTTTCCTAGCGGAACGTTTGAGATAGTTTTTCAGACAAAATTTTATTGAAAAAATGTTTAATTCGTAGTTTAATCTGGTCTAATAAGACCCTTAGATATTTCTGTAATGTTTTGACGATAAAACAAATTTATTGAATAATGTAACAATAAGCTACGAGGATAAAACACTAGAGACTCTTAACAAAGAATTTACATATTAGTACTGGTGACTAATAATCAAACTTCAACTAGCGCTCTTATTGAGAAGCCTCATTAATCCGGTGGCATAAAAAACAAGAACAGAAGTGGGAGTAATGATCGACAACAGATTAGGGCAAGTGCTCTGATTGTAGAATAAAAAGTACAGACTTTTAAAAATTTAAATTCAACGAATAGGGTGTGCTTGAAGGGTTTTCGGATCTGTTTCTGGTATTTTATCCGTTTGAAATGTTTAATCGGTTCCCTTTTGAGATGAGGCCTTTTCACTACCATTTTTGCGAGTTTTATGGGCAAATTATAAAAGAAAATAATAAAAATAGTAAAAGTGTTTCAAACTGTCTATATATAACTGTCTATATATAAATCAGGTGTCACGATGTTTATCACCACGAAACTCCGAAATCACTTAAACGATCTTGATGAAATTTCGTATACTGCGTGTAATTTGGCTCAACATAAAGGATGGGGCACTTTAAAGTTTCACGTTATCTATGTTAGGTAAGCTGCCAATAGATGGCGCCAAGTTTATTGTAATATAAATTCAACGTATTATGACTGAGCTACAGCAAAAGGTTGTTGGTATTTAATATACAAATTTTGAGTATGATGTAGAAAAGTTGACAGGTGGGACAAAATCAAGTGCGAAGCACGAGCTACGTGATGAGAATGTGTTCGTTAAATCCGAAAGAAGCTTCAAAAGAAGTGAGTTTAAAATCGCAAACTTATAGTTGTCGATCCGTTGACCTTCGATTTAAAATTTGTTCTGCAAGAATGTGGGGGAAATGCAAAAACAGAGCGCGGAGTGCGAGAACAATCAGTCGCGTGACATAAGTGCGCTCAATCTCTCGAGCAAAGGACTTTTAACAAAAGAGAATTCACAACCACAAAATCACAGTGGTGCGTTACCCACCGGCATTAACTTAAGTTTCGGGAATAAACTTCCAATATATTTATTTGAAGTTTCCACAATAAATTTTTGACAGTACATAGTTGAAATTCCTGGCTAGTGATTTTTTTAATTCTTCTAAAGTTTAAGTTATATATGTGACACCCAATCCTGCATAAACCACAATTTTTTTCTTACCAAATTAGGTGCAGTAGAACTTCCAGATCAGATTCCTGATAACAGCATTTTCTTAACAATTGATGAAAACATTTATAAAACACAAAGAATACAGCCGAAAAATCAGCGCTGGTGCCGATTCTGGTTGCAACATACAAATTTGTTTCCAATGATTGGCATGGATTACATGTACAAACGACCGCAATCGGGCTCTATATATGAAGCGACTCTAGCCAATGAGGATCCCAACTGTAGAATGTTGCAGTTTTTTCCTGAAATGTCAACTGTTTGTCTATTTTTCATTAAACATGACTTAATAATTAATTAGTTATAGCAAAGATAATTGTTTAAACAAATTATTATTGTTTATGTCTTTCTCAATCTATATCAAAACCTGATAGTTACAGTTTTTCGGCAATTTTTACCTTTCTGTCCTTTTTTTAATTAGTAAGGTAATAATTAATTAAAGTTAACAAAAAAGTTATTTAAACCATTTAATATATTTTTCAACTATCTTTTCTGAGATAAGTGCTTTAAAATGTAGTTTTCGCAAATGTTTATTTATTAATTGTAAATAACTAATCAGGTGTAGCAAAGTTAGAGTTGAAAAAAACACAACTTTCTACTACTTATCGAATAAAAGATAGTTTTAAGCAATAATAAATTGTTTAAAAAACTGTTTTTATAACTTAAATTATTATGTCACTAATTGAAAAAGGAAGATAGTCCTGAATAATAATAATTTGTTCAAACAACTATTTTTGCTGAATCTAATTAATTATTTTTTCACACCTAATAAAAATAGACAAACAGTTGACAATTGCAAAAAAAACCGCAACATTCTACCAATTAAGCAAAGAGAATATTATTAACAATGATTATAAATTGTATAAAAAATTAGTTTTGTTCACTTTAATTCATAATTACTTCACTCCTATTGAAAAGTTGATAAAAAGCCAGACATTACAGAAAAAACGGTATTCTGAAAAAGATTCACAAAAAAGTATTTTTTTCTGATGGGAAAAACGTGTTAAACTTCATGAGGTTTGCTGCACCTCTAAATATAATTTTTTTCAAAACAAAAAAATGCATTTGACTACAAATTCCTGAGGTGTCCCCATGAAATATATTTTTTTTAATTTTCCTATGCATTTTTGGACCACCCTACTGTACACTCAAGACTACGGGGCCAGTCACGTAAGGTCTGACCAGAGCGGCTGGTACTACTCAACTCTTGCGACAAACGAAAAAACCGGGGCTTTAAATAAATTGTAGGGCACAATTCGTAACCGATTTTTAATTTTTTTATATTTAGAAAAATGCAGCGTTTAATTTTAAATAGAATTAAAAAAGCTGTTTTTTTAAATTATTCTTTATTTGAACTTTTATGCTAATGCACAAAAAGAAAAAACTGTCGATTTTGATTGATGTATTTTTGATCTTTTTAGACAAATTATTGCCCTGCTCAACATCGCTACAATTTAATTCACAGGGACATAAATTAAAAAAATTGTTGACTTGTTTAGCTCATTTTTATAAACAAATTATATTAACAAATAGCCCAAATGATGGATTTTCGTTCGCAAAGTATAATTGTGCTTCAGAATTGCTTGCCTTTACCGTAACAATAACCCTTGATCATTAAAATTTGTCTTTTAATTTTTGTTTATATTCTTTAAACAGATTACATAAACAAATGTCTGTTATGGGCATTCATGGGAAAGAAGAATCGTTTTTTTTTATTCTGTACATGCAGTGATTTTAACAGAAGGAAATTGGTCAAATGATATTTGTTTATAATTTTTTCGATCAAATCATACAAACAAATGCCTATGATCGGTTATTGTAAGGCAGAAAAGGATCGTTTTTCTTATTATTCAATACAGACTATCTTGTCGGTCATTATAATCAAAGAAAACTTGTTAACCAATATTTGCTAATAATTTTTTTTTAATGAATAATGTAAACAAATGTTCATTATCGGAATTTACTGGCAAAAACTGTAGTATTTGCTAATTATTTTCAAATATAATTATTGATATTGTTTAGTAATGCGTATTTATCATTTTATATTTTTATCGGCATTTATAAACAAACAAATATCTTTTTTTCTAATTGTATACAAAAAATCTTGCCCATGAAGTATCGAAATAAAAATTTATCTTCTGATATTTTTTTGCTATTTTAAACAAATGATGATTATCGATAGTTACAGAAAAACATAGTTTTTTCTGCTAATCGTATTCCAGCAAAAAATCAGAATTTTTCCCCAGTCAATTCCCAAAATAAACTTTTGTTTATATAAATTATTTCAAGAATTATAACGAAATGTCGTTTAACAAAACTTTTTTAATTAAAATCTCTGGAAATATAAGTTTTACAGAATAATAAGAGAAAACGATTCCTTTTTGTCCATAAATGCCGATAATAGGCATTCGTTAAAAAAATATAAACAAACATTAAGTTCATTGATATATTATATATTTTAACGCACAGTTATACTTTTGCAACTGAACAATCCATTATTTCGTATATTTGTTCAATAAATTGTTTATAGCAATTACCTTAACAACATTTTTTCTTCTTTTTGCATTAAAATAAAAGTTTAAATAAACAAAAATTTAAAAATTGGCTCTCTTAATTCTGTTCAAAATTACACGCTGAATTTATGAAGAAATTGTTTGCCATATTTGTGAAAAGTTCCTGTAACTTCCAGCGACTGTACGCAATAAATGTTAAAACTTCCTCCGGAAGTCCATCTTGTTCATAGTAGCTGCCTTTAAATGAGATTGTGACTGATAAAATTCTTAGAATTGAAGGCTACGGAACATTTTCTCAAAGAGAAATATCAACAACGATATGGATGAAGAGGTGCAACTTTGTAATAAAAATTTGAGGACCACCCCAAATCAGTTAAAAGAAAAAGGAATTAAGTTTTGATCAGCAAACGACGTCTACTGGGGAATAAGGTAACATATACTATACAATACGTAGACGACCTAGGAATTGACGGCTGATAAACAATTTACATATTAGTACTAGTGACTAATAATCAAACTTCAACTACCGCTCTTATTCAGAAGCCCCATTAATCTGGTGGTATAAAAAACCAGCACAGTAGTGGAAATACTAATCGATAACGGATTAGGGCAAGTGCTCTGATTGTAGAATAAAAACTACAGACTTTTTTAAATTTAAAAAAAAATTTAAAAAATGATTAGTACCGCAATGGTTAGTCTTTCGCCCCTATACCCAGTTCCGACGATCGATCTGCACGTCAGAATCGCTAAGCAAAAAAACGTCATATATCAATGTAGTAACTAACTAAAAATAATTTTCAGTGTGTTAGAGTAAACAAAAAAATGGTTAATAATGCTATGAATGAATAAATTAACAAAAGTCTTTTTTCATGATTCGCAATGATTATCTAATTTTAACTCATAGCTTTTGCTAATTATAATTGACACATAATTATTCAAGCAATTTTTATAAACAAATACCTAATTACAACATGTAGACCGACCAGCTGTTGAATGCAGCATAAATTGGGATGAAAAGATGTCGACATGGTACATTTTGTGGAAACTCAAATAAGAAAACTTCACTGAAAACGACGAGTGGTCCCTAGATATCTTGACTCTAGAACTTTAAAGAAAGGATTTAACATCTTTCAAAAAATGACTACCAAGTATATAGATACGCTAAAGGTTTATTCTGAACAGGATATTTGTGTTGCGCGAACCCAGGTGGCGCACACTAGCTGTGAAGAAACCAAGAATGAATGTTTCAATTTTTGGAATGTTAATGGTCTTCGAAATTTTTATGAATTAGATAGCTTTCAGGTAAGCAAACTGTACAATAATGAGATACAGGGTTTGTCCTTAAAGTAATAGGACTGATTTTCTTCCGCTACGACTCTACTTCGGAGCGTGCGCGCACCGACTGGATTTGGTAGAGGGCGTTCCTAGCTAACGAACGAGCGGCTGGTCAGTTGTCTCCGAGCTCTTGGAGAGTCAGGACAGGCAGTTTCACGCGACGTGTTTCTGTGAGTGGTGCAAGCCGAAAATGCAGCGTTCGTTAGTGCAGAGGTACGCGATTAAATTCTGTGTAAAACTCGGTAAATCTGCGACTGAGACGTCTGATATGATCAAGCAGGCCTCTCCAGATGTTGCTTTAGCAAGAAGTGGTGTGTTTTGGTGGAACAAGGCCTTTTTGGAGGGCCGGGAAGAGGTCGTCGATGAAGACGATGCTCATTGTCTTTTTTGACATCAAAGGCATCGTCCACCATGAATTTGTTCCTCCTGGACAAACCGTCAACGCCAAGTTTTACATGCAAGTGCTCAAGAGACTCAAGCGAAGGGTCAATCGGGTCCGACAAGACATAGCAGCTGACTGGAAGTTGCACTACGACAACGTTTCGGCTCACACCGCCTTTCTTGTGGACAGCTACCTGACCAAGGCCGGCATCCCAACGCTTCCGCAGCCGCCCTACAGCCCAGATTTGCCCCCCCCCCATACTTTTTTTTGTTTCCTCGCTTGAAAAGGTGGATGAAATGAAAGCATTTTGAGACGACAGAGGGGATCCAAGCAGCATACACCGCGGCTCTCAAGGCTTTTCCGGGGAATGGCTTCCGTGACGCCTTCAATGCTTGGAAATCGCGCTAGCAGCGCTGCATCGACGCAGAAGGAGCCTATTTTGAAAGTTTTTTAAGAATTGTAACGAATGGCTCAATAATTTTTTTTTTTTTAATCGACTTAGTTCTATTACTTTCCGAACAAACCCTGTACATTGTCTAACTGAAACGCGGCTCATGTAAAATAATTTTCAAGTCCCTAAAGGTTTCAATGAGTATTAAATGTAGTCCTGCTATTAAGGACAAAAGTAATGGTAGTGCAACGTTAAGTAGATTCCATTAGTTAAAAAAAATGTTTTATTGAGATTTCATTGGTTGATAAATGAAACTTGTAACCAGACCTGCTCTTGAATTTAATAGAAACAAACCCAAATGAAACGGAAATCATTTTCATGAGTGATTTGAATGCAAGAATTTATTTCGTTTAATATTTTAGAGGATGAATTTTTTAAGTAAACACAGATTTAAGTTATAAGAAGCTCGCTTGATCTAAAAATCACCTATTTCGACAGGATGCTTTCTTCCGCTACGGAGTTGCTTGATTTTATTTGATCTAATGGTCGCACGATTTCTTATTATCCCGCGAACTTTACGTATCTATCTAAAGGCAAATTAGGCTATAGAGTAAAGGATTTTTTTGGGTTGCTATTCATCCATTTATTTCAGTTCATTACCTACATGTGGCGGCGGCTGCCGAGGGTTCCGATCACTTTTTAGTAAGCGTTACACTCGAAAATACAATCAAGCATGATAAGATTTTAAAGATAAAATAAACTCCCGTTAAAATTATGAAGTGGGATAAATCTGAAGTTAGTGACTTTTATTTAATCTTTCAACTACAAGTTAGTTGTATTATGATATTAAAAATGTAGAGGTTCTATATGATAATCTAAAAATTTGAATCATAGTTATTTGCTTCCATAAAAAGCTTTTAACTTGCGACAATCAAATGATCACATGGAAAGCTGCTTCGAGTTTCGTTTGTAATACCGGACATTTAATCCTGAATTCTTTGTTCTTAGTTCTCACATAATTAAAAAATTCAAAACAATCAGCGACAACGCGTTGAGTTTTTTAAATTTGCTGAATTTTTCCAAAATGCTCACTCCTTTTTGAGTCTGCAGCTTTCTGGAATTTCGCTTGTTTTGAAAGTAAATTGTGGCGAGGTATGAGTATTTTGACTAAGCTATTCTGGAGCTTGGGACCAAAGAGCGTTTTTCAGAAATTCATCTGCTTCTTGATCGCGTGAAATGAGGTTCCGTATTGATCAAATGAGTACGATTGTCGACATCGACTAAAAATAAACCCTTGAAAATTGCATTTGCAGTCGCCTTTATCACGGCACTGTAAATTTAGCTACGAAATTAGAAGCTTGCCTTGATTATTCGACGATTAAAGATAAAGACAAGCACCCATTGAAAAATCCGTGAAGTTCGAGTTCGGTTTGATTCGGAAGTTGCTGAATCATTATTTTTGCTGTAAATATAACTAGCCCTAGTACCCTAAATGATCAAAAAGCTTAGCAGTTTTGAAACAAAATTACTCGTTTTGTTATTAGATTCTTGAAAGTCGGTAACTGGACGTTATAGGAAATGGTATCAGTGCTCCTATCCCAATGCAGGCCTGATGTTTTTACTGTCTCCGAAAAATCGAGTAATTTAAAAGTGTTTGAATTTTTCGCTTGCAACTTCATTGCATAAATCAAATTGAATCGCGGCCCATTTTCGAGAAATAAAACCACCTTTGGTCAAAAGAGCGATTAAATCATTTCGGAGTTCAAGAGCGTTTTCAAACGTACATGCTTCTGAGAAAAAGTCGCCGACATAAGAGTCACGCCGTAGAATCTCTGTAGAATGTGCCAATTGTTACTTTATTGAGGGACTAAACTTTGATAGGTTCTGTAGGCTCTGCACGCCATCAGATTTTTTTGGATTTTATATCTTTCGGACTAACCTGAATTTGCCGATACATTTGGTGAATGTCAGCTGTAAAGGCAACTGAAAATAATCTAAATCAAGTCGCAATAGAACAAGAGTCCTCTTTTATTGTCGTGCCTACCAGAAGATTGTCGTTCAATAAAAGACATACAGATGTTTTCCCTAATCCGCCAAGGACAACTTGAAGTTTAGTTCTAAGGCTCGATTTCTTAACAACCGCGTGATGTAGCAAAAAATCGTGAATTTAAAACTTTATGGCTTGCAACGAGAGACATGTGTTTCCCGTTGACGTAATGCTGAATGCAATCAACGTAGTCTGATGTAAATTTTCGATTTTTATCAAATTTTCTCTCCAGGGGAAAAAAACCCTTAAGAGCTTTGCTTCGTAAATATCCAAAAGAATATTTTTTCCCGTTCAATTCATGTATTAGCACGTAACGGTTAGTCTTGTTGCAGCTGGTATTATTCACATAATGAGACTCGCAAGCTTGATCCTCTTTTGATCAGAATTTGGACGGATTTTCCACTTTAATTTCCAAAAAAATGGCAACTCTTGATACTTTATAACGTTTCAAGACGCCTTCATGTGATTCGCATCACGAACAGCTTGCATGGAAATACTTTGACGACCGGCGATGATCCAACCGATTTAAGTTTCCATGAATATCGCGATTTGACCTGTTATGCGATTTTTTCCGATGAGTAAAAGATCATAATAAAATTCGACGCCTATTAAAATATCTATCTCGACCGGTTGCTGAAAGTTACATATTTACGAGGGGGGATTGATAAGTTTCCGGCCTGACCAAGAAAAACAACGTTTTTAAGAATTTTTTTTTATTTCTCAACATAATCTCCTCCAAGGCTGATACATTTCTCATAGC
>NC_046666.1:10671347-10691928 GCF_010883055.1 Belonocnema kinseyi | reverse complement strand
TGCTCTGAAACCTAAACTAACATGGCGATCGGGCTGAAACTATAGCTACAAGCTATCTAAGGATGGTACTATAGAACGCCACCTCAAGGTAGGCCAAGTGGCCCCATCTCTTGGTCAGGCCGGAAACTTATCAATCCACCCTCGTAAGTTGGGTCTGAAGGCAATCTATAACTTCGAGCTTAAGATGTATCCCAGGGGGCACAGAATTTGGCGAAGTTTTTACGACATCGTTACGACATCTTTATGACAACTTTACGACATCCTATGTCCATGCCGTTAAGGTGTTTTTACGTTATCGTTAATAAGTCGTATGATCTGACGATGGCTTTACGATATCGCGATGACACCGAAACGACATGGACATAGGATGTCGTAAAGTCGTCCTAAAGATGTCGTAACAATGTCCGAAAGGCGTGGCGAAATGTTGTGCTCACTGGAATACGTTCTTTTCTAACACAAAGAGAATTTGCAAATTTGAGATTAATAGATTTGCACTGAAAGCAACTACCAAAAGAGCGCGAAACGTACGCTATTGAGCCTTGCTATCTAAAATTTCGACTACTGCTGTACCCAGAAATTAAAATGTAGGAGATTATTGTATGGTCTTTCGCCATTTCTGCAGGGACCTTTACGACAATCAATTTTTCGATGGTTCGGATTAAAAAGATTGTGACAAATCGCTGTCTTTTTTAAACAACCATACTTTTGGTGTGCTGCAATGTATTGAAGTTGGATGCATAAAACGAGCAAGTGTTCCACTACGAATTTTTGTTATCAAAGAGCTTTTTCAGAAAATCCCATTAAATTAAATAATTATCCTGAGTTGTTTCTAACAAAGGTATAACTTCCGCTGCTTCGTCTTCGAGACACGCTTTCAAGTATATACATTTATTTATAATTGAAATATCATTGGGGTCATGAAAACTTAATTTAAGCGAATCATAGAATGATAGCCATGCGTGAAAGGTACCATGAAATGTAGGTGTAGGAAGCTTAGGAACTTGAAAGTGCGATGAAAATTAAATGGCACAACAGTTTATAAAAATCCCAAATTGAAAAATTTTCAAATAATAAAATTTCAAAACAGTTTATAATATCGCTGAATAGGTGAATTCTCGAATAATGGAATTTACAAATTATAAAATCCCTACCTGTTTGTAATATCAACGAATTAGAAAATTCCCGAATAATAAATTCCTGAATTATAAAATTCAGAATTTATAAAATTTCCGAATAACAAAATGGCCGATTCTTAAAGTTCGGAAATAATTAAATTCCTGAATTGGAAAATTCCTGACCGTTTATAATATCACTGAATTAAAAATTCTCAAGTAATGAAATTCCTGAATTTTTAAATTCCCAAAAATAAAATATCAAAATCACTAAATTCTTGAGTGATATAATTCTGGAGCAGTTTATACTATCAGCGAAACGGAAAATTTCCAAAGATTACAATTTCAACTTCATTAATTTCCTAATAATAAACTTCCTGAATTAGCAAATTCCAGAATAACAAAATTCCTCAACATTTTATAAAATTCCTAAATTGGAAAATTTTCAAATAATAAAATTTCAAAACAGTTTATAATATCACTGAATAGGTGAATTCTCGAATAACGGAATTTACAAATTATAAAATCCCTACCTGTTTGTAATATCAACGAATTAGAAAATTCCCGAATAATAAAATTCCTGAATTATAAAATTCAGAATTTATAAAATTTTCGAATAACAAAATGGCCGATTCTTAAAGTTCCGGAATATTTAAATTCCTGAATTGGAAAATTTCCGTCCGTTTATAATATCACCGAAATAAAAATTCTCAAGTAATGAAATTCCTAAAATTTTAAATTCCCAAAAATAAAATATCAAAATCACTAAATCAATAAAATCAATAAAATTTCTAAATTGTAAAACTTCCGAATGATAAAATGGACGAATTGTTAAATTCCCGAATAACGAAATTTCCAAATGATAAAATTCCTAAATTGAAAAATTACTGACAACTTATTATATCATCAAATTAGAAAATTAACAAATAATAAAATTCCTGAATTATAAAATTCACAAATTATAAAATTTCCGATTAACAAAATGGCGGATTCTTAAAGTTCCGGAATCATTATAATCCTAAACTGGGAAATTCCGGACCGTTTATAATATCACTGAATTTTAAATTCTTAAGTAATAATATTCCTGAATTGTTAAATTCCCAAAAATAAAATATCAAAATCATTTAATTCCTGAGTTATGTAATTCTGGAACAGTTTATACTATCACCGAATCGGAAAATTCCAAAACATTACAATTTCAAATTCATTAATTTCCTAAATAATAAAATTGCTTAATTAGAAACTTCCACAATAACAAAATTCCCCAACAGTTTATAAAATTCCCAAATTGGAAAATTTTCAAATAATAAAGTTTTGCGAATAATTTATAATATCACTAAATAGGTGACTTCCCGAATAACGAAATTTCCAAATTATAAAATTCCGGACTGTAATATCAACGAATTAGAAAACTCCCGAACAATAAAATTCCCAAATTGTAAAATTTCCGAATTATAAAATGGACGAATTGTAGAATTTACGAATAAGAAGGTTTCTGAATTGAAAAAATTACGAATGTAAAATTCTTAAGTAATAAAATTCGTGAATTGTTAAATTCCCAAAAAATAAAATACCCAAATAATTATATTCTTGAGTGATGTAATACCGGAACAGTTTATAATATTACCGAATCGGAAAATTCCCAAAGAATCAAATTTCAAATTTCTAAATTTCCTAAATAATAAAATTCCTGAATTAGAAAATTCCAAAATAACAAAATTACTCAAAACACTTAGAAAATTCTCAAAATTAGGATTTCTTGAATTGGACATTTCCCAACAGTTTAAAAATTTTTAAATTTACCAAAAAATAGATGAATTATCATATATCCAAACGAGAAAATTTCCGAACTTAAACAATTAGCAATTCTTTTCCTAAATTTTCTCTTTTTGATGAAAAAACAATAATTAAATATTTGTATACAAAAATTATTATAAATGTTCCAAGTTTTTAAGATTATTGTTCGAATTTATAGTAACTTTAAATTACAAAAATCATCTACATATATATATTATCTATTTTTATTTAATAATAAAAACAATAATTTCAGAAACTATTTCCCATTAAGAATCAAGTCAATATTTTGTCTCGAAGAAAATATTTTTCCTCTAAAAATCTCATTTACGAGATTATTATCTGCATTTGATACTCAGAAATTTAGAGGCCTTTGAAAAGCTACGTGTCACGATGAAGGTATCACTGAATAAACAATTTGTAAAAATAGAATTATTTCTGTCTTTTCCACTTTTCAGTGTGCTATATAATGTACATTTTTGTAATAAAAAAGGTCATTTGAGTTCTTCGAGTCATTTTTCAAATAGCATATATAATCTGCATAGATTTTATTTTAAAATGAAAAATATTCCAAATTCAGACTATTCGGTAGTTTCTCTTCCAGACATAATTTTAAAATCAGGTTTGCTGCACTACATTTTGAGAAAATGAAGCTCTTTGCCGTCTATTTTTTCATCTCGTTAACGATCTTCCTCAACTCTATCGGTAAATATGAAAAATAATTTATTTATTGTTTGAACTGAATCTACATATTTATCAGTTAAATTTTACAATTTATGTTTATAGAGATCTATCGTGTCAAATAATAATTTTATTTTTAGAAATTCAAAAATGAAACAAATCACTCCCAGTTATTGTACAGAAATTTGATATGAAGTAACTTTAACCGCAAAAAAAACTGATGTGAAAGAAATGAACCTAGCCAAAAATGGATGAATTTTGTTCTTTAAAAATCTATAAATTTTGATCAACTTGAGATATTTATTATTTCCTTTTTGATTGCAATAGATTCTTCTGAAAATATTAAAAATCGATTTCTCAAAGAGCCCAGCTTTAAATTGTTTGCTAATTTCTTTAGAAGCGTGCACTTTGATCATGTAAATATTTTGTGAGTTTAATGTTTGCTAAATAACTTTCGTAGTCAGAAGAATTTTTTGTTCACAATAGAATTTTCCACTTTTTCTTGAAAAAAATGACGCTTAAGAAATGTTTTTTTTTTTATATTTTTCATAGTTTACGAGAAACATTAAAAAATTACATTTTAAGGATAAAAAACTTATCTGGGCCTCAAAAATAGCTTAGCCAGCATGATACTGATAAGATACATTTCTGGTATCAGCTGAAACTTTTCAAAAATATCTGGAAGAATAAAAATGCTGGGTTTTTCAAGAAAATCTTTTTTATTATTCTCTTCGAATTTTGGAAATATGAAAAAATATTTTTGCGAGAAAGACCCACCTTTTTTATCTTTTTAAATATTTTTTAAAAAGTTTTCACTAATGCCAGAAAGGCATCTTGACAGTATCATGCGGGCTGAACCATTTTTGAGGCTGGGAAATTTTTTTTCTAGAAATGTAATTTTTGTATTTTATACTTTTTTTTAATTTTTCAGTATCTGTAATTGTTTCCAAAAAAGTGAAAAATTCGATTGTTAGAAAAAAAGAAATCTCATAGCTAGAAGAGCTATTTAGCAATGATCAAACTTACAAGATATCTTTATTATCAAAGTCAAATTTCAAAAGAAAATTGACAAAATATTTAAAGGTGGTCAAATGCAGGGCCCTAAATGATTTAAAATTGATTTGGTCAAGAGAATTTCATTGGTCAGGAAAAAGTCAAGGTTTTACAAAAAAAATCTTGCTAAAGTCAGGGAATTTTTATAATTTTAAATAACTAATTTGTATATATTAATAATTTGTATGTTTATATTTTTAGCTGTTGCTGCTTTCTTAATATTATATTGCTAGTTATAAATTTTATTATTTGTTAGCAAATTCAACCTTTTTTTTTTAATTCGTCTATTTGGGTTGAAAATTGAACTATTTGGTAGAGAATGCACTTTTTTAAAATTTAATTGATCTATTTTAGAATAATTTCATTTCTATTGTTTAAAAATTGCTAGGGAATAAAACCAAGAATCCAACCACCAAATTTGAGAAACTACCATAAAATGTGCTATTGAAATTAAAAAAAAAAATGTTCCTGAAAAAGAAAACCAAAAAATTTTCTGTTTTGGACAAAAATAAAATTAAGTAAAGAAAAATAAGAAGGCAAAGCTAAATTCCCTTCCTTTTATTTTTTATTCCTTTCTTCTATTTTATTTTTATTATTATTATTAAGTAACAATAAAAAAGCGTTTGTGAAAAATGATCACCAACGAGATTAAAATCAAATTCAGAATCTTCTTTAATGCCCGATAATTAAATTAATGTGAAAAATTCCTGCAAATAAACCCAAGAATCCAAGAAACACATTTAAAGAACCGCCATCAAATGATCCTATTGAAATTTGTAAAAAAATTGTTTTTTGGATACAAATGAAAAATATAAAAGAAAAATTAGAAGACCAACATCCGAATCCCCTTCCTTCTCGTTTTTATTTCTTTCGTCTTTTTTATTTTCATTATTCTCAAATTACAAATAAATAAAACATTTGTAAACAAAATAAATACCAACGTTTCGGCACTCATACAGCACCCTTATCAAGGCAAAATAAAATTTTAAAACACAAAAAAATATTCGAGCAGGCAGGAAGAGCAAGGAAACCACGATGCTCTCTTTCTGACACTCGAGAATGTAAAATAACAACAATTTTTACTCTCGGGTGTCAGAAAAAGAGCTGCATGGTTTCGTTGCTGTTACTACAAGCTTGAGAATTTTTTTAAAATAATTTTTTTCTTATTTTTCCTTAATAAGGTTGCAGTATGAGTGTCGAAACGTTTGTGATTATTTTTTGAAAACTTCAGTTTATTGTAATTTGCTAATAATAAAGATATAACAGGCGAAAGGAATCAAAAAGGAAAGGAAGGGGATTCGGCTGTTCGTCTTATCATTTTTCTTTCCCCTTATTCGGTTTTGTCCAAAAAAGAAATTCTTTTCCTTTTTAGAAAATTTTTTTTCTTTGTTCAAATATCGATTGGAAAATTTTATGGTGGTTATCGAAATTTGGTCGTTGGATTCTTGGTATTATTTTCACGAAAGCTGCAAATTCATTCAATTGTTTCACTGAAAATTTAATACTTCATAGAAACTTATTTCTGGCTTAAATATTATATTTTTTGTTGAAAATCCAATCTAAGATATTTTTTTGATGAAAATACAAAAAAAATATTATTCATCTTCAAATTAAAGATTTTTCTGTTATGGTAGAAATTTTATCTTTCTCGGATGAAAAATTAATCTGTTTGTTTGAAAATGAATCTCCTTCGCTTGAGGATTCAACTTGTTTTTAACTTTGGTTGAATCACTGAGAAATCATTGACAATTTAAGTTTTAGTTTGAAAATTAGTTTTTCCTGAAAATTTATATTTTTTAGCATGCAATTAAATTTGTACACAGAAAATTCTGCCAGGGGCTCCACTATGTGAAAAAGACGAAAAAATTTTCAAAAATATGAATATCATAATTACAAAACTATAAGATTCTTGAATGATAAAATTCCGGAACTGGTTATAATATCGCCGAATCGGAAAATTCCTTATTTCTAAATTTCACAAATAATAAAATTCCTGAATTGGAAAATTTCACAATAAAAATTACCGGACAGTTTGTAAATTTTCTAAATTTTAAAATTCTTGAATAATAAAATTTCGAAACAGTTTTTAATATCTTTGATTCAAAAAATTTCCGAATAACGAAATTCCTAAATTCTAAAATTCTCGAATTGGCAAATTTCTGACCGTTTATAATATCACCGATTTGACAAATTCCCGAATAGTAAAATTGCTGAATTGTAATATTCTCGAATTATAAAATTCTCAAATTCTTAATTAAAGAAATTCCCAAATTAAACAATTTTCGAATAAAAAAATTTCTGAATTAGAAACTTCCCGACCATTTAAATATCACCCAATTTTAAAATTACGAAATGAAACTCTCAAATTATATAATTTCAAAATAAGAAAATGGCTGAATTATAAAAGTTCAGAATAATAAGGTTCCCGAATTGGAAAAATTTCAAACGTTTATAATAGCTCCGAATTGGAAAATGTCCAAACGTTTATAATATCTCCAAATTGGAAAATTCCCGATTAAAATTCCTCAATTGTAAAATTTCTGTTTATTTAATGAAAATACATTAATTAAATAGGTGTGTAAATAAATTATTTTTACTATTTGAAGTTTCTAAAATGATGCGTGATTTTTTTATCATAATATTTGATTCTAGTAGTGTAATAAGTAAGCAAAATTTACAAAAAATTCTTTAAATCTGTAAATTCGGGAATTTCATAATTCTGGAATTTTCTAGTCTGGATGTTGTATATAATTCAGAAGTTTTCAGTAGGTAATTTTATTATTGGCAACATTTAAAATTTGACAATATTCTTCCGGATTTTTCATTCGTCCCTAATTATCTTTTCTAAAATGATAAGAAGCAAGATAACTTCCCTTAAAAATAGAAGATAATTATATACATATTTAAATTATTTAATTTCATTTACTCTCTATACTAATAAACTTTTGAATATTAAATAAAGTTAGGTAAAATGGATTGAGTGTGGAAGTGATTTTATATTAAAAGATATCGAAAAAAAGAAAGTATTCTTTCAAAAATTTTCATCGGTTCAAGGCTTCTCAAATATTTTTAAAAAGATATTTAACTTTTTTAAAGTCTTTTAAGACTTTTTAAGTTAGTTAGTCGTAAGCTGAACCGCTTAATGTAACATTCGTTCTCACCCTTACCATTAAAAACTACAGTTTTTAGAGTTAATTACTTAATTACTTATTGCACTTATTATTATCACTAATTATACTTATAGCATCACCTAAATAATTTTTAATTATTTAAACAAATGGAATTTATATAAATCTTTTCTTAAAAATGAATTGTTGCATTAAAACTACTTGTGTTGATCGAAAAAATAATATCCAATCATAAAAATTTATCATTCGATATTATTTATCAATTTTATAAACAAATTATATAAAAAACTAGCCATTCTGGACATTTAAAGACAGAAACAAATTTCTTTCACTAATTTTTTTAAAATTATGTCGCCAATGATGTTTAATAATCGTAAATTATCATCCGATATTTTTTATAGATTTTATAAACAAATTATATAAACTAGTGCCTAATGTGGACATTTGAAGACCATAAGAAATCGCTTTTTCTCTTAAATTTCCACAAATTATATCGATTGTGATGTGTAGTGAAGAAAAATCATCCTCTGATTTCTTTATTAATTTCATAGACAATTGAAATAATCGTATGGCCAATATAGAAATTTAAAGGCAGAAAGATATCTTTTTTTCTTGTTTGCATGCATTAATAAAATGTTCTTTTCTTTTACATGTTTTTACATTAAATACCCAAGTTGTAAATTTCCCTGCATAATTTTTTTTATAAAATTAATAAAAAATATTACATGATAAATTCCCACCATGAAACATAATGGCAGACATAATTTGAGAAAAACTGAAAAAAAAAACAATTTCTTTCTGCCCTTAAATGTCGACGCTAGGGATTTGTTTTTACAATTGATTTATAAAATTATTTGAAATTACCGGATGATTTTTCTGAATTTAAATGACCGCCCTAGGCATCTGTTTATATAATTTGTTTATAAAATTATTAAAAAATATCGGAGAACAAATTTTTAAAATCGAATAATATTTTTGCGATGAAAGGAAATAATTTCAATGCAAAAATCTACTCTAAACACCATAAAACCATTGTGTAACTTTTTGTTGAATTAATTTGTTTATAACAATTAATTTTAAAAATTCCTAATTTTTAATACCTTGCAAAACCTACAATTTAACATTTTCAACATTTAACCTTTTTTACCCCCTTGCAAAAAGTTTGACAATGCTGATTGTACAAACAAAATGTTAACAAAGAAAAACGAAAATGTCTGTAATTCATAAGCCTTGAAAAGGGACATTTTTAGGTAGGCATTCGTGCTTTATTTGTGATTCATGGTAAAAATTTTAATTTGTTTATAAAAATAGTCTTAACTTATTGTAAACACCCATAATTATTTGTAATACTTTATGCAAAATCTATGGGTTAAACTTAGCTAATTATTGCCAATAATGAAAAAATGAGTTTTGTTAATTAATTTGTTTATAACATTATTAACAATTTCTTTGTTACTCTAACCCACTAGAAATTATTCTTATTTTTTAATTACATTGATTTATGATATTTTAAAATGAATTTCCAAGTCTTCGAAGAAATGATATTATGGACAAGTTTAGCAACAAAAAGTTGTAACTTTATTGTTAAATAAGAAATTTCCGTTGAGTCTAAATAAAATATTCGCAGTTTCTCAACGTACCTGGAGGCATAACGTTTATTTAAAAATAAATGAATCAAAATTCGTTAAAAATCGCACTTTCGGTCGGTTTTTGTTAAAAAAGGTTTTTTTTTTTACACCGTACGCCCTCACCTATTAAAGCCCAATAAAGATTATTATCATGAGATGAATGATGAGGGGAGATTTTTTTCCTTAATTTTTGCTCTCTAATGACATAACACGTTTCCCAAAAACTACCCCTAATTCTTACACACCTACCCCTCGCGATCGAAAATGTTTTAAAAGTGAGTAAACGACCTTGAATAATGTAAGGCTGATTTAGAACCATAAATTAAATTACTGTAGACTTCGAAATTTTCCCTTCATTATAATTTTTCCCAAAAAGCACCCTACCACGTAAATATAGTCAGCGGAACTTATATAGTTATGCAAAAATCATTAAATAATCAAATTAAAAAAATTGTTAGTGTATATTTTTTTCTCTATTTTTGCTCTTCTATGTCATATAATACATGCTTCCAAAAAACTACCCCTAAGTCATACATACCAACCCCTTGTGTTGAAAAACGTTTTAAAAGTAGGAAAACCACCTTAAACAATTTAAAGATGATTTAGAACTCCAAAGTAAATACTGGAGACTTGAAATTTTTCTCTTCATCATAATTTTTCCCAAAAACTACCCTTTCACGTGAATGTATGCAGCGGAAATGATATAGGTATGCAAAAGGAAAAAAAAATGAAACTCAAAGAACGATTCTAGTGGATATTTTTTTCTTTATTTTTGCTCTTTGATGTCATATAATACATGCCCCAAAAAAGTACCCCTAAATCATACATACCCACCTCTCGTGATCGAAAACGTTTCAAGGGTGGCGAAACCATATTAAACAATGTAAAGATGATTAAGTACTTCAAATTAATTACAAGGACTTAAAAATTTATCCTTTATTATAATTTCACACAAAAACTACCCTTACACGTAAGTGTAGTCAGCGAAACTTATATAGGTGTGCAAAAAGCATTAAAAGTAATAAAATTAAAAAAAACTCTGTTAGCTCTATTTTTACTCTTCGATGACATATAATAAGTATTCCCAAAAACTACCCCTAAATCATATATATATATATCTACCCTTCGTAATAAAAAACGTTTTAAAAGTGGGAAAAACACCTCTAAGAATGTGAATATGATTTAAAAATGCAATGTAATTACTTGAGACATGAAAATTTCCGCTTCATTTAAATTTTTCCAAAAACTACCGTTCAGTGCGAATTCAATGAGCGACATTTATAAATGTAGGTGAAAAAAAGAAAAAAATATCCACAAACAGACTTTTTGTGTACTTTTCCCACTTTTAAAAAATATTTGATCACGAGGGGTAGGTATGTATTACTTAGGGGTAGTTTTTGGGCACGTATTATATGTCATCGGAGAGCAAACGAGCGCAAGACATATCCCCTGATTGTGTTTTCTGATTTTCATTCTTTGTTATGCTTTTTAAATGCGTATGTAATTTTCGTTACATAGATTCAAGTGTAGGGGTATTTTTTTGAGAATATTATAAGGAGAGGGAAGTTCTTCACTGTTTAATGTGGTTTTCCCCATTTTGAAATATTTTTGATTACGACTCACAGTTGGGAAAAAGTATATTTTTTGGTTCAATATACGATTCCGGTATTTAGGTCCTTTTAAAAAAAAAGCTGATAAAATTTCAAAGAAAGTTAGCGAGCCTGATTTTCACTTTAGTTTTTCAATTTTTTCATAAATAAATGAACATGAAGAAAAAAAATTACAATTTTTTCTATTTGACATTTTCGGCGCTCCTCAATAATAGGAAAATCGCTCTAATCGCCGATGTTTCATAGATATTTACATACATTATATAAATATATTCCTTCATGACAAAATACACGCAAAAAAAATTCTTATAAAAAAATTATTTGTTAAAAATGTGTTTTCTATCATTTTTAATAATTCAACTTTTTTAAAGTTATAATTCCAAAAATTTGAATGAAAACAATATTTTAATGAAAACAATTTCTCTTGAGGTTATTCTTGTTAATATTATAAACAGATATAATAAGCAAATGCATTATTCAGGCATTTGTCGTCAGCAAAATTCGTTTTTTTCGATGTTAATTTTTTTAAATTAGGAACCTCATGATAATTTCAAAAAATTCATGATTTTTCTGAATTTCATGACTTAATCAAACAAATTTAATAAACAAATGCATCATTCGAGCATTTATCGACGGAAAAATTCATTTTTGGTTATTCCCAGTCCTTTTAATTTGGAACTTTATGATCATCTTAGCGACATCCATCACTTCTTGATAATTTTTGTTTAACAAATTAAATAAACAAATGCATTATTGAGGCATTGGTTGATAAAAAATGTTTTTTTTTTATTTCAATCCTTTCAATTGAGAATTTCATCTTAATTTTAGCAAAATTTATAATAAGTTCATCAATTTTATAATTTTTTAAACAAATTTAATAAACAAATGAATTATTTGGGCATTAGTCGACGGAAAAACTGGTACTTTTTTAATGCCAGTCCTTTTAATTAAAAACTTCACGATAATTTCCGTAACATTCATAATAGTTTGATTAATTTTATGATTTTTTAAACCAAATTTAATTAAAAATGCATTATTCATTCGGTATTGTGTTATCATTCCTTGCATTCAAACCCTCCTGTGCTGGTCAAATGTGACACTGAATTAAAAAAAGGAATTTTTTTCTAAAATTGAAAGAACTGACCTTGGAAAAAAACAGTTTTTACGTCGACAAATGCCCTAATAATGCATTTTTGAATTAAATTTCTTTAAGAAAAAATCAAACTAATCAACTAATTATGAATATTACTGAAATTATCGTGAAGTTCCCAATTTATAGGACTGAATTAGAAAAAACGATTTTTCCGTCGAAAAATTCTCAAATAATGCATTTGTTTATAAAATTTTTGTTTTAAATTATGAAATTTATCAAAAAATTATGAATTATTATAAAATTATCATGAGCTTTCTGATTAAAAAAAAAATTCAGTCGAAAAAAAAACGAATTTTCTGACGACAAATGCCTGAAGAGTGCGTTTGTTTAATAACTTTGTTTATAATATTGACAAGAATAGTCTGAGGATAAATTGTTTTAATTGAAATATTTTTTCTATTCAAATTTCTTATAATGTAATTTAAAAAATGTTAAATTATTGAAAATTATAAAAAATTTTCCCATTATTGACGAGCACCGGGAACGTCAAACAGAAAAAATTGCCATTTTTTTCGTCATAATTATTTATTTATAAAAAATTAAAAAACTAAATTAAAAATCAAACTAGACAACTTTTTTTGAGATTTCATCAGCTTTAAAACTGTGCGAAGCACAGTGGTCTGGATTAAGAATTTACTGTTCATAGTCGCCCACAGGTCGTATTTCTGAATCGATTTAAAAGTTTTTTTTTAGAAATGATCAGGAATTAATTTTCAAGAGAATTGTGTTTTGCGTTTTTTAAATTTTTTTCACAGAGAAAAAATATATAAACAAATATAGTGACAAAATTGACCATTTTAGCTTTGTGATCTTTCATCTCAAGAAAAAGTACAGATAGAAGCTCACTATCAGCCGGAATTATTGAACATGCATTCTTGGAACATAATTATGTTTAATAATATTAAACATAATTATTATAAACAATTTCTATAACCAAATTCTTTATAAACGAGTTTTCTCATAGCTGAATTGATTTTTCTGAACAAAAGTGATTCACAATTGTCTTTAAAGCCATTTATATACTTTAAGCTTTATCAAACATAATCAATATGGATTGTTTATAACAATTTAGTTAAACAAGTCTCCTAATCGGCCGTTTCCTCGTAGAAAAAAAGTTTTTTTCATTAATAATTATTTGAGTGACATTTATTGCGGTGACTAACCAACGAAATTAAATAAAGAATAATTTATATGATTGTTATAAACAATTTTATTCACAAAAATATGATTAATTTTTTTACATGCAAAAAGGACGATTTTTCACTGAACTTATCGGAGAATAAAATAACAGTGATTCCAAAATTGGATATGAGACATTAAATAATAATTTTCGTAATTGTTAATAACAATTTTAAAACAATGCGTGACAATCTGCGGTTGGTCGTAGAAAAAAGTTATTTTTTCTTCAATCATTTTTATGATAATCTTATTTTTTCCTCATTTATTTTTCAGGAAGTTGCATAGAACAAATGAAAGATAGGCGACTTCTAAAAAGGCAAGTACAGCTTTATTGCTATGAACAGTTTGCTACAGAAATTGTTATTAACAATTACGCAAAATATTATTTAATGTCCCATATCCAATTTTCGAATCACTGTTAGTTTATTGTCGGATAATTTCAGTGGAAAACCGTGCTTTTTGCATGTAAAAAAAATAAATCATAGTTTTGATACAAAAATTGTTTTCAACAATCATATAAATTATTATTTATTTAATTTCGTTGGTTATTCACCGGAATAAATGTCACTCTAATAATTATTGAAGAAAAAAACATTTTTTTCTATGAGGAAACGGCCGATTAGGAAACTTGTTAAACTTAATTGTTATACACAATCTATATTGTTTATGTTTTAAAGCTTAAAATATTTAAATGGCTTTAAAGACAATTGTGAATCACTTTTATTTAGAAAAATCAATTCAGCTATGAGAAAAACTCGTTTATAAAGAATTTTGTTTATAGAAATGTTTATAAAAACAATAGTTGTTAACTCATGCTATTTTTTTTTGTTACAAATTATGACTTTTATGAAAAATATTAGCAACTAGCTTGAAATAAACGATTTTTCTATGATAAAAAAACACTAATAAGAGTTTGTTTATAAAAATTGTTTATAATAATCAAGCTAAATATTATTAAAATTAATTATGTTCTATGAATGCTTGTGCAATAATTCCGGCTGATAGTGAGTTTCAATCTGTATTTTTTTTTTGAGATAAGAATTCACAAAGCTAAAATGGTCAATTTTGTCACCATATTTCTTTATATATTGTTGCTCTGTGAAAACAAATTTAAAAAAGCAAGCCACAATTCTCTTGGAAATTAACTGCTGATCATTTCTAAAAAAGAAACTTTAAATCGGTTAAGAAATACGACTTGTGGGCGATTATGAACAGTAAATTCCCATTCCAGACCACTGTGCGACGGCTTGATATTTATGACTTAGGGGTAGTTTTCTGGGACACGTATTATACTTAATCGAAAGGGAAAAAAGAGCAAAAATTATCAGCTATTAGTGTTTGCTGAATATTATTATTTTTGTTACGTTCCATATAAGTATATTTAAGTTCCGCTACATAAATTTACAAGAAAGGGTAGTTTTTGGGGGAAATTATAAGAGCAATAAATTTAGTTCTTTTAAATATTTAACTTAAATTTTTGAAACATTTGCGTTGTTTAAGGTTTCTTTTTACACTTTTAGAACGTCTTTGATGAACAGGGGTAGGTGTGTACGATTTGGGGGTGGTTTTGTAGAAAACGTTTTATATGTCATTAGAGAGCAAAAAAAAAACAAAAAAATCTGCCCTAATTGCTAATCTCACTATAATAATTTTCAGTCTGTCTTTTCAGGTGACCTCCCACTAGCGCCGCCATCCTTTTCTCGGAAGTTTAAAGAAAAAAATAAATTTTTCTTAGCATAGAATTAGCAAAAAAAAAAAAATAAAAAATTATGTCGTATTCAATTTTTAAATTTTTCTTGGTTGCGGCGCTCAGTGGATGGTACTCTTTTATTTTCTCTTACAGAATTAAGTATACAGGGCAACAAATTCTGCCTTGGAAAAAGTAGGCATGCGTGCTCGAGTCCGAGTGAAGAAGGTTCTACGAGCCATCCCAGACGAGAAAGCATTCCACCAGTGTCGAGTAAGTTGCTTTTTCTTTAAGTATATTGCTATCGCTACGCTACTCAACGGTACACTGAAAAAAAATTGTTCTTGAATCACGTAACTTTTAATTAATTCAAATATTTGTACTCAATGTCCCAGTGGGCAGAAAAATTGGCAACGTCTTTACGACATCGTTACGACATATTTACGACAACTTTACGACATCCTATCTGCATGTCGTTAAGGTGTCTTTACGATATCGTAAATAAGTCGTATGATCTGAAGATGTCTTTACAATATCGCAAAGACACCTAAACGACGTAGACAAGGATGTCGTAAAGTTGTCGTAAAGATGTCGTAACGATGTCGTAAAGATGTCGCCAAATTGTGTGCCCATTGGGGTTTATTTTAAGTCAAGATCTTACTGATGATATTAGAAAATTCTCAAGAAACATTAATTTACCATTTTTTATTTTAAAAACATTTTAAACTGAATTTTACTTATTTCCAAAAAGGCTCGATACTTTTTTTCTCAATATATTTAAAAATATTATAAAATATCTAAAAGTAATAAACAATTCAAAAAAATTCCTTATAAAGTTCGCAATTTTCAATTTATCCAATAAATTTATTTTATATAATACTCTCTTACTTAATTTTTAATGAAAAATGACTTTTCTTAAACAATAATTTGAAATATGTGAAAAAGAAAAGTAAGTTTCATTTATTTAACAAGGGACTAAGTAACCGTTGCTTTTAAATATTTAAAACAATTAAAAACGACCCAAATGTAATAAATTATAAAGAAAAGTTTCAAGTACGAAAATGCTTTAATAACATCAATGACGAAAAATAATGTTCTGCTTACAAAAATTTTCATTAACCGTACAGTTTTAAATTTATCGAATTCTTTTATAATACGTTTTTTACTATTATTTGAATATGGAATTGCTTTCCGAAGACAACAATTTAAAATATGAAAGAAGTAATTGAACTTCACTTATTTTACAAAGGGCTCAATACTTTTTTCTTTACCAATTTCATCCGCCTAAACACTATCTAAAGCTTTATCAGTTTATCATTTCAAATAACAATTCCTAAAAAATAATTTAAAATATGTAGAAAAAATTAATCCCTTGTTTAAATATTACCTATTTAAAAAAACTCTATACTTTATGTTTCTTTCCAATATAAAATATTTCGAAATCAGAAGAAAAAAAAATTCTGTAAAGAAACGTGTAGTGCAAGAACTTGCAGGTTAAAAGTGATTAAGTCTCACGGTGGTCAATTGAAAAATATTTGTTTGCTTCTTCCTTGCATTGTCAATTATTTTATATGAACAATTTTTAATTGTGAGTTTTTTAATTGATATTTTATAAAATGTAATACATTCTCAATAAACTTATTAAAAATTTTATTGAATTCTTCTTCCTTAAATATTTTGCTTTGAATTTTCTATAATTAATGACATGATTATATTAAATTTTTTATGATTATTGAATTCATCGACTGATAACCTTAATTTTGTCAATTTTATTTTTAAATACGTGTGTTTATACTTAATTATTTAAAATAGCAACATTATACGCACGCAACAGTAAGCGAGAAGCATTGCATTGTCAATTAATGACATCAAATATCAAACAAGATGTTAACCATTTCAGATAGCAAGTAAGAATATAAAATTGAAAATTATGAAAAAAATTCCTGCCTAATATAGTGATTTGTTTTTCATTGCGAAAAAATTAATTTGTTGGATTCGGCTAGATTTACCATTCAAGCAGTCCTTCTAGATGTTTATAGTTTTTTGCAAAATTAGTTGTTATGTAAATTAAGTTAAAACTCAATTCACATTAAAATAAAACTTTATGATTGTAATTGAACCTTTTTTTCAAGAGTAAAAACGATACGTCCGTTTTGCTCCATTATTGAAAGGAGAGAAACAGAAGAAAGATCAATTAGTCAGGACATAACTATACTTGTCGTAGCCCTAATTTTCATAATATACTAATAAAATTTGAAAAATTGAGTGCTGGAAGATCAAGATTAAGTATTTATAAGTTAACTATTGGTTTTGTAAGTTTAAAAAAATTTTGAAAATTAATTTCTTAATTGATTCTTAATTAAATAGTTAACAACTGAAATTTTGCGAACGAAAATATCATTTCTTGCTAAATCGTTTAAGGTTTTCTTATTCTAATTTTGTATTTTAATTTAAAAAAATTCTTTAAGATTGTCTAAATTGATAAATCCAGGATTATTTGTATATTGGACTATAGTTATTGGGATCTGAAATAATGTTTATATGAATTATTAATTTTCTTTTTAATAAAGAAAATTTGCGCTATTAACCTTTTAAATTCATTAGGTTCATGAAGTTACACTATGACATTTTCCTAATGTGTTTAGGCAGTGTACCGTCACGACGAATCGAATCAAGTTGTACTAGTTGTACTTTTGTGAATTTTCATTTATTCCAATTGTAAGAGGAATAGTTTTGTTTTCCCTTTATTTATATTTGATTTTTGTTCAATATTATGAGTTTAGTTTCTTAAAGATGTAACTTCTTTGTTGACTAGCGTGTGGTAATAATATTGTGTCGATGGAATGACGGTGTGAATGACTCTTGCATGCATAGAAAATAAAATTGATTTAATTCTCAATGAAAAAAGAACCGAACTTAGATCTAAAATCTCCAGTAACTTACAAAAATACCTCAATAAAAATTACAGTAACAATATTAAAACTGAACTTGAAATTCTTGGAACTAAAACAAATGAATTCTTACAACAAAAAAATGACATATTTGTCATAAATTTTGGCAAGTATTTGGCAAAACAAAATCAAACATTAAAAATAGTTGGGATGTCATTAAAAAAATGAAAAATATTCAAATCCCTATAAATTACAAAATTGTTTCTCTGGACGCCAAAACTTTATTCACAAATATTCCTAAAGAACTCGTTTTAAAAAATATAAAAACCAACTGGTTTCAAATCAGGGAGCGTACCAACATACCCGTCCAACAATTTTTAAAATTAATAGAATTTTGTTTGAACAACGCATATTGCATATTCCAAAATCAATATTACAAACAAATCTTTGGTACCCCCACGGGATCCCCTCTCTCTGGTATAATTTCTGATTTAGTAAGGGAAGGACTCGAAAAAGATATCCTCAAAAACTACCTTTCAAATTAATCTTCTATTTCCGATACGTCGATGACATTCTGACGTGTGTCACTGATGACAAAATTGACATCCTACTTAATTTGTTTAATTTCTACCATCCCAGATTACAGTTCACTATCGAAATAGAAATAAAAACTCAATAAACTACTTAGACATCACTTTATACAAGAACTACAGTAAAATTATAACCAACTGGTTCCGCAAAGAAACATGGTCAGGGAGATACGTTAGTCTCGATTCTAACATAGCAACTAAAGATAAGATTTCTGTTATTAACAAGTCTAGTAGACAGAGCCGTCACACTCTCAGATACCAAATTTACAGCAAAAAATCTTAAAATCGTCGAAAATACACTAAAGAATAACGGTTACGCAAGCAGCTTTACCAAAAAATATATCAATAAAATATTAAATTATTTACAAGAAAAAAACCAAAACTCACGTATTAAAACAAAAAACAGATCTCCAAACATCGATCTTAATCAACTTATCGCACTACCTTTTATCAATGAACTCACGAAATTCTACAAAAGAACTTTTATCGATTTCAATATTTTAATTACCTTCAAATACGATAAAGATCCTTTTCATTCTTTCACAAAAAACAAAGATATAATCCCAATAGAGAAAAAAGCCCATATTATTTACAGCATTCGATGTGAGTGCAGATGTGTATATGTTGTCCAAACTGAACGACATTTTAAAGATAGAATTAGAGAACATAAGAACGACTGTAAAAAAGATTCTAGAGGCACTGCTCTGGCTTCACACTCACACACTTTAGACCACCAATTTGACTTTTCTAAAGCTAAAATTTTTCACACAGAAAATAATTATAAAAAACGGACTTTCAAAGAAATGTTCCAAATTGTGAAACATCAAAACTCTGTCAATAAACGTTCCGACACAGATTTCCTCAGCGCTGTATGCCGTAGTTTAATTCTATCGACTAACAACGTTTAAAATATGTATATTTTCTATATTATAAAAACAAATTTTTCCCGCTATATCTTTAATTTTCCATCTGCCACATAGGTGGCTCTAGCGAACATGGAATACTCTCTCTCCACATAACAACGAATATAACCTCACTCCTGGACATGCAGTCATGGTGATGAGGAGTGCTGCCCACAATTTTATTTATTTTCAACACTAAAATGCACTGCATGTCCAGGAGGGAGTATCACACTTCTGTTATCTTATTTATTTAACAAAACAATAATATATATTTTTTAAAAAGTCTTTCTGAACCTCATTTTGATTTTGATTTAAACACTGATTTAAACCATCTTGATGAATTATAAAATTCAATTTTAGAATTAGTTCTGTGCATTTTTTATCAATTTTTTTATGACCAAGAACAAGACAGAACTTTGAACTTTTTACGATATATTCATTAACGTTTCAGTATTCATTTTGCCAATATATTCTAAACGTGTTTAGGAATCAATTTATGCAACAACAAAAAATTCGATTTTTTCAACCCATCAAACCCCCTTAACTAAAACTATCTCGCTTGTTTCTACTTTCTGAATAAATTTAGCATGTTATCTATTATGGTATAATAAAATTTGTTTGAAAATTTGCGCCTTTTGTTCGGAGTCCTTTTAAGACAGGTTAGTCTATATTGTTGACAGTCACTTTTGGCGTCATTTCTATGGGAGCAGGATGCAGTCACATCCTGCTCTTGTAAAACTCATTGGTATGTTATTTTTAAAGATCGTAAGTTAATCTTATTTTTATCTAATTTTTATGTCTGATTAAAACTATTCTGCACCCTAAAAATCTTTTCGAAGATTTAAATTTGGTAACCATAACTTTTCACTTTTGGAACTTAACCTCTAAAATACTTATAATTTTACTTCTAACTATTACGAAAATAAATAATTCTATACAGAACTTCTACATAACAACCAAATGAATATTTTTTTCTGCAAATTAATTCTAATATACTCGTAATTTGGATTACAATAATTTGACTCGAAAAATGACATAATGAAATTACAAACAATATAATTCTTTAAGTAATTAATTAAGTGGGACGATGGTCGTGGGGGCTAAAGCGTAGGCTTTGGACCCACTCCTTCGGCTTGCGGGTTCGATTCCCGCCTCGCACTCTGGAAGAGTCTC
>NC_046666.1:10664483-10671247 GCF_010883055.1 Belonocnema kinseyi | reverse complement strand
TTCCACCACCAAGTAAGTGTGTGGAGGGTGTGTAAAGGAATAGAGAAGGTGTAAGAAAAATGTAAACCCTTAGGGGACACATTAGAAGCTTCCACTCAAGTAATTAATTTTTTCAAAAAATGAAAAAAACACCTGGAGATATTGCCGAGGAGAATCCAGATCTATCTTCAATTATTCTTTAGGACTTTTGGTTTTTTCATAATGAAGGATATATGTTGATTAACAACATAGTTGTTTAAAAAATGATTATTTGAAAAAAGTGAAAAAAAACCGTCTGGAGATATGGCTCAAACGAATCCAGTGGTGTTTTTAGTTTTTGGCTATGTCTATTATTTCATTTTTTATTAAAGGTCGAATTTTCAAATCTGTATGCATAGCTAACTTCTGGGTTGTAATAATTATGGGTTTTTCATGTTAAAAAATAATAATAATAAAATTTCTTATTTTCGCTTTCTCTTTATTTAAATAAAAAATAGAAAAGAATGAACATTTAAAAATCTGATTCCTAAACGTTCTTATTTGAATATGGCTGATTACTTTTAAAAAATTGAAAATCGGGTTGATTTTTATACACTGGGACTCTCTCTCGTTTCTTTGAATCACTTGAACCGGTATATCAAGTGTCGGTAAATCACGGTCACAGTGTAGTCACTAAAAGTTGTTGGAGTGTTTTCCTTGGGGACGTGAGATTCAAACAATGCACCAATTGAAAAAACGCATCTTCTTTGGGGAAAGCTGTGCTTTTATAATACTTTAGCGTGCTCGGAGTGGATTTATCGAGGAAAAGAGATTGGAACAATTTACCAGGAAAAACGCATCTTCTTTTGAGAAATTTGGGTTTTTACTATACTTTAGCGTACACGGAGTGGATTCATCGAGGACGTCTTTTTCAAACCCGGCTCATTGGTTCAATCTCGTGTTTTCGAGAAATCCATTTTACGTCCCAGAAGTACTCTAAACACCAGGTTTCCACAAAGAATTTTTTTTATTTACAGTTCAGACATTCCAACTAAGAAACCCGCTCCAGGGACATTAAAGTTAGGTAAAACCCAGACCTACGTAAAGAAGATGTGTTTTTTACATCTGGGAAATTGTTTTAATCTATTTTCCTTAAGGAAAATACCCCAGGAACCCTAAACTCTTCTGAAAAAATATTTTTTTAAACCTGGGACATTGGTACAATCTCGTGTCTTCAAAAGAACCCCTTAAGGACCCAAAGGAACTGTAATTGACTCTGCTATTGCGGATGAAAGACTAAGAGAGCTGGTGAAAGATGAAAGGGTCACGAGGGGTTCTGAATGCAATATTGATTATTACCTTCTGATCACCAAAATCAAATTAATGCGGCGATGGAGAAACGAGAGAAGCAAGAAAACAAACCAAACGCGAATCAAAATTGAGAACCTAAAGAAAACGGATGTGCGAATAGATTTCCAAAATAAGATAATCGAAAGCATAGATAATGTAACATGGGAGGATCTGATGAAAAACAAAGATATAGAGGGCGCATGGACAACGTTCTGGGATATTATTGTTAGATGTACGATCGAAGTGTGTGGTACCGCGGTTGTAGGGAGAATGTCTGGTGATGCGTGGTGGAATGATGAAATTCAAGCTGCCCAAAAAGCAAAGAAAGAATCGTACAGGAGAACTTTAAACGTAGCAGGTCTTACAAATAAGGAAAGAAATAGACGTATAAATGATTACAAGGACAAAAAGATGATACTCAAACGATTAATTGAAGAAAGCAAAGATAAAACTAGAGCAGAAGAGGAGAAGAAAATACAAAACGACTTTGACGGAAGCGAGAAACTGGTTTTTGAAAAAATTAAGGAAAACAAAAGTATAGAATTTGTCAACATGAGCACTAGTAATGGGGAAATGCTATACGATGCAGACGGAATACTAGACGCTTTCAGAGACTATTTTAAGAGACAATTCGGAGATGAAGCTATAGGACACCACAACTGCGATGTTGAACACGATGCGATGGAAAACTCAATTGAGAAAGTATGTATCACTGACGTTAGGGATATAATTAAGATCTTGAAAACTGGTACAGCCGCCGGGGTAAACTGTATCAAAGCTTAAATGCTTAAACACGGTGGCGAGTACATACCACATAGACTGTGCGAATTGATAAATTTATGTTTTGAGATGGGAGATGTCCCAGAGATTGGAAAAAGCGATTATCGTGCCAATATACTAATGGAAGGGAGATAAAACTGACTGCAATAATTACAGATAGATTAGCTTATTAAGTACGCTAAGTAAAATATATTCAAAAATACCTATTCGTAGGGTACTGAAAATAACAGAAGCAAAGATTTGGGAAGTCCAAAGTGGGTTTATGCCAGGAGGGTCATGTACGAATCAACTATTTAGCTTAAGGCAAATTACAAAAAAAAGTTTGAGAGCAGGAAAAACAGTTTTCTGTTTATTCGTTGACCTAGAAAAAGCTTTTGACAAGGTAGATAGAAGTGAAAATATATCAAATAAAGCTAAAAGTGCAATACGTTACTCTATATTTGTACCGACTGTATATGTGGATCTTCACTTGTGGCGATTGCCAGAGAAATTGATCAGCAACCTGGGTCGGAGCAGTGTTACATAACGAACGTGTTATTTACATAAATAACACGAGAATTCTGGATCAGTATAAACACTTTCTTTCCCTTCCTAGCATTACTCCTTTTCCCACCAAGTCAGTCACACTTACCCTGAAAAGTAAATCATTTAATAATAATACGCAATTCGTCGAATTTACGGAATTTAAAGAATTTACGAAATTCACAGAATTTCCAGAATTCAAGAAATTCACAGGATTCATGGAATTTGTAGGACTCACGAAATTTATCATAATTGACGGAATTCTCGTAATCCATCTTATTGACGGAAATCAAGGATTTCGAGGAATGTACGGAATTCAAAGAATTCACGGAACTCAAGTAATTCATGAAATTCAAGAAATTGACTGAATTGATAGGCTTAACGGAATTCACGAAAATGATGGAATTTTTAGAATTTAAGGAATTTACGAAGATCAAAGAATTTACTGAATTCGTGGAATTGACAGAATTCACGTAATTCAAGAACATCAGCAAATTCACGGAATTCAAGAACATCAGGGAATTCACGGAATTCAAGAAAATCAGGGAATTTCCGGAATTCAAAAAATCAGAGAATTCACGGATTCAAGAAGATCAGGGAATTCACGGAATCTACGCAAGTAACGGAATTCACACAATCCAAATAATTCACGGAAATCAAGGAATTCAGTGCATTAAAGGAATTTACGGAATTGATGGGCTTCACGGAATTCACGGAAATGATACGAAATCGTGGAATTCACGATATTCACGAAATTCGAGGAATTCATGTAATTCAATCAGTTCATTAAAATTTAGCAAAATCACGGAATTCACAGATTGTATGGAATTCATCCACTTTCACGATTTCCTTGAATTCCATGAATTCAGTGAGTTCTTTGAATTCTATTAATCCCGTTATTTCCTTGTGCACAATTCCGTGATTTTAATGCCATGTTTGTAATTTTACCTTTACACTTCCATTGTAGAAGACTTGTAAAAGTGCTGTAGAATTCGAAACATTTTCAACAGTGTAGAATTCATCTGCTCTTGAGCAAGTTTTTATTTTTAGAATAAAAATGTAATTATTATGCTTAAAATTCAACCGTTTTATTTTAAAATCATATTTATTCGTTAAAAATTCGCCTTTTTGTGTTAAATTTGAAATATATTGTTAAAAATTAACTTTTTGAGTCAAATGTTATAATAAACATAATTTGTAAATGCAATTTTTACTTTCAGATCCTCAAGGACCTCCAAGACAACCAAACGAACCAGCACAGTGGGGTGAGTTAATTTGTCTTTAAGTATCTTGTTATTTTTACCCAATACTTATCACCAACTTTAGCAATTGAATCAAAAAGTATGCCAAACTTCAAAAATTAAAAAATATAATTATTTTGAATAGAAGACAATTAATTCACTACACAAAATCTACCCATATATTAAAGGAAAGAATTTATCTGCTCTGGTCTAAATTTATGGTATTATGTTGAAAATTTAATCATTCTGTTCAAATATAATGATAGCTAAAATTTGCAAATGCAATTAGTATATGCAGTTCCTCACATCCCTCCAACACGACCAATCCGCCCATCACAGTTGGGTAAGTTATATATTTTAAATTATCTTTTTATTTTTACACGAGTTCTGGTCCAAGTTCAAATTATGTTAATAATCTGATCATTTTGTTTATTATTACACAATGCCGTTAAAAATTAATTTCTACTTATCGTCTTAATCAGACTAAATAAGAAACAATTTTTTTAAATTCGCAAATTAAATTTTTCTTTAAAAAAAAATCTGTTTCAGTGGTATGTAAAAAAGATCATGTTTTCAAGAAAAAATTTTAATTTTAAATAGGAACTTCTATAATAAAATATCATGATAAATAAGATTTGTAAATGAAATTTGTACTTGCAGCTTCTCACAGCCATCCAAGACAATCAACCCACCCATCGCAATTAGGTAAGTTATTTTTCGTTAATTATCTTGTTATTGATACACAAAACAAATCATCAGCTTTATCAATTGAATTATTAAATATTCAAAGCCTTGGAACTTATAAAATCTCCAACCACGTTTGGTTAAAATTATTTTGTTTTAATAGGAAAATTTACTTATTTATTTTTATTTGAGAATTAATCTGCTCTGGCCCAAATTGAAATTATGTTAAAAATGTAATCATTTTTTGATGATTCTACGATATACTTCAAAAACCATTCATCCTGTTGGAAAAATCGTATTTTTCATATTCAAAGTAAACTATTTTCCTAAAAATAAAATTTTTCGTAATTCATCTTATTTTTTTAAAAATTCTTCCAATTGGTTGAAAACTTAATTGTTTTTTCAAAAATAAAAAAATTATGTTAAAAAATATTTGTTGTTGAAAATACAAATATTTTTGTTTGAAAAGTATACTATTATTTAGTACTAAAATTAGTTTTTTTCTAGAATATTGTTTTTTTTTTGCTTGCAAATTGAACAATTTGGTAGAAAAATAAACTATTTGGTTAAAAATTCATTTTTTTGGTTGAAAAGTATAATATTATAATTTTAGTTCAATTTTAATCTATTTTTTTTAAATTATACTATTTGTTTGAAAACTTAAGTATATTGTTTGAAATAAAAATGTATGTAAAAAAATAAATTCTTTAGTTGAAAATACAAAAATATTTTTGTTGGAAAAGTTTACTATTATGTTTTTGGTTCAAAGTTCATCTCGTTTGTTTACAAAATTCGCTTTATTTTTAAACGTAATTATTTTATTGTAAATAAAACTTCTACGTTTAAAAGTCGTTTCTTAAAATTGAAAATTGATATTCTTAGTTGAAAATTCTACTATTGTATTTTTAGAGCAGAATTCATCTCGATTGGTTCAAAATTCTACTATTTGGTTGAAAACTTATTTTGTTAAAAGTAAAACTATTATGTTAAAAAACATATTTTTTAAATATAAATATTTTTTGTTAAAAAGTCTACTATTATATATTTGGCTCAAAATTGATTTTGTTCGATTTAAAATTCTACTATTCGGATAAAAATGCAAATTTTCAGATCTAAAATTTAATTATTTTCTAGAAAATTCGTTTTTTTGGGGCGTTGAAAATTCAACATTTTGGTAGGAAATTAAACTATTTATTTGACAATTTTTGTTTTGTTTAAAAATTTATTTTTATTGTTGAAAATTCAACTGTTTGGTCAAAAATGAAAATGTTTGAATGAAAATTTAACCATTTGGTAAAAATTGAATTTTGATGTTGCGTTTTTTTTTGACTTGGGTAGCAATGTAGTTTTTTGTCGATGTTAATTTTATGTTGAAAAATTATATTTTCAGTTTAAAAAATTCGACTTTTTTCTAAATAATTCGTCTTTCTTCTTCTTCAAAATTCAACAATTTTGTTGAAAACTTGCCTTTTCTGGCGGAATATTAATCTTTTTTATGGAAAATTCATGTTTTTTGTTTAAAAATTGTACTCTTTGGTGAAAAATTAAAATTTTCATGTTAAAATTTCACTGTTCCATTCTTGGTTAGAAATTTCTTCTTTCTGGGTTGAAAATTAAACTTTCCGGTAGTAAATTAATATTTAAAAAAATTTTGTTATTTTAAAAACTTAACTATTTAGTTTTGAATTTATTTTTCTTGGTTAATATTTCTTGGTTGAAAATAATCTTTTTTTTGTTGAAAACTCAGTTGTCTTATCTTAATCTTTTTTTTGTTGAAAATTTAACCATTTAATTGAAAAATGCATCTTTATAGATTTAAAATTTAATTTTTTTGATAAATTCTTTTCTTCCTGATTGAAAATTTAAATATTTTATTACAAATTTTGTGCTTTTGAATTGAAAATGTTTCTTTTTTGGTTTGGAAGTTATAACTTTCTGCGCTAAAAATAAACTTTTTTGTTAAAAAGTAAACTTTCTTGGAAAAAATTACTTCTTTTGTCCTGAAAATTTAATTATTCGCTTAAAAGTTCAACTATTTTGTTAAAATTTGTTTTATTTTGTTTTGTGCCTGAGAGTTCAAATAATTTGTTGTTAATAAAACTGTTCTTGAAAATCAAACTTATGTGTTGGAAAGGCACCTGGTATAGATGAGATCCCAAATGAAGTATGGAAATATGGAGGGGAGGAACTAGAGGAATGGGCATGGATAATGTGTAATAGAGTATGGAG
>NC_046666.1:10660930-10664383 GCF_010883055.1 Belonocnema kinseyi | reverse complement strand
GGGAGAAGCGTGCTACGAGTTCCAGTACGCGGCGAGGTGAGAAGTAGGAGGGGGTAGCGTGCTGCCAGTTATAGGACACTGCGAGGTGAGAATAGGGTGGGGGAAGCATGCTGCGAGTTCCAGTACGCTGCGAGGTGGGAATTGGTTGGGGTTTACGTGCTGCCAGTTATAGGACTCGGCGAAGTGGAAATTGGTTGCGTGTAGCGTACTGTGAATTACAGTACAAGCTGTTGTGGGAAGAGGGGAGTAGTTGCGTGCTGAAGAGTTCTAGAGATCCTCGAAGCAGAGTTGAAACACACACTCACAAATGCTCACACAAACTTGTCACTGCGTATCGCGCTTAGTTCGGACCCAGAAGTCCTCATAATGGGTGCAAAAGTCTGATACGATTTCACGTTCAATGCTTGCATTGAGAGATATAGAAAAATACACTCGATTTTAAATGATAATACACTGATTTATCGTGTTTCGTGGTGCTTATAAATAAGAAAACATTGAACAGAACTAATTTGACCAAAAAAGACGAATTTTCAAAAGTATTAATTTTTTTAGCAAAAAAGTCGAATTTTAACTAAAAATAAGATAAAATTTATATTTTAAAACAAAGTAAATTTTTAGCAAACAAAATTAATATTCAACCGATACCGACAAAATTTCAACGAAATAGTTTAATTTTAAACTAACAATCATAAATTTAAAAATGTCTACTAAAATTATAAATCTTAAAGAAAAAAGATAAACTCTTATCCCAATAGATTATTTATCAACTAAACGGATGAATTTTCGACCAAAAAGATGAATCCGAACAAAAATTATGATTTTTTTTTACAAAAAAAAATGAATTTTTTACCAAATGTTTGAACTTCTGATTAAAAAGATAATTTTTTTACCAAAAAAGACGAATCTTTAACAAAATGTATGAATTTTCAATTAGAGTGATACATTTGCTACCCAAAAATACACATTTTTAATGAAAATTATAAATTTTTAACTCAAAAACTAAATTGTTAACCAAATCCCAGGCGGAAATATTATATATAGTTTATACATAGTGTGAAGTATTATATATAATATTTATTTGTTTTTTACATTTTTTATATAAAACAAATAAATATTATATATAAAACTTCACACTATATATAAACTATATATAATTTTTCCGCCTGGGATAGTTCAATTTGCAACGAAAGAGGTGAAATTACAATCACAGAAATTAGTTTTTTAGCAGAAAGGTCGAATCTTCGACATAATATATAAGTTTTCAACCAAAAAGATTCATTTTCAACCGAAATTATGAATCTTTCTCCCAAAAAACGAATTTTTAACCAAATAGTTAAATTTCTAACCACAAAGATGAATTTCCAACCATGAAGATGATTTTTCTATAAGAACAAAGAATCTTCAATCAAATAAATAAATTTTTAGTCACAGAAATAAATTGTTAACAAAAATGATTAATCTTTCACAAAAAAAAATAAATCAAAATGAATCAATCAAACAAAATAGTTCATTTTTTAAAAACCAAACAAAAAAAATGTTACCCAAAAGATGAGTTTTCCACGAAAAAATTGAATTTTCAACCAAAGAAATACATTTTCAGTCAATAATATTAATGTTTCACCAAAAAATACGCATTGTAGCCAATCAAAACAGTGAGAAGCTGAGACGCAACTCTACCTAGAGGATCTCTAAAGAGTTCCAGTGCACAGCGAGGTGGGAAGATGGTGTTTGCTGCGTGCTGAAGGTTGCGCGGTTAAGTAGGAATTTGATGGTGGCTACGTGCTGAGGGTTTCAGTACACGGCAAAGTGTGAATTAAGTGATGGCAGCTTGCTGAAAATTATAGTAAGCAGCAAGGTGAGAAGTGGGTGTTTGTTTTTGGCTGTGTGCTGAAGAGTTTCAGTACGCGGCATGTTGGGAATTAGGTGATGGATGCGTGCTGAGAGTGCCGTTACTCAGTGAGGGAGGAAGTGTGTGATTACGGTGCACTGGAGAGTTCCAGTAAGCGGCGTGGTGGGAATGCGGTGATGGCTGCGTGCTGAGAGTTCTAGTACTCAATGAGGTAGGAACTGGGCGATGACGGTGCACTGGAGTGTTCCAGTACGTGGCGAGGAGGAAAGTGGGTGTTGATTGCGCGTACGAGGTAAAGTAGAAAGTGGGTGGTATCTACGTGCTGAGTGGTTCAGTACGCGGTCCAGTGGGAAATGGGTGGTGGTTGCGTCCTGAGAGTTCAAGTACGCGGCAAGGTGAGAATGCCAGTAAACATTTTTTCCCAACTATTGGCCAATTCTAGTTCCAGCCTGTATGGGTTGATTGCGTGAATATATGAATGGTTCTGCGACCGCAGTTTTGGCCAATTCTAGCTCTGGAGCGTGGACACCAGACTTTTGTCCTAGAAACAGTGAATTCTTGAACCACAGTGTGGAGGGGCGTGTCAGAGTGAAGTTCAATAATTCACCTCCAGAAATGGGCAATTCTGGACTATCGTTGCGGACTTTTTTTTCTCTAATAAAACATTAAAAACGACAATGTAACCATCGCTCAAGGAAACAATATCGTTTGTATCTCAGCCAAAAACATTAACTTAATGTAAATTAATAGCAATTTACGATATTCTAACTGAATAAATCCCTAGTACGGAATCATATATTTTTCTCATTAATTTTTAAAAAAGTACTGAAAAAAACAAATAATAATAATAATAATAATAGCGTGGGTTCAAGTCAGTTTTTCCAGTGTCCTACTCATACTGAGAAGAAGAAAAAATATGCGAGCGCGAGGAATAGCTCCAGAATCGCACGATTAGATCTACACGCCATGGAGATACGCCCCTTCACGAGTTTGGGTGAAAGTTCAGTTGTTCAACGACCGCTTTATGGGGTAAAAATTAATAGTAAAACGTGAAGTAAGAATTGGCCAATTCTTGAACATTCAGGTGAGAAATGCTATAGCAGTGCCTAACAGTTAATAAAGTTTTGGCAAAAATCGCGGACTCCACGACGTGGAGAGAACATTGGCAAAAGTTGGACTCCACGTTTTGTTTACTGGATGGTTGTTGGCTGTTCTCTGTGTGCTAAGAGTTGCAGTACACAGCCTGGTTGGAACTGGGTGGCGGCTGCGTGCTGAAATTTACAGTGCTCAGTGAAATGGCGGAACGAAGGAACCGAAAGGAGCCTCTGCAAAGTACCCTTAAAGATAAAACTAAAAAAAAGCAGGATAAACTATTAAATGGTGGAACTTCGGATTCTAAGTTAAAATTTGCATTAGAAACTCGCGGAGTAATCGCAATACTTTTTCTTACAGCGTTAAAAACTTTAAAAAATAAAATACCTGTCATTTACATGGGCCGAAGGCGGCTTCAAGTGCATCTTCTTTTAGTAGCAGTTAATAAGCGTTCCGTCGGTAACTAAGAATTTTATCTGGATGTCAGCGCCACGCAGTGGAAACCTCAGACA
>NC_046666.1:10654729-10660830 GCF_010883055.1 Belonocnema kinseyi | reverse complement strand
TGGTCTTTCATAATCGTGTTTATATCACTTCGAGAAATATTTCGACTAGTTTGCTTGGGTCCAATTTTTAAGACCGTGAAAGCATATCCATGCAAGTGAAATGGATGCGTTAAAAGTTTCATAGGATCTATAAGAACACATTAGTTAAAAAAAACAAACATTTTATCCATTCTTAATATTGAATTTTTTTAAGGTATTTAAAGCTTCAAATTTCCAGAAATTTCGCTTTTTTTAAAGTTGTCGATAGATTTCAATGAGCTTAATAGAATTCAGGAACAAACTCAAATTTTATAGTCATGAAAGAAGGATTTTTTTTTCTTAAATGGCACCACTAAAAATGTTTCTTTGGTGTCGAAATGAAACTTGATGTTTGGAAGAATTAAAAAAAAAAGATTTAAAAAAATATATTTAATTGGTCCATTTTTGTAATTGAAAGGATCATTTTATTTAAACAACCACTGTTTGAGTAATTTCATCGGGGTGCGTACAATATACACCTTTATATGAAATGCATCAGAGCTTTGACAGAATTTAAGAAAATACGTAGGGGTCACCAGACCGACTTAAAAAAAAAAACGAAATCCTTATTTTGTTTACATAATCGCTTATAATCGATTTTTTTACTTCTGCAGGATTGAATGTACTCCTTGCATATCACTCAGATTTTTCAAAAACCAAAATTAGCATTTTATTCTACAAAGTTATTTTTGGGTACGCTTAAATTATTCTTTTAAATTATGCCAAATATTTAATTTAAGTTTACTCTAATTATTACTATTATTGTCCTTTTAGGGTTGTTAGATTAATTTACTTGAAAAAACTGACTTATATTGACTAATTTTCTTTTGAAATAAAAAAAATCAAAACCGTTCGATTCTCAAATCTTGGAATCAATTTATATTATTTTCAAAAGATTTCAAGTAAATTGAAAAAATGGTCAAATAAAGAAAATTCCGTTGATCGTAGTAAAATTGAAGTGAATTTAAAGGAGATGAAAAGAATTTTGAAATCTATAACAATTGAAGGTGAGTTAAAAAAATCAAGTGAATTGAAAAGTATGCAAAAATATGTAAGATACATTGAATTCCACAAATTAAAAAAAAGTTGAGAAAATTCACGGGAATTAAAAAAGATTTGGTGAAATGCCTAAGAATTCAAGGTGAGTTAATATAACTTATATTAAATCAGTAGAATAAAACAAAAACTGAAAAAATCCATTGATTTAAGTAAATTTAGAAAAATTCAAGTTAATAAAAAAATAAAGAGAATTATAAAGAATGTCTAATAAATCAGGATGTATTAATAGGAATTCGTGATGAATTGTAAATGAATTCAAATGAATTGGAAACATATTTGAAAATATTTAAAATCCTACGAAATTCCTTAAAATTTTTGAAATATATTATAATATTATAAAATTTCGTTAATGGAATTTTCATTAATCAATGAAATCAAATGATATTTTTTGAAATCCTGGCAAAATAATTTAAATACCTCGAGATCTTGTAAAGTCCCGTATAATAATTAAAATCTTCAGAAATTCGGGAAGTTCTTTACAACCGTATGATTTTTTTTCAAATTCCGCAAAGTCTTTAAAATCCTTTGGAGTTTCATCAAGTTAATTGAAATCTATTAAAAACTATTTCAAATCTTTCCAGATGGCCTAAATTATCCAAAATATTTGGAAATTTTTCAAAATTTCCTTAAACTTTTTGGAGCCTTTGAAAATTCCTGGAAATTTTTAAAAATATCCTTAAAGACTTTTGAATCCTTGGATATCCCTTCCAGTTTTTGAAGTCTATTAAAAATTCCTTGAAATATTTTAAAATACCCCGCAATATTTTAAATCCTTAGAAATACATTAACATTTTTTAAATATCTTGAAAATGCATTGGGATATTTTAAAACGCCCTAAAATATTTTAAGGGCTTAAAAATTCCCTGAGATTTCACAAATCTCTTGTAAGTACCTTGGAATCTTTTAAATCATCCATAAATATTTCAAATTCTTAAAAATCCCTTAATATTTTTAAAGTCTCTTGAAAACGCCTTGGAATCTTAAAATACCATAAAATATTTCAAATCTTTAGAAATCCCTTGACATTTTTTAAATCTCTTGAAAATGTCTTGGAATCTTTTGAAATATATTTCCAAGAGATTTTACAGATTTTAGAAAAAAAGTGACTGGAAAAAGAACCTTATTTCTAAGCGTACAGAAACTATACCACTATTTAAATGAAATAAATATTTAATTTACAGAAACTGACTTTTTTTTAATTTTGCCAAAAAATCTGGTGTCATTTTGACACTAAAAGGAACAGTTGGTAGGGGTGCCATTTAAGAAAAAAATAAAGCATGGGCCATACTTATACTCACATTCGTCATATATAATGACTTCAACCACTGAATCTTTTTTTATGTCAATAACATGGGTACAATAGCAAATGTCATCACAATTTTCAGTATTTCGATTACTATTGCAGGTATCTTCCGGACCAGGATATTGAGAAATTAGAGGCATTTTAGGAGGTGTGTATGCTATATAATTTATAGTACCTGCAGAAGCAGCTGTAGATGGTGACTCTGTTAACATAAAAATTGAAATCCTTCATCACTACAGTTACAAAATTCCGAATTAATTTTTTTACAGCCAATAGTACACATTTTTAGTAGAACAATCTATCCAACCACAGTAGGTGTATAGGATGCGTTCTAAGTGCAAATTCCTACCTTACCGACATCAAGAAGTTTTCACCTGTAGTGGTTCGTGTCCGTGCAAATCTTCAAGAATGTTCTCGAAGCTTAGCACGGACACGCACCACTACAGGTGGAAGCTTCTCGATATCGGTAAGGTAGGAATTTGCAGTTAGAACGCAGCCTATACATCTATTCACCACTTGAAATATTCCGTTGGCCATTGTTTGGCCACCACAACACCGGGCAGTGTGAAGCTCAAATTTTACCCGTCGCAAAAATAGCGGACCCTGCAAGGGTTCGGTTTCGACTCAAGTAGACGGGTTCACATGTCAATAACATCTATTTTACACAGGTTTTTATTTTTAAGCATAAATTTTAGATTCTGTTTTGAGACTCGAACAATAAAAGATTAAAGTCGTATCAAAAATTGAGCAATAATTGATTTTAAAAGACGATCCTGAATCTGTTAAGTAGATCCACTTTCAGTTTTTTAATTTGCAGTTCAGTCTTCATTATTACAAATTAAAAATTCAAGCGCTAAGAGCTTGAATTTTTTGATTTGAATAATCGTGAAAAATTTTTGTGAATCTGAAATGAACCAGCAAATTGCCAAAAAAAATTACCCTCTATTAAAACGGCCAGTCTATTATTATTAACGTTTCAAAATGTGATTTTTTGTTAGTGACTTTTTTCAAAGTAACTATCATTATTCTTTTAGTAATAATAATAAAGTAATAACAACTTTTAATGTAAAGTAAAAATGTCGAATTATTTATTTTTTTAAATTTTTTGAAAACTTACAATTAAATTGGAGCCTAAATTAGATTTCTCCATGAGAAAGAATATAGAAAATTTTAAAGATACTTTGAAAAGTTTATCTTCTTTTCCATATCTTCAACAATCTATATTTTGTTCATCTTTTTTGAAATCTTTTTAAGATTTATATTATTTTTGAATATTTTCAAAATTTTTGAACATCTTTTAAAATGATTATATGTTTTTTTAAAATGTTATTGAAGTTTCCAAAAATTAAAAAAATTGCCTTTGACTCTCTCAGATGCTATTTTTGGAAATCTTTTAAAATGCTTTAATATCTTTTCAAATATTCTCTTTAAATTAATTTAAGAAAAAGATATTTTCAATTTTCGAAGGAATTTTAAAGCAAATTATTGATTTATTGAAACCTCTCAAAATCCTCCAAACAAACTTCCAAACTTTATTTCAAAATCTTAAAAAAAGTACATTTTTCTTGAAACTTTTTGAAATCTGTTCAAATCTTAAATCATGTCTGAAATTTTATCAAAACTTTCAAATATCTTTTAAAATGATTAGAATTTTTCTACAGTTTTGAATAATTTTCGAATATTCAAAAAAATCTAAATATCTCTAAAACTTAATCCATTTTTGACTAAGATGTTGTAATCTTGCTAAATTAAATAATCGTCTTAAGGAATACTTTGAAATGGTTTCCAATTTTTATTTTAAATATATCGAAAAAATTATCAAAAATTTTCCCAGGAATCTTAAAAAATTCCTTTAAACTCTTAAAAAAATTTCAAAACCTTAGAAATTTGCAAACCTTCAGAAAAACGCATCTTCAAAAAATTATATAAAATATTTTCAAGATTTCATTGACTTCCAAATCTTTTCAAAACTTCTAAATATGTTTTGAAAAAATTTTAGGTTATTCTAAATTTTGATAAAATACAGTAAAGGAATGATTTAAACGAACGGTTAGGATGCCATAAAGGCCAAACTGTGAATTTGCGCTTAGGATTCTATGCGCATTCTAAGTCGCATCAAGCTGAAAACCTAATGACAGCTGAAAAGCTTTAGAACGAAAAGTATATCCTCACTTGTTTTTAAATTGAAAACCGGATTTTTAATGATCCGTCAAATTTGAGAAATTGTGCTCCTCGTTAGAAAAAACCTCCCCCCTTCTATTATTCGAAATTAAACAATAGTTTTTAATTAAACCTTTTTTAAATCTTTTTCCTGCTGAAAAAACCAGCGACAGATCCGATTTCGTATCCTATTAGAATCCGGCGTCATAACCTGAAAAGACCTCGCGTCCGAACCGTATTGAAAGTCCGCAATGTCGGAACCGTTGTCGGAATTTAAAACCGAACCCGTACCTCGTACGGCGTCAGATTCTAAAAAGGTCCAGTCTTGAATTCCGACAACGGTTCCTGCACCGATGCCGACGCCGATTTCGGCTCGGTTTTCGACTGCGGTTCCGGCACCAGATCCTATTAGGATACGACGCCGGAATAGATGCCGGTTTTTCAGTTTGTTTAGCACTAATTTGTCTTGAAAGTACTTTCGATCTTTTGGTTATATGGAAAATTTGATTTTCGAAAATGTTTTTTTAGCTCTGCTGCAAAGTCATAAAAATTAGGGTTAGGACCCTATGGAAGCCCTTATTTTATTTCCCATAGCTGCTCGTTAATGGCTTGTACTCACGGAAAAAAGTTTTATAGGTGCCGGGAACGAAAAAGCTTTTGATATCCTGGCTGAACTCATAAATATTAAATGGTAAAATTAATCTTTCATCAGGTTCTCCACTAGTTAGTCTGGAGTCTACAACATTTCTGGATTTAAACTGATTGACACAGATTGCGTTTGACCTTATTTTATCACATTTACCATCTGCTGGATTGTGAACCTATAAAATAAAGGGGTTATTTAATAAAGTTCAGAGAAAGAAACTCAAAATTCCTTAAATTCTTAAATAGAGAAGGTACATCCTTCGGAATTTTGATTTTGATTTTTACTCCTCCATGTAATGGATAAATACACTGGAGTCCCGATTTACCGGATCTCGATATATCGGATAAGGTGGTCCAAGGGGGCGAAAGAGTGACGCTTGCAAGGTCAGCGTAGTTGAGTAGTTTATGGTTCAACACTATAAGAAGCCACAATGAAGAAAAAGAACGTTTTGGAGAATCCCGATTTACCGTGAAGGACATAAAGGGTACCTTCGAAACTCCCAGTAAAGCGGGGCACTAGTGTGACAAACTTGTAATATTCTGAAGTAATATTATGCGTTCTTCATTAAATCTTTGTTTAGAGGTAATTCAGGGTAATCCGCTATAATCCAGTTTAATCCACCACCATTGGACCGCATTCTTAAGAGTTGCTTCCCCCCACCATAAATCGAAAGTTAAATTTGAAAATCTAAATATTTACTCTTCCTTCAGGTAGTTGTTTTTCGAAAGTTGGAGCTCGTGAACGCAGCGTTTTAGAAGTTCCTACATAGGAGAGAATTGCAAGTTGGTGAATTTTTTTGTCTGCACATTCTCTCAATCCGCGAAGTTGAATCCAGTAGGAACCCGGCTTCTGATTTGCGGTCAGGACAAAGTCTACTCGTTCACCTAATACGACGTGCAAATTTAAAAAAAGTGT
>NC_046666.1:10652129-10654629 GCF_010883055.1 Belonocnema kinseyi | reverse complement strand
AATCCGCGAAGTTGAATCCAGTAGGAACCCGGCTTCTGATTTGCGGTCAGGACAAAGTCTACTCGTTCACCTAATACGACGTGCAAATTTAAAAAAAGTGTTGAAAAAAATTAAAAAATAAAATTTTTTTTTTTAAATTAAAAAAAATTCTCGAATTTCAAAATTTCTAACGGTAGTGTACATATACTGGAACTTGGATTTAATCAATCCGGATTATCTTCGTTCCGACAATCGATGCTCGGTCAGGCGTGGAAACGACACAATGGCCACATCTTCCGCGTGTTAGTTGCATCAGGTTGCGTCATGCGCCCAAACCCAACAGAAATGATTCATGCGGTCCTAAATGTTTACGTTTTAATGGTCTGGATTTATTTTTAAGGCCACTATAAGTCATGCCCTAAACCGTTATTAAATCCAAGCTCTAGTGTATAATATTCACATAAAAAGTTTGCACTATAGCTATTAGGAAAAAAATAGTTTTTTTCGTAACTGACCAGCGCTTGTATGTAGAGAAGTGACTGATGATGGATGCACTGGATCGGCATCTTGTGCAATAACAGACATATTATGATTCTGGATAGTCAACATTGTCGGGCATACGGTAGTGAAAGCATTAATGAAACGAAACCTGTATCTTTTTCCAGGTTTTACGTAAAAAGTTTCTAGTTGTGTGTGGATAATATTCGAAGGTGAATCCTAAAATCATAAAAAATACTGTAGCGAAATATTATATTTGGATAGAAGTTCATCTTAAAAGGGCTTATGTTGCTTTTGGTACTCTAACCTCAAAGTTCGGACATATAATTGTATTGCGGGACACTAGAAGGTCGCCAACGGACAAAAGAATGGAAATACAATGAGAAAATATATTCTACACTTGAGAAATATTACCATAGAGGGCCTTCCGCTCTTCGTGCCTCTTTTTTAAATTGGCCAGCCACTGACGAGTGCGTGACTGCACAGCAACAACAGGGACCGTGTTGGGAGGTGAAAAGTTCAAATAAGTGCGTGCCCCGGGGGGGGGGGCGAAAGTTCAAATTAGTGAAAGTTTAAATAGGTGAAAGTTCAAATCGGTGAAAGTTTGAATAGGTGAAAGTTCAAATAGGTGAAAGTTCAAATAGGTGAACGTTCAAATACGTGTAAGTTCACTGCATTACGTATTTCAATTGGAAAAGGTTCACACGGCCCTGAATGTTTAATTTTGGATTCCCTGAATTTGCGATCAAGTCCCATGCAAGTTATACCCGAAGCTGTTCTTAAATACAGGTTTCAGTGTCTTATATTTTTGGTTTAGAATTCATCTTTTTTGGTTAAAAATTTTATTACTTACCTGAAAATTAAATAATTTTTATGAAAATACAACAATGTTGTTAAAAAGCCATCGTTTTTTGTTCTCCTTTTTTAAATCAAACATATTTTTTGGCTGTGCATTTCTCGCTTTAGGTAAAAATTTCATATTTTGTGGCTATTAACACAATTGTTTAATTGTAAATTTTATCGTTTGGATACAAAATTCAACAATTTTATTAAATCTTCATCCTTTTTGGTCAAAAATTCAACTATTTTGGTAGAAAATTCAACAATAGGTTGGAAATACAATAATAGGTTGACAATTCAACAGTTTTGCAGAAAATTCCACAATTCGGTTTTCTTTTTGATTGTTAAACATTTATTTTTTTGTCACTAGATTGTTGAAAATGAATTTTTTGTTGTTGAAAACTAATCCTTTTGGAATCAAGAGAAGGTATTTAGATATACAATTTCGCTAAGAATAACTGCTTGATAGGACGGATTAAAAATTAAAATATATATATTTTTTGTAATTCTCAACTGTTACATTTTTGTTAAGAATTTATTTTTGGTTTTAAAAAATTTAAAAACCTGTTTAACAGTTGAAACACTTTGTTAAAAATTAATGTTTTTGATGGAACTATTTTCTTGAAAATTGGTTTCTTTTGTCTTGCAAATTAATTTTCTTAACTGAACATTTAAATATTACAGTTTTCGTAGAAAATTGAACCTTTTGGTAAAAAATTCGTCTTTTTGGTTTAAAAATTTATCTATTTGGTCGTATAGGAGTTTGACGAAAATTAATAGGTTTTGTTTAAGAAATTGTTAAAAATTCATGTATTTTGTAGAAAACTAATCTTCGTGGTAGAATTTTTTTTTGTAGAAAATTAATCTTATCAGCTGAAAATTCATCATTTTAGTTAAAAATTGCACTTTTTAATTAATATTTTGGTTACAAAAATTTGTTTTGAGTTTTGAAAAGATTCATGATTTTCGTCATTCTCGATTACAAATTATTATTTTTTTTACTTTAAATTTATTTTGGTTGAAAACATAAAACAGACATTATTTTCAGTTTAAAATTCGTCTTTATTGGTAGAAAATTAAGCATTTTGGTTAAAGATTCATCATTTTAGTAAACTTTTTTTTCGTTGAAAATTGATCTATTTTTTCTCAAAAATTATCTTTTTTATTTGATAAATAATCTATT
>NC_046666.1:10649564-10652029 GCF_010883055.1 Belonocnema kinseyi | reverse complement strand
AATCCGCGAAGTTGAATCCAGTAGGAACCCGGCTTCTGATTTGCGGTCAGGACAAAGTCTACTCGTTCACCTAATACGACGTGCAAATTTAAAAAAAGTGTTTAAAAAAATTTTTAAATTAAAAATTTTTTTTTTAAATTAAAAAAAATCCTCGTTTTTCGAAATTTCTAACGGTAGTGTACATATACTGGAACTTGGATTTAATCAATCCGGATTATCTTCGTTCCGACAATAGATGCTCAGTCAAACGTGGAAACGACACGATAGCTGCACCTTCCGCGTGTTAGTTGCATCAGGTTGCGTCATGCGTCCAAATCCAACAGAAATTATTCATGCGGTCCTAACTGTTTGCCTTTTAACGGTCTGGATTTAGTTTCAGGGCCACTATAAGTCATGTTCTAAACCATTATTAAATCCAAGCTCTAGTGTATAATATTCACATAAAAAGTTTGCACTATAGCTATTAGGAAAAAAATAGTTTTTTTTTCTAAACTGACCAGCGCTTGAATGTAGAGAAGTGACTGATGATGGATTCACTGGATCGGCATCTTGTGCAATAACAGACATATTATGATTCTGGATAGTCAAGATTGTCGGGCATACGGTAGTGAAAGCATTAATGAAACGAAATCTGTATCTTTTTCCAGGTTTTACGTAAAAAGTTTCTAGTTGTGTGTGGATAATATTCGAAGGTGAATCCTAAAATCATAAAAAATACTGTAGCGAAATATTATTTTTGGATATAAGTTCATCTTAAAAGGGCTTATGTTGCTTTTGGTACTCTAACCTCAAATTTCGGACATATAATTGTATTGCGGGACACTAGAAGGTCGCCAATGGACAAAAGAATGGAAATACAATGAGAAAATACATTCTACACTTGAGAAATATTACCATAGAGGGCCTTCCGCTCTTCGTGCCTCTTTTTTAAATTGGCCAGCCACTGACGAGTGCGTGACTGCACAGTAACAACAGGGACCGTGTTGGGTGATGAAAAGTTCAAATAAGTGCGTGGCCGGGGGGGGGGGGGGGGGGGGGGGGGGGGAGGCGAAAGTTCAAATTAGTGAAAGTTTAAATAGGTGAAAGTTCAAATCGGTGAAAGTTTGAATAGGCGAAAGTTCAAATAGGTGAAAGTTCAATACGTGTAAGTTCACTGCATTATGTATTTCAATTGGAAAAGGTTCACACGGCCCTGAATGTTTAATTTTGGATTCCCTGAATTTACGATCAAGTCCCTTGCAAGTTATACCCGAAGCTGTTCTTAAATACAGGTTTCAGTGTCTTATATTTTTGGTTTAGAATTCATCTTTTTTGGTTAAAAGTTTTATTACTTACCTGAAAATTAAATAATTTTTATGAAAATACAACAATGTTGTTAAAAAGCCATCGTTCTTTGTTCTCCTTTTTTAAATCAAACATATTTTTTGGCTGCGAATTTCTCGCTTTAGGTAAAAATTTCATATTTTGTGGCGATTAACACAATTGTTTAATTGTAAATTTTATCGTTTGGATCAAAATTCAACAATTTTATTAAATCTTGATCCTTTTTGGTCAAAAATTCAACTATTTTGGTAGAAAATTCAACAATAGGTTGGAGATACAATAATAGGTTGACAATTCAACAGTTTTGCAGAAAATTCCACAATTCGGTTTTCTTTTTGATTGTTAAACATTTATTTTTTTGTCACTAGATTGTTGAAAATGAATTTTTTGTTGTTGAAAACTAATCCTTTTGGAATCAAGAGAAGGTATTTAGATATACAATTTCGCTAAGAATAACTTCTTGATAGGACGGATTAAAAATTAAAATATATATATTTTTTGTAATTCTCAACTGTTACATTTTTGTTAAGAATTTATTTTTGGTTGTTAAAAATTTAAAAACCTGTTTAACAGTTGAAACACTTTGTTAAAAATTAATGTTTTTGATGGAACTATTTTCTTGAAAATTGGTTTCTTTTGTCTTGCAAATTAGTTTTCTTAACTGAACATTTAAATATTACAGTTTTCGTAGAAAATTGAACTTTTTGGTAAAAAATTCGTCTTTTTGGTTTAAAAATTTATCTATTTGGTCGTATAAGAGTTTGACGAAAATTAATAGGTTTTGTTTAAGAAATTGTTAAAAATTCATGTATTTTGTAGAAAATTAATCTTATCAGCTGAAAATTCATCATTTTACTTAAAAATTGCACTTTTTAATTAATATTTTGGTTACAAAAATTTGTTTTGAGTTTTGAAAAGATTCATGATTTTCGTCATTCTCGATTGCAAATTATTTTTTTACTTTGAATTTACTTTGGTTGAAAACATAAAACTGACCTTATTTTCAGTTAAAAATTCGTCTTTATTGGTAGAAAATTAATCATTTTGGTTAAAGATTCATCATTTTAGTAAACTTTTTTTTCGTTGAAAATTGATCTATTTTTTCTCAAAAATTATCTTTTTTATTTGATAAATAATCTATT
>NC_046666.1:10647337-10649464 GCF_010883055.1 Belonocnema kinseyi | reverse complement strand
GGTAGAAGGGAAATTCGGAAAGAGTACGGGGCAAATTCAGATAGAGTACGGGGAAAACTCTGTTAGGGTACGGGGTAAAGTCAGAAGGGGTAGGGGTAAAGTTGTCTAGGTTGCGGGGTAAAGTTGTCTAGGGTGCGGGGTAAAGTCGACTAAGGAAAAAAGGATAAAATTTTGACTTGCCATTTGACGTCCTCTCCCATTTATCAAAAAATTATTTGGCGTTTGTCCGCGCTCGGAGTTGTGTCCCGGATATAATTCTGTCGACAAATAGTGCATCCAGTCACTCACTAATATCACATGAGACGGAAGATCTTCGTCATACTGGGACCAATTAGGATCCGTAGAAGGTGTTTGACGGATAATTAAACTTCCGTATTGACCGTCCATTCGATGAGTGGAGATGTGCGAATGATAAAAGTACGTTCCAGCATTATTAGCAGCAAATTGGTACCTACAAAATGTTAATTGTGTTCTGAACTATAAGTTAAAAAGATGAATTTTATTAATTTCAAAGATAAACTTTTTAACAAAACAGTTAAATTAAAAAAAAAAAAGATATCAACAAAATAATTGTATTTTCAACAAGGTAGTGAAATTTTTAACAAAATACAGTGAAACTCTTCTATAGCACCGATTTTGGGGCTTACGGTGGGTGGGCACTAACTCATTACAGCCCGCTCCGCTTTTGTTTGTTCATGTTTGACTGCTCGCTTGAGTGACAACTGCAGCCCCGCGTTCGCTGCGCAGCTCCTCTTACACCTACCTGCGGCGCAGCGTCAATTCTTGGAAGGGCTATAGAAGGGAGGGCTATTAAAGGGTTTTACTGTAATTACATTTTTAACTAAATAGTTGAATTTTAAAAAAATTATTAAACTTAATTAACTTAATTAATTAACTTAATTATGACTTAAAAATATAGTAAAAGCAGAAAAGTCGAATGTTTGAGACAACCGTTGATTTTAAAATTTGAAAAAATGAATTTTCGACAAGAACGTTAATTTAAATTAAGACAAATTAGTTTATAAACAAAGTGTTGAATTTTCAACTAAAGATGATAAGCTCTTGATGAAAAATTGAATCGTTATATTTTCAGTAGAAAAATTAAATATTAATAAAAAAAAAGAATTTTTAGCCAATTGAATTCAATTAGGAACAACCAATTTTTAACAAAACGGTTGTATACTCTAACAAATAAAGGAATTTTTAACAAAGGTTGATTTTCTCCCAAATATAATAATAGTCAACAAAAGAAATAAATTTTCAAACTAAAAAGTCGAATGTTTAAAGAAAAATGTTAACTCGTAAACCCGAAAATATGATTTTTCAACAAGAAAGTCAATCTTCTACCATATAGTTAAATTGTGCAATAAATAGCTTAATTTTCAACGAAAAATATGAATAATTAATAAAAATGTTAATTTTTCATTAAATAGTTTAGCTTTCGACTAAAACGTTCAATTTTCAAACCAAAAAAAGAGTTTTCTACAAATAAGTTGAGTTTTTAATCTAAAAGATTCATTTTTTACCAAAATGACATATTTTTAACCAAATAGTTAGATTTTCAACTAGAGAAGATCAATTTTCAATTAAAAACATGAATTAAAAAAAATGGAATAGTCCTATTTTCAGATTAAAAATTCAATTTTCAACCAGAAACATGAATTTTTAAACAAAATGAGGACTTTTAATCTAGAAGATTTAATTTCTAGAAGAAAAGACGAATTGCCAACTAAAAAAATACATCTTCTACTTAAAAGTTAAATTTTTAATTATAAAGATCAGTTTCATACAAAAAAAGAATAGCTTTCTTACAAATTTATTCATTATTTTATTTAATTTATTTTAAAATTTGGTAAGTTATTATTAAATATTGTCACCCGTGTAGAAAAATTGCATGGTAGTTTGATGCAAGATCTGTCCCAGGATCGATTTTATCTGGTCTATCTAGGATGGGAGATCTGATCTGGCCCAGTTCTGGCACTTGTTTCGCTTAGATCTGGCCCTAGTTTCGCCCAGGTCAGGCGCTAGACTTGCCAAGTTCTGACATCTAGACCTTTTATTTTAGAAGGTCTAGTTTGACCCAGGACTGGCGCTGTTCAGTTATCCCCGAACAAAAAAGGTTACAAG
>NC_046666.1:10643546-10647237 GCF_010883055.1 Belonocnema kinseyi | reverse complement strand
TGTCTGAGGTTTCCACTGCGTGGCGCTGACATCCAGATAAAATTCTTAGTTACCGACGGAACGCTTATTAACTGCTACTAAAAGAAGATGCACTTGAAGCCGTCTTCGGCAAATGTAAATGACAGGAATTTTATTTTTTAAAGTTTTTAACGCTGTAAGAAAAAGTATTGCGATTACTCCGTGAGTTTCTAATGCAAATTTTAACTTAGAATCTGAAGTTCCACCATTTACAAGTTTATTCTGCTTTTTTTTAGTTTTATCTTTAAGGGTACTTTGTAGAGGCTCCTTTCGGTTCCTTCGTTCCGCCAGGGAACGTCCAACCAATCCCACCTTTCCCCACTTGCCATCTCACAGCGTAAGGAATTCTCAGCACGCAGCCACCACCCTATTCCAACTTCGCCGCGTACTGAAATCCATACCGCGCAGCCACCACATACATCCCACTTTACCGCGTACTGACACACTCAGCAAACAGCGACTGTCCGCTTCCCATTTCACTGAGCACTGTAAATTTCAGCACGCAGCCGCCACCCAGTTCCAACCAGGCTGTGTACTGCAACTCTTAGCACACAGAGAATAGCTAACAACCACCCAGTAAACAAAACGTGGAGTCCAACTTTTGCCAACTTTCTCTCCACGTCGTGGAGTCCGCGATTTTGGCCAAAACTTTATTAACTGTTAGGCACTGCTATATCATTTCTCACCTGAATGTTCAAGAATTGGCCAATTCTAACTTCACGTTTTACTATTAATTTTTACCCCAGAAAGCGGTCGTTGAACAACTGAACTTTCACCCAAACTCGTGAAGCGACGTATCTCCACGGCGTGGAGATCTAATCGTGCGATTCTGGAGCTATTCCTCGCGCTCGCATATTTTTTCTTCTTCTCAGTATGAGTAGGACACTGGGGAACAGCATTACGGAAAAGCCATATCGTGTTTATACATACGTGTGCTGGAACGTACTGGAAAAACTGACTTGAACCCACGCTATTATTATTATTTGTTTTTTTCAGTACTTTTTCAAAAATTAATGAGAAAAATATATGATTCCGTACTAGGGATTTATTCAGTTAGAATATCGTAAATTGCTTTTAATTTACATTAAGTTAATGTTTTTGGCTGAGATACAAACGATACTGTTTCCTTGAGCGATGGTTACATTGTCGTTTTTAATGTTTTATTAGAGAAAAAAAGTCCACAACGATAGTCCAGAATTTCCCATTTCTGGAGGTGAATTATTGAACTTCACTCTGACACGCCCCTCCACACTGTGGTTCAAGAATTCACTGTTTCTAGGACAAAAGTCTGGTGTCCACGATCTAGAGCTAGAATTGGCCAAAACTGCGGTCACAGAACCATTCATATATTCACCCAATCAACCCATACAGCCTGGAACTAGAATTGGCCAACAGTTGGGAAAAAATGTTTACTGGCATTCTCACCTTGCCGCGTAATTGAACTCTCAGGACGCAGCCACCACCCATTTCCCACTGGACCGCGTACTGAACCACTCAGCACGTAGCTACCACCCACTTTCTACTTTACCTCGTACGCGCAATCAACACCCACTTTCCTCCTCGCCACGTACTGGAACACTCCAGTGCACCGTCATCACCCAGTTCCTACCTCATTGAGTACTAGAACTCTCAGCACGCAGCCATTACCGCATTCCCACCACGCCGCTTACTGGAACTCTCCAGTGCACCGTAATCACCCACTTCCTCCCTCACTGAGTAACGGCACTCTCAGCACGCATCTATCACCTAATTCCCAAAATGCCGCGTACTGAAACTCTTCAGCACACAGCCAAAAACCAACACTCACTTCTCACCTTGCTGCCTACTATAATTTTCAGCAAGCTGCCACCACTTAATTCACACTTTGCCGCGTACTGAAACCCTCAGCACGTAGCCACCATCAAATTTCTACTTTACCGCGCAACCTTCAGCACGCAGCAAACACCCTCTTCCCACCTCGCTGTGCACTGGAACTCTTTATAGATCCTCTAGGTAGAGTTGCGTCCCAGCTTCTCACTGTTTTGATTGCCTACAATGCGTATTTTTTGGTGAAATATTAATATTATTGATTGAAAATGTATTTCTTTGGTTGAAAATTCAATTATTTCGTGGAAAACTCATCTTTTGGGTAACATTTTTTTTGTTGGATTTTTAAAAAATGAACTATTTTGTTTGATTGATTCATTTTGATTTATTTTTTTTGTGAAAGATTAATTATTTTTGTTAACAATTTATTTCTATGACTCAAAATTTATTTATTTGATTGAAGATTCTTTGTTCTTATAGGAAAATCATCTTCATGGTTGGATATTCATCTTTGTGGTTAGAAATTTAACTATTTGGTTAAAAATTCATTTTTTGGGAGAAAGATTCATAATTTCGGTTGAAAATGAATCTTTTTGGTTGAAAACTTATATATTATGTCGAAGATTCGACCTTTCTGCTAAAAAACTAATCTCTGTGATTGTAATTTCACCTCTTTCGTTGCAAATTGAACTATCCCAGGCGGAAAAATTATATATAGTTTATATATAGTGTGAATTTTTATATATAATATATAATACTTCACACTTTGTATAAACTATATATAATATTTCCGCCTGGGATTTGGTTAACAATTTAGTTTTTGAGTTAAAAAGTTATAATTTTCATTAAAAGTGTGTATTTTTGGGTAGAAAATGTATCATTATGGTTGAAAATTCATACATTTTGTTAAAGATCCCTCTTTCTTGTTAAGAAAATTATCTTTTTAATCAGAAGTTCAAACATTTGGTAAAAAATTCATCCGTTTAGTTGATAAATAATCTATTGGGATAAGAATTTATCTTTTTTCTGTAAGATTTATAATTTTAGTAGACATTTTTAAATTTATAATTGTTAGTTTAAAATTGAACTATTTCGTTGAAATTTTGTCGTTATCGGTTGAATTTAAATTTTGTTTGCTAAAAATTTACTTTGTTTTAAAATATAAATTTTATCTTATTTTTAGTTAAAATTCGACTTTTTTGGTAAAAAAATTAATACTTTTTGTTGAAGATTCATCATTTGATATTTTTATTAAGAATGTTAATTCCTTCAACCAAAAATTTAACTATTCGATTTTTTGTCTAAAAGTCACCTTTTTTAGTTGAAAATTCAGGCACCTTGTTGAAAATTCGCCTTTTTTGGTCAAATTAGTTCTGTTCAGGACATGTTTTCTTATTCATAAACACCACGAAACACGATAAATCAGTGTATTATCCTTTAAAATCGAGTTTATTTTTCTATATCTCTCAATACAAGCATTGAACGTGAAATCGTATCAGACTTTTGCACTCTTTATGAGGACTTCTGGGTCCGGACTAAGCGCGATACGCAGTGACAAGTTTGTGTGAGCATTTGTGAGTGTGTGTCTCAACTCTGCTTCGAGGATCTCTAGAACTCTTCAGCACGCAACTACTCCCCTCTTCCCACAACACCTTGTACTGTAATTCGCAGTACGCTACACGCAACCAATTTCCACCTCGCCGAGTCCTATAACTGGCAGCACGTAAACCCCACCCAATTCCCACCTCGCAGCGTACTGGAACTCGCAGCACGCTTCCCCGACCCTATTCTCACCTCGCCGTGTCCTATAACTGGCAGCACGCTACCCCCTCCTACTTCTCACCTCGCCGCGTACTGGAACTCGTAG
>NC_046666.1:10640569-10643446 GCF_010883055.1 Belonocnema kinseyi | reverse complement strand
TCTTTGAACTCCAGTTGAAAAAATAATTAAAAATACTGATTTCCGACGAGAAACACGAACATAAACCAAAATTGTTAAAAGATTCTAAATGTTGCATAAATTATAATGATTTGCATTTTAAATACCAATTTTATATGTAACATGGAAGCGTAACCTAAAATTGTTTATATTCTTTGACATCTGTTAAAATAGATTTAAATAATTTAAATCTTTTAAAGTCATTTAATCCCTTGAAATGTTTGGAAATGCTTGTAAGTTTTCTTGTAATTTAAACAAAATTTCTCATTATTTGTAAGCTTTATAAAAATATATAAATATATGATCTTCGTAAAAATTCATTAAAATAAGTAGAAATCATTTCAAAATTCTTGATTATAAATGAATAAAAGCGTATTTACCAAGGTTCTAAACAACAAAAAAATCCCTGGCAAATTAAAAAGTTCTTATAGATTCCGTAATATTTGTTAAATCTTGTGAAATTCCTTGAAATAACTTGAAATCACTTGCAATTTCATTTAATTTAATTTATTTTCTAAAATTTTCTAGAATCTTCTTTGGAATCTCTTTTAATTTTCGATGTTTCTTAAAATTCTTTGGGATCTGTTAAATTGGCTTCCAATTTTTTTAAATTCCATTATTCCTTTAACATAATGAAAGATATGATAAAAACCTTAAAACTGGAGAAATTCGCTAAAATTACTCGAAATGCATTGAAGAAGTAGAAATACTTTGAATTGCCTTTAAAATAAATATAAAATAACTTATTTATTAAACTTTTTAAAAGGAAATATTAAAATGCCTAGAAAAATTAAAAAATTAAGTGATTTAATTAATTTAAATATTTTAAATATTGTAAAAATTCTGAACAAATTTGTCGGGATTTAAACCCAAATAATTTGAAGCACCTTAAGGCGCTTCAAACCAATCGGTTTCGCTTAATCCACTATACTTCTAAAAGGTCGAATTGTTGAACATAATTGTTCACCACATAATCTAAAAGCAATTATACCATTTGGAAAGAGAGCTTTTCTCGAAAAATGTTCTTGTCTTTTTTATTTAATAGAATTTTTTGCGCCGCAAATCGACCATATACAATAGTGAGCGTGTTGTCGGTTTCAGGCGCAAAGAACCATTTTGAATTGAAAAAAAACATTTTCCGTAAAAAGCTCACTGTCCAAAACAGTATAATTGTTTTTATATTATGTGGTAAAAATATTACGTTCAACAATTCATCCTTTTAGACTTACAGTGGATAAAGCGAAACGTCTCATTTGAAGCACCTTAAGGTCGATTTGTTCAAATTAATTGTTTAGATTCTTGTCTTTTTTTCTAATTTCCAAGAGTTTCGAAGTTGATAAATAACAATTTAATAAAAAAACTCGTAAACGGAAAAATAATATAATAATAAATAACACTACGTAAATTAACGGAAATGCCTATAATAAAAATTCAAAATCCTAGGTTACTGGTTATGGGAGGCAAGAAGTACTGGAATTTTTCCTGCAATCACAGGACCAGGGATGCAGTTTTTGATGCGGGTAGGACATCGGGAAAATTTACCCATGGTTCCTATCAACTTTCCAACATGCTCAAATAACAAGAGACCTGGTTTGATTTTCGAAACAGAGCTGGAATTATAAAAACCAAAGTTTTTTTGGTTGTATAAAAATATATTTTATGTAAATTATTTAACGACGACTTATAGTTAATGTTATTTAAATATAAATGGTACCTAATTATAAACCAAGAAAATTATATTTTTTTATGTGTGTTGCCCAAAGAGATTTAAACTGTAAATAAACGTTAAAAAGTTATTCAGCTGTGTTTATCTATTATCAGGGTCCATTTTTGATAGAAGTATTTTAGGGTTCAATTTTCACAGATAATTTTTTATTTTGAAGAAATTTACAGTGCAGATTTCGATTACAGTTCAAATTGAATTTTGTTCTTCTGTGTACATATCAAATTTTGTAATATCTATATTCACTAATTTATTCTGCTGATTACAAAGTTTGCAAAAAGAAAATGATTACATAAATGGTTGAATTGGATGTAGCCACGGTCCACATTTCGGAAAATTTTCTGGAATTGGAGGAAGATCTTCTGGTTCTCCAACGTGTATGACCAATTTCATTCCTGTAATCGAATGCCAATCAAAGTGACAATGGAACAGCCACCACCCTAAACAAAATTTAAATAAAAAATACATTTTTCTTTCAGGTTTTTCTGAATTTGATTTCTCAATTTTATTGTTTCAATGGCATCAGTGTAGCTCTTGAAACAAGGAAGTATTCTCAGGTTTAAGAAAATCAGGGATATTCAAAGGATAAATGTGTATCATCAGCGGACTTAAAACTCTTTGCTTATTTTTCATATTTTTATAAAATCGCTCCTTTTCCTCCTTTTTTCTAGAAGTTTCCCTTTTTTAAGAAGGATTCTTGGTCTTCAGACCGGCCACAATTGTGGCGAGCCGAATGAACCAAAAGAAGCCTCTACAAAGTACCCTTAAAGGCCCCACTGAGTTCCCCTTCGGTTCCTTCTTAAAAAACTAAAAAAAAGCAAGATCAACTTTTAAATTGTTGAAATTCTAATTCCACGTTAAAATTTCCATTAGAAACTCACGGAGTAAACGCAATACTTTTTTTGCAGCGTTAAAAATTCAAAAGAATGTCATTAACTTCTGCTGAAGGTGGCTTCAAGCGCATCCATAGTAGCTCAGGTATTTTGTTGTGCGCGAAGTTTAAAAATAAAATTCTCTCTTGCATCGTAGCGTTGTTGTCTGAGGTTTCCACTGCGTGGCGCTGACATCCAGATAAAATTCTTAGTTACCGACGGAACGCTTATTAACTGCTACTAAAAGAAGATGCACTTGAAGCC
>NC_046666.1:10625905-10640469 GCF_010883055.1 Belonocnema kinseyi | reverse complement strand
ATTTATGCAACATTTAGAATCTTTTAACAATTTTGGTTTATGTTCGTGTTTCTCGTCGGAAATCAGTATTTTTAATTATTTTTTCAACTGGAGTTCAAAGAAGATTACCAAATTTTAAGAATTTTTGGTTATGTTGGCGTATGTTTAATAAAAAATAATTCGATTTTAAAAAAGATTTTAAAATGTTGTGCAAGTGTAAAGTTAAGCTAGCGATTTTCTACATAAATTCCAAAGAAAATTTACAATTTTTCCACAGTTTCAACCTATATTATCGTTTTTCACCGAAAATTGCTTCTTTTCAACAAAAATCACTAGATTTCGAAGAAAATTTGCAATGATACATTATTTTCTGTTATGTTACGTTCGTGTTTTTTCAAAAGTTATTATAGTATTTTCAACAACAAATTATTAAATTTCACATTTTTTCATTTTTAAACAAGTTTAGGTTATGTTGCCGTGTCCGACCTGAAATTTTTATTTTCAAACATATTTAATTAGATTTAATTCCAATGATTATTGTTTCAAGCAGAATTTAAAATGTTGAACAATTTTGGATTCTGTTGGTATTTTTCGTCGAAATTTGATATTTTTAATAACAAAAATTATTAGATTTCAAAGAAGATTTTCAAAGTTTCAAATTACGTTGGTGTCTAATATCAAAAATTGGTATTTAAAGAAAATAATAAGTTAAAGAAGATTTAGAATCTTTAGACAATTTTGGATTACGATCGTATTTTCCGTCAAAAAAAAACGGTGAATTTTAAATCATTGAAAATTGAAAATTAAATTTTCAACAGTTAAAAATTTTTAAAATTATAAGATTGAATTTTTAACTGTTGTAGTTTCAACTTTCAATTTTCAACAGTTCAAAATTAAACTTTTGAAAATTCAATTCTGTAAAATTAATCCGATACAAAATGCTGAAAACCAAAAATTCATTTTGAACTGTTAAACACTTGAAAGAAAAGTGAAATTTCTATTAAAAACCTGAGTTTAAAATAAATATTCTTCATAATTTAACATAAGAATTTAATACAAAAATATTTCAACCCATAACAAAAAATTTAAAAGAAAATCCATTTTTTCGAAAATGGGTGAAAATAGTTGAGATTGAAAAAAATTCCCAACTTTGATTTATTTCGTTTTTAAACGAAAAAAGATTGAGTTTAAAATAACATTTAGAATCTTGAACAATTATTTTACACTGTTAGTATTTTTTTACGAAAATCGCTATTGTTAATAAAAAAGCAATATTTTAAAAAATATTAAAAATATTTGAACGGCACATTTAAAAGTGTTTTCGTAGCTAAATTAGAATATTGGAAGTTAAAGAAGAATTCATATTTTGATTTATTCAGAATTTAATTTCCTGAATTTGAATATTTTATTTAACGAATAAAAATTTACTTACCAAGATTATCTGTGTGAAAACGAACGATGACGTATCCTTTGTTGGGCACAACAAATGTATCTTTTTTGGGAGGATCTTTTAAATTATATTGCAATTTTTTATTGCGGTGCAAAGATATTATTTTCTCTTTCGAAATTGGTCGTCCAAAACTGTGCCTTCCTACAATATTTACGTGATAACCGTGGACATGATAAGTATAAGATGTATTTCCACCAAATCCTATCATTAAAATTAAAAATAAAATTTACTAATTTAAATAAATCAAATGAAACAAATAAAAAAAATTTTTTAATAAATAATAAATCAATTTAATTTTTATAAATTCAATTATTTAATATTATACAATTTTCTTGCCTTGAATAATTCCACTTTAAACTAGAAATTAATTATATTTTTTGATTATTGATGATACTATTTTTTCGTTTTTTATTCCAAAGAATTTTGTCACTAAAGTTGAATTTTAGACGTTAAAAAAGAATTTTTTGGGTTAATCTAAATTTTGATTCGTTGGTTATTATTTTTTATTTTTTTTCATTTCTGCAACCCTTATTTTTTAATAAGGGCCGTCCATAAACTACAATAGGGAAAAATTTTACGAAAATAATAGAAAAATAATAAAGAAATAAATTCTCTCAAATAAAATTAATTTATAAGTACCATACTAAAATAAATATGAAGCACTTTAAATTCCTGAAATTTTAAGTCAAAATATATTACATTTTCGACAAAATATTTGAATTTTTAACCTAATATAAAGAAGTTTTTTAAACCAAATAGTCGAACTTTCGAATACAAAAATAAATAAAATTTAAAAATTGAGTTTTCAACAAAGAAGCACCAAAAGACAAAAAGATTTGTAAGAAAATAATTAATATAATAATTACATAGTAATAATAAAATTAAATAACGTATTTTTTAATTTAAAACGGAATCGTATAATTTTCAGTTTATAAAATTAATTTTTAATAAAGAATATTAATTTACAACCAAATACATGAAATTTCAAAAAATAAGGTATTTTGTTAATCAAAAATGAAATCGCCAAATTGGCAGTAAAAATATTAATTAATAATTAATTAATACATTTACCTGGTAAAAAACCTTAACATGAAAAATTATTTTCAACAAAAAAATACGAATTTTTAACCAAAAAGACGAACTTTTAAAAAAAAAAGCAAAAATGGAATATTGAAATTTACAGACAAACAAAAATAATTGTCTGCAAAAAAGATTATTATTTTACAAGGAAAGACGTATTTTCAACACATAAGTTTGATTTTCAAGAACAGTTTTATTAACAACAAATTATTTGAACTTTCAGGCACAAAACAAAATAAACAAAATTTTAACAAAATAGTTGAACTTCTAAGCGAATAATTAAATTTTCAGGACAAAAGAAGTAATTTTTTCCAAGAAAGTTTATTTTTTAACAAAAAAGTTTATTTTAGCGCAGAAAGTTATAACTTGCAAACCAAAAAAGAAACATTTTCAATTCAAAAGCACAACATTTGTAATAAAATATTTAAATTTTCAATCAGGAAGAAAAGAATTTATCAAAAAAATTAAATTTTAAATGTATAAAGATGCATTTTTCAATTAAATGGTTAAATTTTCAACAAAAAAAAGATTAGGATAAGACAACTGAGTTTTCAAAAAAAAAGCTTATTTTCAACCAAGAAATATTAACCAAGAAAAATGAATTCAAAACTAAACAGTTAAGTTTTTAAAATAACAAAATTTTTTAAATATTAATTTACTACCAGAAAGTTTAATTTTCAACCCAGAAAAAAGAAATTTCCAACCAAGAATGGAACAGTGAAATTTTAACATGAAAATTTTAATTTTTCACCAAAGAGTACAATTTTTAAACAAAAAACATGAATTTTCCATAAAAAAGATTAATGTTCCGCCAGAAAAGGCGAGTTTTCAACAAAATTGTTGAATTTTGAAGAAGAAAAAAGACGAATTATTTAGAAAAAAGTCGAATTTTTTTAACTGAAAATATAATTTTTCAACATAAAATTAACATCGACAAAAAACTACATTGCTACCCAAGTAAAAAAAAAACGCAACATCAAAATTCAATTTTTACCATATAGTTAAATTTTCATTCAAACATTTTCATTTTTGACCACACGGTTGAATTTTCAACAACAAAAATATATTTAAAAAATAATAATATTTAAAAATATATTAAATAAATATATTTTTTAACATAATAGTTGTACTTTTAACAAAATAAATCAGTTTTCAACCAAATAGTAGAATTTTGAACCAATCGAGATGAATTCTTCTCTAAAAATACAATAGTAGAATTTTCAACTAAGAATATCAATTTTCAATTTTAAGAAATGACTTTTAAACGTAGAAGTTTTATTTACAATAAAATAATTACGTTTAGAAATAAAACGAATTTTGTAAACAAACGAGATGAATTTTGAACCAAAAATATAATAGTAAACTTTTCCAACAAAAATATTTTTGTATTTTCAACTAAAAAATTTATTTTTTTACATACATTTTTATTTCAAACAATATACTTAAGTTTTCAAGCAAATAGTTTAATTTAAAAAAAAATAGATTAAAATTGAACTAAAATTATAATATTATACTTTTCAACCAAAAATATGAATTTTTAACCAAATAGTTTATTTTTCTACCAAACTGTTCAATTTGCAAGCAAAAAAAACGAATTTTTTATAAAGCAATTAAACTTTAGACCTGAAAATTTGAATTTTATCCAAATAGTATAATTTGGAACCAAAGATATGATTTTTTAACCAAATTGTTTAATTTTCCTACCAAACTGTTGAATTTTTAAGAAAAAAAAAAGAATTTTCTCGAAAACAATGACATTTTAGACCCAAAAATATTAATTTTTAACCAAATAATATAAGTTTGGACTAAATTAAATAAATTTTTAAGCAAAAATATAATAGTAGACTTTTCAACTAAACATATTTATACTTTCAACCAATAAAAATTATTTTTTAACATAAAATTTTTATTTTAAACAAAATAATTCAGTTTTAAACTAAATAGTCCAATTTTCAACAAAACGAGATGAAACCTGAACCAAAAATATGAATTTTTGACCAAATAATTTAATTTCCTACAATGCTGTTGAATTTTCAAGCAAAAAAATTATTATTTTCTTGAAAATAACTAATTTTATACCTAAAAATTTGAATTTTTATCCAAACAGAATAATTTTAAACCGAACTAAATTAAATTTTTTAACAAATTATTAGAGTAGAGTTTTCAACAAAAAATTTGAATTTTCATCCAAAAAATTTAATTCTCTACCAAATTTTTTAATTTTCAAGTAAAAAAAGTAGTTTCTAGAGAACAATTGAATTTTAAACCCAAAAATATGAATTTTTAACAAAATACTATAAGTTTGGACAAAATTAAATACATTTTGAAGTAAAATATAATAGTAAACTGTTCAACCAAAAATATTTGTATTTTTAAACAACTAGTGTCATTTTTAATAAAATGAGATGAAATCTGAACCAAAAATATAACAGTATACTTTTCAACAAAAAATATAAATATCTAACCAAATTGTTTAATTTCCTACCAAACTGTTGAATTTTTAAGCAAAAAAAAAGGAATTTTATAGAAAAGAATTAAATTTCAGACCTAACAATTTGAATTTTTATCCAAATAATATAATTTTGAACCGAATTGAATCAATTTTGAACCAAAAATTTAACACTAGACTTTTCAACCAAAAATATTTCTATTTTCAACCGAAAAAAATGCTTTTTATCATAATATTTTTATTTTGAGCAAATTAATTAAGTTTTCAACTAAATAGTAGAAATTTGAAGAAAATTAGTTGAAATCAGAACCAATAATAGAATAGTATACTTTTCAACCAAAAATATGAATTTTTAACTAAATAGTTTAATTTCCTACCAAACTGGTGAATTTTTAAGCAAAAAAAAACGAATTTTCTAGAAAACAATTAAATATTAGACCTAAAAATTTGAAGTTGTTTCCAAATAATATAATTTTGAACCAATCGATATCAATTCTGAACACAAAAACATAATCGACTTTTTAACCGAAAACATTAATTTTCATCCAAACAGTTTAATTTTCTACCAAACTGTAGAATTTTCAAGACAAAAAAAGAAACAAGTTTTCTAGGAAACGATTATTTTTAAAACTAAATATTTGAAATTTCATCCAAATAATATAATTTTAAACCGCACTGAACTAGTTTGAAACAAAAAATATAATAGTACACTTTTCAACAAAAAATATGAATTTTTAACCAATTAGTTTAATTTCCTACCAAGCTGTTGAGTTTTTAAGCCAAAAAAAAAAAATTTTAATCTAAAAAATGACTTTTCAACCAAAAATATTTTGATTTTTGTATCGGTATCTATCAATTCGGTTCGAATCAAATTAAATTTTTAATCGTTTAATATTTATTCCTTGTCCATTGGGGTCAAATCTTCAATTTTTTTACCAATTTTCGATCGACTGCAAGATTATTGAAATTTTTTTTCAAGTAAAATTTTAGTCATTTCAAAATATAATAAAATAAAAAATTGAAAGGAAAATTTGACATGGAATTAAAAATTAATTAAAAATGTGCAAAAATTATGTTTTTTTATAATAAAAAAATAAGATTCTACTTTTAAAATTTCGGGTTTTTTGACCTGCCTTGATAAATATTTACAAATTTATATTTAGAGTAAATAAAATCCAAAATTTTCTTACCCTCGTCTATCAGAATGAGTTCAACAATTTTCTTCTGCGGGAGTTCTAAAATTTGAACACATTCACAAAAAACAGGTGTATTTTCACACAGCTTGGATCGACTCTCCAGAGAACAAATTAAATCCTCTGGAGTGTTTTCGGGTTGTGAAAGAATTGGTGAAGAGGGATATTGAAATGTCATTCTATTGACTTGTGCTATTTTTGTGCCATTCGTCGGCAAACCTTTAAAATAAGAAAAAAATTTATAACTTTATTAAAAAAATACAAAAATAAAAAAATTAATTGAGGTCATATAAATAAGTCTTTTTCCGATCAAGTTTTTAAATTTTCCCGAACAAAATAAATGAAATTTAAAAGAAATACTTTAATTTTTCACTAAAAAATATCAATTTCCAAAAAAATTAATTTTAAACAAAACGGATTTTCAAGTGAATACTTCAATTTTCAACCTAACTGATGAATTTTTAATGAAAATAATTAGTCTTTAACTGAAATAATTATATTTTAAGCAAAAAAAAAGATTAATTTTTTACTTAAACAATGAATTTTCAAATGAAATAATTAAATCTTCAAGAAACACAAATTAATTTTTTACTAAAATATGTAAATTTTCAATCAAAACTTAATTCAATTTTAAGTTCAAAAAATTACTTGTCAACCAATCAGAAGAATTTTTAACTGAAACTATGAAAAATTCAATTAAAATAAGTTAAATTTTCAGTCAAAAACTTACTTTCCACAAAATAATAACTTTCACAAGTATATTTATATTTTCTAACAAAGTGATGAATTTGCAACCAAGAAGATTTATTTTTACCAAAAGATGTGGATTTTTAACTAAAAAATATCATTTTTCAACCAAAAATAAATTTTTTAAATTTCTAGAAAAAAATTTAATGTTCAACCAAAGATAATATTTTTTATCTAAAATTATGTAATATTATTAATATATAAAAAATAAAAAATAAATTTTCAACAAAATATTGTAATTTTCGACTAATTAATTTTATTTTAAAATCTAAATGATGAATTTTTAAATAATAAGATTAATTGGAAATAAAAACATAATTTCATACAAACAAATCGATTTTAATTAAATTTAAAGTATTAATTAAAAAAGAAAAAATGAATAAAACTTCAATAATAAATTATGATAAATTGACAAATTTTTAGTTTCTCAAGAGAAAAAAAAATTTATTTTGAACTTGAAAATTGAAGGTTGCATTGTTTTATTTTAAAAAATGTATAAACATTTAATAGAGCGTCCAAACATTTATCACTAAAAACATGCAGGTAAAAAAAAATTCAAAAAAAAATTATCTCTTTTCTAATGCGAAATTCGATTTTTTCTTGAAATTTCTTCAACTTCTAAACTTTCAAAAATGAAATATTTCTGTCCATAAAAAGAAAAATTGAATTTTTTAAAGTTGGAAATTCTGCAGGATGGAAGAAAGTTAAGCAGAAAATTTTCAACAGTTAGAAATGAAATAAAACTGACCATTTAACTGTTGAAAAGACAATTTTGTAAAATTTTTAATAGTTAAATATTTAAGAAAAAGAAACGAATATGGAATTTTTAAAGTGTTAAAAAGGTTATATTTACATAATTTTTTATGACAATTTAATAAATAAACATTTTAACCCATACAAAAAATTTAATTTTCATCAGTGAGAAATTTAATACGAATTGCAGCAAATTAAACATTGAGTTTTCTATAATTTTAAAATGTTCAAAATTCACTTTTTTTCACTTTCCAACTGCCGAAAATTTTTAATTCCACTCTTCAATATTAAATTTTCTACTATTTTCAACAATTGAAAATTAAAGCAAAGACTAAAAAAATAAAGTGTTACAAATATTATATTTACATAATTTTACACGACAGTTTCATAATGAAATAATAATAATAATAAATTCAATTGTTGAAAATTCCATTTTACTCCATTTTTAATTTTTAAAGAATCAAGAAAAACTTAATTTTGTATTAAAAACAACTGAAGAAAATTAAATTTTTTAACTGTTAGAAATTCAACAGGCGAGGATTGAAGAAATTTAAATTTTACTTTTTCAATTTTCTTAAGTTTAAAAGAGTTAAAAATTCAACTGTTAAAGAAGCAATTTTCTGCAATTTTTAACAGGTGAAAATTCAGGACAAAAAATAATTTTGTATTTTAAAAATGTATTAAAAATATTATATTCACATAGTCTTATAGAAGAGTTTATTAAATTTTATATAAAAGTTTATTAAATTTCAAATAAGCAAAAATGGAATTTTCTTTAATTTTATACGGTCGCACATTTAATTTCCCTTGCATGAAAATTTAAAATTCAACGGTTAAATGGTCAATTTTCTGCCATTTTTCACAGTTGAAAACAAAAGAAAAAAAAAACAAATTTCATATTTTTTTGAAGTACTAAAAATGTTAGGTTTGCCTATTTTTACGTGAGAATTTAATAAATGAACATTGCGATCTATACAAAAAATTAATTTTCAACAATTAGATATACAACAATTGATAATTGAAGAAAATAAATAATTGAATTTTCATAAGTTGGAACACCCACAATTGAGAATTAAAGAAAATTAAAAACTGAATTTCCTTCAATTTTTAACAGTTCAAAAAACAATTTTCTATCATTTTTAATTGATGAAAAATGAAAATTCAACTGCTGAAAATAAAATCTTCTACAGTTTTTAACAGTTCAAAATTCAAGAAAAAAAATATTTACAGAATTTCACATAAGAATTTAATAATAAACATTTCTATCCATTAAAAAATTGAATTTTTTAAATTTGAAAATTCAACTTTTAAATATTCCAATTTACAATTTTTTCATTTTTATCAGTTAAACAATAAAAAATAGGGATTTTTTTGTTAAAAACAAGTTTTAAAAATGTTATATTCACGTAGTTTTATATGCAAATTTAATAAAGAAATATTTCAATCTATAAAAAAAATTGAAAATTGAATTTTCAAGTTTTGAAAATTCAATTGAATTTGTAAAAAATTTAACACAGGAATTTTCAAAAGTTAAAAATTCAAAACAAAATCTAATTTTTTATTTAAAAGATTACATTCATATAATTTTATGTGATAATTTATGGAATATTAAACTTTAAATGAACAAAAATGGAATTTTCTTCAATTTATGGAGCAGGGTATTAAATTTTTTACAATTTACTATTGATGAAGATTGAACATTTAACTATTCAAAATTAATTTTTTTTGCTATTATTAATAGTTGAAAACTTAACAAAAAAAATGTCGACAATTTTTAACAGTTAAAAATTCAAAACAAGAACTAATTTTGTTTTTGAAAAATGTTACATTTACATAATTTATTAAATTTAATATGAACAAAAATGGAATTTTCTTTAATTTTATGCAGTAAAAAATTAAATTTTCCTACTAAATAATTTTTGTATTAAAAAAAGTGACAAAGAAAATTAATTTCCATTACTTAAAAATTTAACACTTTAGAATTGAAGAAAATGAAAAATCGATTACAATCAAAAATTCAGCTTTATTAAAAATTCAAGAAGAAAAAAAATTATATGAAAAATAAGTGTTAAAAATGTTATATTTGCATAATTTTACATCAGAATTTATTAAATAAACATTTCAATCCCTAAGAAAATTTAATTTTCATGATTTGGAAATTTAACAGTTGAAAATAATTAAATAAAAATACAAATTGAATTTTTTACGTTTTAATTTTCAATTTCCAGCAATTTTATTTTATTTTAAACAATTTTAATTTCAATTTTCTACAGTTTTCAGCATTTGAATTTCCAACTGAAAGTTTTATCTTCAATTTTTCTCAATTATCAACAATTAAAAATTCAAGAAAAAACTAATTTTGTATTTTAACCCTTTCCGGCATACATTTTTCAGGGAAACGAGTTTTCATGAAAATTGTTACATAGGAGTTTTTGGAGTCGCTGATTACGAATCTAAACTCAGATTTTAAAAATTGAAAATGGCGCGTCCAATATGGTGGCTAAAATTTGGCATATTTTTTTACTTTTTCTGAAAATTGGTATACGGGGGTTTTTGGGATCACTCATGACGAATCTGAACTCAGATTTAGAAAATTCAAAATGGTGGATCCAATATGGCGACTTAAATTTGGAATATTTTTGGATTTTTCTAACAATTGGTATACAGGGGTTTTTTGGAGTCGCTAATCACGAATTCGAACTCAGATTTTAAAAATTGAAAATGGCGGATCCAATATGGCGGCCAAAATTTGGAATTTTTTATTTTGAAAATTGGTGTACAGGAGTTTTTGGTATCTCTGATCACGAGTCTGAACTTAAATTTTGGACATTCAAAATGGCGAGCCAAAATTCAAAATATTTCTAAATTGTTTTTTGAAAGTTGGCACAAACAGGGGGTCGCTGATCTTGAATCTGTATTCAAAATGACAAATATTTAGAATATTAAGGTTTGATAAAATTTACACTTACTGACCTAAAACATGGATTAGTACCAATTTTCTGAATTTTCAAAATCTACATTCAGATTCGTGATCAGTGACTCCAAAAATCCTTGTACACGAATTTTTTTTTAATCCGGAAAATTTTATTATTTTGACCGCCATATTGTATCCGTCATTTTGGATTTTCAAAGTCTGATTTCAGATCGTGATCAGCGACCCCAAAAACCTCTGTATACCAATTTTCAGAAAAAAATCCAAAAATATTTCAAGTTTCGGGCGCCATCTTGGATCCATCATTTTAAATTTCTAAAATCTGAGTTCATATTCGTGATCACTGACCCCAAAAACACCTGTATAACAATTTTCAGATAAGATCCAAAAATATTCCCAATTTCGGCAGCCATATTGGATCCACCATTTTGAATTTTCAAAATCTGAGTCCAGATTCGTATTCAGCGACCCCAAGAACCTTAAGCACCCATTTTCATAAGGATATAATGGAAAATATTTTCAAAAATGAATTTTTTCAACAAAAAAGCCTTTTTTCATCTTTGTTTATAAGTATTAACAAATTATTTTTTTAAATTTAGACCCTTTGCACAAAAATTTCAATTTTCTATTATCCTGCGACCATGAAATTTCAAAAAACCTGTGTAAAATCCAATAAAAACTACTCTGAAATCGCAAAAAATTAAATGAAAAAAGGTGGGAATACGGTATTCCCACCATGCCGCAAAGGGTTAAAAAAGTGTTCAAAATTTTGTATTTACATGAGAATTTAATTAATAAATTCAATTTAAAAAAATATATATTATTAAATCCGCAAAAAAACATTTTTTTCGACCAATTTTTTCGAAAAGGGTTCGCCATTGTCAAATACTATTTTGAACAATTCAGAACTAGAAATAAGCTAGAATTAAAATAAAATAAATAAGTCTGGTCGCCAGATTTTGTAAATTAAAATATAAAAACTAAAAATAAAATTATTTTCTTACTCAGGTATGCCGGGTAATATGTGTAATCATAAATGTTAAAGCTTTCATCAGTCATTTCATCAGTGATAGCACCAAAAGCATTAACATCAAAAGGGACGAAAATTGTTTCTGCAGGTTTATCCAATTTATGTAACTTATTTGTTGGCATCTTCAAATCTAAACTGCAGATTATATTTTTCGACGATTTATTGCAATCATATCCTAGTTGCAATAGCTCAAGAATCTCAGGACTTAAATAAATGTCCTGCGTTTTTATTATCTCTTTCGAAATCGCTTCAGAATATGTAAGAATAGCTTCGTGAGATAAATTTTTGCAATCTAGAAGTCCTTGTAGGCTAATGAGATATTTTCCAGGCTTTTGATTTGTTTCAAGAAGGACATCCATTCTTTCACCTGAAAATATTCCGTAAATAATGACATAATTGAATTTACAGTGCTCTCGAAATAGGGAAAATATGGTGAGTTTTCGCGAAACTTGAAGAACAAGCTTTTTAACGATCAAGTGTGGCCGTGCGGTCCACAGACCACACCGTGTTTCTGATGTGTCCTTTCCCTTGTAATTGCTGAGTAGCATCATTTGGAAGCTCATATGCGGCCCATCAGACCGCACGACCACAACAGTAAAGAATTTCTTTTTTCATCAGAATAGTTGAATTGTCAATCAAAACTGAGGAATTTTCTGCTAAAAGATATTAATTTTGAACCCAAAAAGACGACTACACAATCGAGTTTTTTAAGAAACTTTTAAACACGGAAAGATTAATTATTTAATATTTAAGAAATTTAAATGGGAATAAAATTAAATTTAAAATCCTATTTAAGGTCTAATTATTTATTCAAATTTGAATAATTAACAAAAGTCAATAAATAAATAATTAAATTATTAAACTTAATTCTTTAATTTAAAAAACTTTATTTTCAATCATGAACGGTTAATTTTCGAACGCAATGTTGAATTTTCAACGAAATGGTGAACTTTTCAACCAAATAGTTGCATTTACAAACAAATACTTAAAGTTTTACGCGAGACACGAATTTTCAACAAAAAGTTAAATTTTTAACCAAACAATTGAATTTTGAACAAAAACTCGAATTTTTAACCAAACAATTGAATTTTCCAACCAAATGGTTGAATTTTCAAGACAAATAGTGGAATTTTCTACAAAACAGTTGAATCATTAATTTTTTTAATTTCCAAATGTTGAGAATTCTAAAAAATTTCAAATTCAACTGTAGAAAACTAAAGATAAATTAATTTTACACAGTTTAATTTTTAATATCTTCAATTTGGAACAGGTTGAAATTTAAGGAAATTAAAAATTGAAAATTAACAAGCGATGATTCAATTTTCTACAAGTCTAAACGGTTGAAAATTCAGTAAAAATAATTTTTCAATAAAAATAAGTATTGAAAACGATACATTTAGGTATTTTTAGATAATTTAATAAACATTATAATACATAATTAAACATTTAACTGTTAAGAATTGAAGACTATTAAAAAAGGAAATTTTCAACAATTGAATGTTTAATATTCTTTGATATTAAAAACTTAAAGACTAACGAAAATCGAACATTCAATGGTTGAAAATTTAATCTTCTACAGCTCTAACAATAAAAAATTTAATTAAAAAATAATTTTGTATCAAAAGCCAATTTTAAAAACATATTTACATCATTTTACATTAGAGTGCAATAAAAAGAACACTACAATCCATAATAAAAATTGAAAATTGAACTTAAAAATATTGTAAGTTCTACAGCTAAAAATTCAGCTTTTGTAGATTCAATAAAATTGAAAAAGAAGATTGTCGACCATTGAATTTTTAATTTTCTTTAAATTAAAGTTTCTTTAATTTTTAAAATTCGAAAATTGAATTTTTTTAATTTAGAAATTCAGTTGTTGAAAATTTAACTATTGAGAATTGAAGAAAATTAAACAAGTAAATTAACAACAGTTTGAAATTGAAGAAAATAAAACAATCAACAAAAATTAATTTTTTAATAAAAAGAAATATTAAAAACATTATATTTATATATTTTACATGAGAATTTAGTAAATAAACATTTTAATCCATAATTAAAAATTCGACTGTTGATAATTCAGGAAACTTGAATTTTTTAATTTTATGAATTAAGTTGTTGTAAATTCATCTATTGAACATTGAAGAAAATTAAAAAGGAACTGTTGAAAATTGCAAATTCAACTATTGCAAATTCAACTATTTAATTTTCTACAAACTTTAAACAGTTCAAAATTCAACCATAATTAATTTTGTAATCTAAATAATTATTAAAAATGTTATATTTATATAATTCGGTATTAAAAACTTAATTCTTCAGAATTTAAGAAAATTTAATTTTTAAAATTTAGAAATTCAGTCGTAGAAAATTCCACTTAGTCTAGGAGCAAGGGGGGTTTTCGTGGCCCTTGAATTTCCGTGAGAGAACCTAAGTTATTTTTATGTATTTTGGCCTCCTGAATCCGATTTTCGAAGGTGCCAAGCCGTAAGTGGTCAAATTAAAAAGTTATTAACAAATTAATTGTTTAAACGCTCATAACTTTTTACCTATTTAAGGTACAGGGCCCTGCGACATATCAAATGATCCCAAATTTAATAAAAAATAAGCTCGTTTTTTTCAAATTGAATAAATGTTTATTAGAACCAGAGATTTTGCAAATAAACCAAGGAAAACCCATGAGAACGGAAAATTTCATTGTTTAAAAGGCTAATACTTTTTTCCTATGCAAGTTATGAACTCCGGAAACATACCAGAATGTTCGCTATTCAAAGAGGAACACACCTGTATTTTACTTTTTTATAAATATTGACCGCAACTGAAAATATTGCAATGTTAATTAAACAAAAATCGTCCGTTTTCAGACGATCTAATTGTTTAACGACTTCCACGCTTCCTCCGTAGTGTGCTGAGGTTATTAAATGATCACCAAACGATTCTACAGTCCAAGACAAATA
>NC_046666.1:10578157-10625805 GCF_010883055.1 Belonocnema kinseyi | reverse complement strand
ATTTGTTAATAACTTTTTAATTTGACCACTTACGGCTTGGCACCTTCGAAAATCGGATTCAGGAGGCCAAAATACATAAAAATAACTTAGGTTCCCTCACGGCATTGAAGGGCCACGAAAACCCCCCTTGCTCCTAGACTAACTATTGAAGATTAAAAAAATTTTAAACAGGAAATTTTCAGCAGTAGAATATTCAATTTCTTCATCAGCAGTTGAAAATTAACGAAAACTAAAAACTGAACAGTTAAACATTGAAAAATCAAATATTGAAAGTTGAACTGCTGAAGGTTAAAATTTTCTACAAATTTATAAAGTTTAAAATTCAATAAAAAATTAATATTCTTTGATATTAAATAGTTGAAAATTAACAAAAATGGAACGTTCAATTGTTAAAGATTCAATTTTCTACAACTTTAAACAATTGAAAATTCAATGCCATAATAAAAATGTTGTATTGAATTTTCAAAAGTTGCTAATGCGACAACTAAACATTCAACAATTGAGAATTCAGTGAAATGGAAAAAGAAAATGTTCTAAAATTGAATTTTTAAATTCATAAAATTTTCTTTATTTTTTAAAAGTTGATAATTGAATTTTAAAAATTAGGAAATTCAGTCGTTGAAAATATAACTATTTAGAATTGAAGAAATTTAAAAAGGAAAGTTTCAACAATTGAATTTTCAACTTCTTTAATGTTCAACAGTTTAAAATTGACGAAAATTGAAAATTCAATTAAAAATTAATTTTTTCGTAATAATAAATGTTAAAAACGTTATATTCGTCTAATTTTACATGAGAACTTAATACATAAACGTTATGATTTACAATTAAAAATTAAATTGTTCAGAACTGAAGAAAATTAAAAAGGAAATTTTTGGACTATTGAATTTTTAGCATTCTTTTATATTAAACAGTTAAAAATAAACGATAATCGAAAATTAAATCTTCTGCAACTTTAAATAATTGGTAACTCAAAAAAAGAATTTTCTATAAAGTGAATTTTAAAAAAATATTTCTATTATTTTACATTAGTTTAATCAAAAACACTACAATTCACGGTAAAAAAATGAATTACCGAAAGTTGTAAATGCGACAGCTACAATTTCAGCAATTGACGATTGAGTGTAATTGAAAAAGAAAATTTTCAGTTTAATTTTTTTATATTCTTCAAATTAAATTTTCAGTCACTTTTAAAAGTTAAAAATTGAATTTCAAAATTTTTGAAATCCAGTCGTTGGTAATTCAACTATTGAGAATTGAAAAAAAAATTAAATTTTCAACAATTGGTTTTTCAATTTCTTTAATTTTCAATAATTTCATAATAATAATAATTTAATTTAATTAAAAACGTTATATTTATATAATATTACATAAGAATTTAATAAATAAACATTATAATCCAAAATTAAAAATTCAACCATGGAAAATTGAAGAAAATTAAAAAGGAAATTTTCAACAATTGAATTTTTAATATTCTTTGATATTAAACAGTTAAAAATTAACGAAAATCAGAAATTTAATTGTTCGAATCTCTACCAGTTTCACAATTGAAAATACCATAAAAAATAATTTTGTATTAAAATCAAATTTTAAAAACATATTTACATAATTTTAGAGTCTAATAAATAAAAAAACAGTATAATTGATTATTAAAATTGAATTTTAAGGTCTTAAATGCGGCAGCAAAAAATTCAGCTATTGATTCTTTAATTTTCAACAATTGAACATTTAATAAAAAGGCGAATTTTATATTAGATACAAGCCTTAAAAATTTTAAATAAAATCATTTTAATTGATAATTTAATAAATCAACTTTACAATCCATAAGAAATTAAAAATTGGATTTTCGCCAAAAAATATTAATTCTGAAACAAAAATATAATTGACTATATAATATATTTAACTTTTCAATTAAAAAGAATTAACTTTCAACCAAAAAGAGTACTTTTCTACCAAAAGATAGATTTTAAATCCAAACGGACAATATTTTCTATAAAAAAACGAATGATAAAAAAAGGTTAAATTTTCCATCAAAATAATTAATCAGAATAAAAAGACAAATTCTCAACAAAATATTTTATTTTTATATTTATATTTTCAAACAAAAACAATTTAGCATCAACCAAAACCAGCTGTATTTTTAAATAAATAATTGAATTTTTAAGCTTAGACGTCGATTTTTTTAGAAAATAATTGAATTTTCAACCAAGAAAAAGGAATTTCAAGCAAAAAAAAATATTATTTTTCAATCAGACGATGAATTTTCAACAAAATAATGAAACCAACCAAACAGTAGAATTTTTAACTGAAAGAGATGAATTCTAAACCAAAAACATAAATTTTAGACTGTTCATTTAAAAATATATATAAATAAATTTCAACCAAAAATACGGAAATATATGAAGTCCGTGATAAATGATAATGATAAGTAAAAAAAAAATCTCAGTGGTACCGACTCAGGGATCGAATCCCGGACCTCTTACGCGAAATCCGAGCGCTTAACCGCCTGAGCCATCGAGGTTCTTTTAAAGCAAGTAAGATTGCTTATGAAGAACATTAAAAAATCACATCTTCATTATAATTTTTTTATTGAACGAAATCATACAAAGTTCAACATATTTCATAAAAAGTTTACATAAAAAATGTGTATAGAGGCATAAAAAAACTATTATGTAAAAATCCCTGAAGTAATAATAATAATAGAAAGATCACATATCCGGATTAACTAACACACAATTTAATACTTGGCGCTCGTCATTTTCTATTTCTGTTCTTTAACTGAAATAAAATTGTTAAGTTAATAACTAAAGCGTTTATAGCTAAAGTGACTATCACTGAATTATCAAAAATATAATGCATAAACAAAAGAAAATATCAATATACATTATTATTATAATATTAACAGTAGCTAAAATTCTTACACTTATATAGTACTAAAATGTGTTTTTAACGGGGACAGTACTTTTTGGAAGAAAAATATAGAAATTTTAACCACATAAATATTTTTTAAACCTTACTTAACAAAATACAAACGTAAATTAATAATGAAAATTTAAAAAAAATGTAAAAATTAATTATTTTACTTTTATCATACAATTTAATTTAATAATTTTGAAATATTTCAGAAGATTCAATTTTTTAAGGTTTTTGGAAAAATTTCGAATGGTTTAGGCTATATTTTTGAAGAATTTTATTCTTTAAGATTTTAAAATGTGTCGACAAAGAATGTGAGTATTAAAAGAATACAAAAATTCATTAGATTCTTGAAAAAATTAAAAATGATTTCCCAAAATCTAAAAACAGAATGGCCAAGATTTTAAAGCAAAATTTTTCAAGTAATTCAAAGTAACTTTAGAAATTTTAAAAATATTTTTAAATAATGATAAATTTGAAAATATTTGAAAAGAATTCGAAAGTTTTTTTTAAATGATATCTAAGAAAAAATTTAAAAAGTTATAAGCATTTAAAATCATTTCCTAACATTAAAAAAAATGTAAATGATTTTTAATAGAGAACATTTTAGTAAGTTTAGGAGATACTTGAAAGTTCTGAAAAGATTGAAACATAATTACATTTTTTTTAAGTTTTGAGAAAATGGAAAAAAATTTAATGACATTTTACTTTGAAAAATTAGTTTTAAGACACTATTTATAAACAATGCGAAACTTTTCAGAAGAATTCTAAAATTATCAAAAATGAATCTAAAAGATTTTAATGCAAAAGTTTTAACGATTTGTGAAATGAATTTTAATAGGAAGTTGACGAAGATTTCCAAACATTTCAAATGATTTCCTAAAATTTCGAGAAAGAGGTTTAAAAAATGCTTCAATTTGTTAAGATAATTTTTTTGTCAACAGATTTCTAAAAACCTAGAAAAAACTTTAGGGTAATTTTTTTAAGAGTCTTTTTTTAATTTTAAAAACTCATTCAGAATTTAAAAAATTTCCTCAAAATCTTCCAGATTTTTTACGAAATTTTTAGAAATCTTTTAAAACTTTTCAAAACAAACAATTTTCTCATTTTTTTATTTGAAATCTTTAAAAATCTTTTTTGATTCTTGTAAAGTTTAAAATGATTTTCGAATCCTTTTAGATCTTCTATATATCCGTGGAATTAAATTAAATTTTTGAACATTTTTTAATCTTGCTAAATTGAAACACTTTGCTTTAAAATTGTACAAAGTGTTTGTTGAAATTTTAGAAAAACTTTTTAAATATTTTTTTTGATTTTCGGTTAAAAATCATTTTAAAAAATCCTTTAAAATCTTCCCAAGAATCATAAGAAAATTATTTTTGATTCTTTTAGAACTTCTGAACCTTCTGCGTGTTTTAAAATAATTCAAATTTTTCTTTAAAATTTTTTAAAAATCTGGATAATTAAAAAAACTGTTTTAAAATGATAATTTTATATGATAACTTTTCTAGAATTATTATATTTCTAGAATCTAGAATTTATATTTATAGAATCCACAATTTCTAGCAATACAGATCGAGAATCATTATATTTCTAGAATGTGGAATTCTAGAATTTCTGGAATTATAGATCTAGAAGCATTACATTTCTAGAATTTCTAGAATTATCTTTCTCGAAGCATTATATTTCGAGAATGCAGAATTCTCGCATTTCTAGAATTACAGATATATAATCATTATATTTCGAGAATCTAGAATTTCTAGAATTATAGATCTAGAATCATTATATTTCTAGAATGCAGAATTCTAGAATTTTTAGAATTATAAATCTAAAATCATTATATTTCTAGAATGCAGAATTCCAGAATTTCTATAATTATGGATTTAGAAGCATTATATTTCTGGAATGTACAATTCTCGAATTTCTCGAACTACAGATATAGAATCATTATATTTCTAGAATATAGAATTATAGAATTTCTATAATTATAGATCTAGAAGCATTATAAAAAATTGAAAAATATTTCCAAACATTTCAAATGATTTCAGAAAATTTCGAGAAAGAGGTTTTATAAAAATGCTTCAATTTGGCAAAATAATACTTTTAGATCTTCTATATATCTGCTGAATTTAATAAAATTTTTTAAAAAATTTAATCTTGCTAAATTGAAACATTCTGCTTTAAAATTTTCTAAATTAATTTTTGAAATTTTAGACCTTTTAAAACATTTTTTCAATTTTATCCTAAATCTCGTTTTAAAAAAATCCTTTAAAATCTTCTTAAGTATCATAAGGAAATTGGTTTTTGATTTTTTTTCTTTTAGAACTTCTAAACCTTCTGTATATTTTTCTTAAAACTTTTTCAAAAATCTGAAAAATTAAAAAAATGGCTTTAAAATCTTTCAAATTTCTCTTTGACAATTTTGGACAGTTGAAAAAAATTTTTTTTATCTTTTAAATGTATGCTTTTTAAATTAATTTTTTTATTAAAGAAATTATAAATAAAAAATCATCATCTAGATCTTTGTAATCTTTAAAGTTACTATCTTTTAAACTGACTCGAATTTTATCGAATATTTTCTAAAATCCTGTAAAACAATACAATTTCCTTTAAAATCTTCTAGATTCTTTTTCGACACATCTGAAATTTTCAAAAATATATTTGAATTTTCTCAAGAATTATATTTATATAAATAAAAAGAAAATAATACTTATTTCCTAATCATCAGATATCAGAATTTAATTTGAGCTCGAATTGAGGTGTCGAAAAACTTTAAGAAAATATTTATTCCAAATATGAAAGTTATATTCAAAAAAATATCGTTCCTTTCAAATAAAAAAATCTGAATATTTAAATTTCCAATAAAAAAGAATCTTTGGAATAATAAGTCGGAAATATAAAAAATGATGACAATATTAAACACTCTTAATTAAGCGTTAAGTACTTAAATATGTGAAGCAAAAAACTTACATTAACTATCTTAACGATAAATTCCCTAGTGTACCGCTAGGGTATATTTTTATCCTTTTTCGCATTTATTCACAATTTTACGTGAAATTTAAAGCTCTTTTTATATTTTTATATAGTTATATTTATATATTTGTATTTTTTTTAAACTATCAGGTTTTTAGTTTGCCCTAGCGGACTGACAGGTCCGCTAGGGCAAAACTTGACGTCGCAAAATTGGTTTAATTTACATTTTTTTACACATTTATAAATAAAAATAAATAAAAATGTGTAAAAATATAAAAAAGAGTCCTGATTTCCATCTAAAAATTGTGAATAAATCTGAAAAAGGAGGAAAACATGCCCTAGCGGAACGCTAGGGAAATCCTGGATAACGTTTTAAATTTAAAACGTTTTTTTTTTTTAATACTACCTAGTATTATAATTAATCTCACCTGGTTGTGACTCCTAAAAAATATGTTATCACTTACAAAAATATCTTAATACAGAATCAGGTATAATTCTAAATAACTATCGTCAATTTCAGAAAAAGTGTAATAAAAAACTATCAAACTCCATTGAATGACATTACGCCTCGGAAAGAAAAAAAGTCACACATGCCGCAACAATTGGAAGCACGAGTTTTCAAAAATGTCGACTAAAACCAACCTTTCATTAAAATTGAATCGCAATTTTTTCTCAATAAAAATATGATGCTTCAATTTTTTTAATGTTACACTAATCTGTAAATTCCTAGAAATAATCGAGTTTGATTTCATTTAGTTTTTCTTCTTTTTGAACAGTTGCCATTAAAATAATAATTTCCACAGCCAATGAATTCCCAAGAGGCGAAAATACTCTGTATCTGGTATTTTCTGAGATTTTATAATTTCGAAAAGATTTTTAATGGTTACGCTTCTAAAATAAATCATGACATCTGAAAATATTCAGACAGTTTCAGAATTAATTTGTAAAACATGGGCCTATTGCAAAGCTCAGAATTAACCAAGTCTAAATGAAAGTTAAATTATAGAGATTTTTTTATTCAAGAAAAAAATTCCCGGTTCGCAAAAAATTTTCAGGATTATTGAAATTTAGAAACTCCTTGAATTTAAAAGAAACGTTATCATATTTAATGCCTTAAATTGAAGAATGAATCAATAAAACTGTAAGAAAAAGAAACTTTTTTTAGGGGAAATATTTTTAAATTATAAATGTAATTATTTTAATTATAAGTATTTTTAAATTATTAATTTATCAATTGTTATTGATAAAAAGAAATGATAAATGTTTAATTACAATTTGAAAATAGAATAATCGAAACTTTAACGTTTAAAATTAAAATTTTGAAATTTTAACTATTCAAAGGTATTTCAAACAATTCAATTTCAAATTATACAGTTTTTGTTGTTCTATATTTTAAACCTTTTTTTTATTTTTAAAAATTTCAAATTGAATGAGTTAAAAATTGAATATTTTTGACTAAAATAATATTTGAATATGATTTGAAATTTAAAATAAAAGCGTTTATTTATGAATCAGATTTGGGGTTTTTTGTTAATTTCAAACAGTTAAAAATTAAAGAAATATTAAAAGCAAAGTTTTAAATGTTAGAAATTCAATTTTTTAATATTTAAAAACACAATTTTAAACAGTTGATAATTCATTTCAAAAAAAGCGAATTGTGTATTAAAAATAAGGGCTAACATTTAATATTTACATTATTTTACATAAGAATTTAATAAATAAACATTTAGATCTATATTTTAAATTCGATTTTTATATTTGGTCATGTTTAATGTAAAAATTTTCCTAAAAATGTATGATAAATGTTGACTACATTTTTTTTAAACAAATAATTTCATCGTTTGTGAAAATATTTTTGAAAATATTTAATTTCTGGATTAAATTAATCCAATTGCAATTTGAAAAAAAGTAAATTTTATAACGGTTGCACAATATTTCATATTTGATACAAATATAAAATAATTTAAAAAATATTTGCATTTCAAAACAACTAAATCCAAAAAAATCGACTCTGTTAAAAAAAGGCAAGAAAAAAACAGAAACACAGTAAAAAATGAAAAAGAAGCTCTAAAATTTAAAAGAATTTCTAGAATTATATATCTAGAAGCATTATATTTCGAGAGTGCAGAATTCTCAAATTTCTAGAATTACAGATCTAGAATCATTATATTTCGAGAATACAGAATTCTCGAATTTCTAGAATTACAGATCTAGAATCAATATATTTCTAGAATCTCTAGAATAATAGATCTAGATGCATAATATTTATAGAATTTCTAGAATTATATATCTACAACCATTATATTTCTAGAATCTAGAATTGATAGAATTACAGATCTAGAATCATAATATTTCTAGAATCTAGAATTTCTAGAAGTATAGATCTAGAAGCATAATATTTCTAGAATTATGTATCTAGAAGCATTATATTTTGAGAATGAAAAACTCCTGAATTTCTAGAATTACAGATCTAGAATTCTTATATTCCTAGAATCGATAATTGTTAGAATTGTAAATCTAGATGCATAATATTTTTAGAATTTCTAGAATTATTTATCTAGAAACATTATATTTCGAGAATACAGAATTCTTGAATTTCTATCATTACCGATCTAGAATCATTATATTTAATTATAGATATAAATTCATAATATTTCTAGAATATCTAGAATTATATATCTAGAAGTATTATATTTCGAGAATACAGAATTCTCGAATTTCTAGAATTACAAATCTAGAATCATTATATTTCTAGAATCTCTAGAATAATAGATCTAGATGCATAATATTTCTAGAATTTAGAATTTTTAGAATTACAGATTTAGGATCATTATATTTCTAGAATCTAGAATTTCTAGTAGTATATATCTAGAAGCATAATATTTCTAGAATTATATATCTAGAAGCATTATATTTCGAGAATGCAGAACTCCCGAATTTCTAGAATTACAGATGTAGAATTATTATATTTCTAGAATCGATAATTGTTAGAATTGTAAATCTAGATGCATAATATTTTTAGAATTTCTAGAATTATTTATCTAGAAACATTATATTTCGAGAATACAGAATTCTCGAATTTTTATCATTACAGATCTAGAATCATTATATTTCTAGAATCTATAATTTCTACAATTATAGATCTAGATTCATAATATTTCTAGAATATCTAGAATTATATATCTAGAAGCATTATATTTCGAGAATGCAGAACTCTCGAATTTCTAAAATTATAGATATAGATGCATATCAATCAAATCCTGATAAAATAATTTTTTATAATCTCAATAGCTAAAAAAGCAAATTTTCATTTTTTTCCTAAAATGAAAATTTTATTTTTTTCATTGTCCTAATTTGAGAAAAAGGGCCCCTCGAGCGAAAACGAATCACCCTTCATTTCCGAATAATCTAGTGATATTTTTTGGGTATTAATGTAGCAACTCAATATCTAAAAAGATAATAATAACTTTTTATCAATCGAAAGTTTTTTTTTTCATTACATAATAAAACTTCAGGATTGAACTTAGAAATTATTTATCTAAAAAGCACTGTCTTATTTATTTAAACATTAAAAATTTAGTTTTTATTGAAATGTTGGTTTTTGAATTATTCAAAGTTTTTTTTAAACTTTTTTCAAAGAGAAACTGATCGATTATTTTAATTTTCGTCCCAAAATATTCGAGAAATGTCATATAATCATAATTATTAAAATAAAAACAAACTAAAATTTTAGGCAACATTTACTATGAAAAATGTTAAATATCAATAATTATATTAGAATTTTAATTTCATTCTTTAAAAACAAATGAAATACTAATACAATTTTAAAATAATTTAGGTAATAAATATAAAATAATTATATTAATAATATAATTTAGTATTGTAAAAGAAATTGATTTAATTATTTTAAAAAAATTAATTTTGTATAACTTTTGTATCAAGGTTAACTTAACGTTTGAAATTAATTTAAAACTTTCGAAATTTTTTGAGCTTAAATTTAATTAAATTTTTCAAAATTATTTAAAATGACTTTTAAGACAATTTTTACAACTTAACCAAAAAATCCCATTAGGATTCAACTTTCATTATGACTTAGTTAAACTGCACCGTGAATTCGAAATCATAAACGTTTCATAATTTTTATTTCGCCTTTACCTCTAAAATCACAATAAATATCATATTAATTCTAAATAATGTATCGTCTGCCCTTTTCGCTAAAACGCTGAAAATTCTTTTAAAAAGTAAGTGTTCTTCTGAAAGCAGACTTAATTTGACGAGGCAATAACATTGAAGTTTCATGAATTTTTCGAGACTTCCTGTAAAAGGTCGGTGTCAAAATGATACCTTGAGATCCTTAGAAAAATGACCATAGTTTTCTATCACGGCCCTACTTTTCAAAATAAAATTAGGGCCGTTTTCGTATTTTTAAGAAAAAAAGTTTGACCAAAAGAGGAAATACCTCAACTTTTTTCAGTCTTTTTTAGCACAGAAGAAACTGACGGCACAAAAAGTTGCAGTTAGTCGATCAAGCATTTTAAACACCAGATGACTACAACTGAGGTAAACTTTCCGGAAAGTTTACATCTGTTTGATGAAATTAGCTCATTATCAGCCTGGGCTAAACATTCCGGAAGTTTGATTCAGCTTGATTGAATCAGCCGATTATTACCCTGCTGAGGTAAACTTTCCGGAAAGTTTACCTCAGTATGGATTAATTAGCTAATTATTACCATGTTGTAAATATTCCGAAAAGTTTAATTCAGCAATGTGTAATTAGATGATTATTACTCTGCTGGCGTAAGCTTTCCGAAAAGTTTGCCTCAGTTTGGTATCAGCTGATTATGAAGCTGTCGAGGTCAACTTTCCGAAAGGTTTGAGTACCTAATTTTTGTATAATTATCTGCATATTATCCTATTAAGGTCAACTTTCCGGGAAGCTTACCTCAGTTTAATGTAATGAGATGATTATTAAAATGCTAAAGTAAATTTTCGGGAAACTTTACCTCAGTTTGACGTAATAAGCCGATTCTTATACTGAGGTAAACTTTCCGGAAAGTTTGTCTCGGTTTGATGTAATAAGTCCCTTACACCCTGCTGAGGTAAGCTTTCCGGAAAGCTTACCTCAGTTTGGGGTAATCAGCTATTACTAATCTGTTCAGGTGAACTTTTAAGAAAGTTGAACTCGGTTTAGTTTAATAAAGAGATTATGACCCTGTCGAGGTAAGCTTTCCTGCTGAGTTAAACTTTCCGGAAGGTTTACCTTAGTTTGGTATCAGCTGATTTGTACCTTTCTGCGGTAAACTTTCCGGAAGATTTACCCCACTTTGGTATAATTAGCTTATTATTACACTGAAATTGTAAGCTTTTCAGAAAATTCACCTCAATTTTTAATAATCAGCTAATAATCACCCTGCTGAGTTAAAATTTCTGTAAAATATGACTCAGTTTGTTGTAATCTGTTGATTACTACCCTCACGAGGTAAACTTTCCGGAAAGTTTACCTTTAGTTTTGTGAAATCAGGTGATTATTACCCTGCTTCAACGATTACCTGCAATGTTTCAGGCGCCCAGTTTTTTCTGTGAGCTTTCTACCGTGAACTGGGGCGAAGTAGGGCATGTAGGGAAAACTACCGGACTCTTGATTCTGCATTTTTGAATATATTTTCTTTATCTATGTGAAAAATAGAGGCCTGGAGCTAATAATTGTAAAACTTTAATTACAAAATCTATAAAACGCAAATTTGCGTTTTAAATACAGAATTTTAGGGGCTGTTTTCAGTATATACTTAAAAAGGTTTCAGGAAAAGGAAAACTTTTTAACGGTACCTGAAAAAAATTTTAAATCATTGCAGAATTTAAAAAAAAAGTTGTAGGAAAATTCCGGATCTAGAAGCATTATATTTCTAGAATGTAGAACACTAGAATTTCTAAAATTTAAGATCTATATGCATAATATTTCTAGAATCTAGAATTATAGATCTAGAAGCATAATATGTCTAGAATCTAGAATTATAAATCTAGAAGCATTGTTTCTAGAATGTAGAATTTCTAGAATTATAGATCTAAAATCTAAAATTTCTAGAATTTTAAATCTAGAACCATTATATTAATAAAATCTAGAATTATATATCTAGAAGAATTATATTCCTACAATGTATAATTCTAGATTTTCTATAATTACAGATATAGAATCATTATATTGCTAGAATGTAGAATTCTAGAATTTCTGGAATTATAGATTAAGGAGCATTATATTTTTAGAATTATAGGTCTAGTATCATTATATTTCTAGAAACAAGAGTTTCTATAATTATAGATCTAGAAGCATTATGTTTCTAGAACGTAGAATTTCTAAAATTACACACCTTAAATCTAGAATTGTATATCTCGAATTATTATAGTACTAGAATCCAGGATTCTAGAATTATAGATCTAGAAGCATTATATTTTTAGAATTTGTAGAATTACATATCTAGAAGCATTATATTTCTCGAATTTGTAGAATTATATATCTAGAAGCATTACATTCCTGAAATGTAGAATTCTAAAATTACAAATTTAGAATCATTATATTTCTGGAATATATAATTCTAGAATTTCTACAATTATAGATGTAGAAGCATTATATTTCTAGAATGTAGAATTTCTAGAACTATAGATGTAGAATCTAGAATATGTAGAATTACAACTCTAGAATCATTGTAATTCTAGAATTTAGAATTATAGATCTAGAAGCATTATATTCCTATAATGTAGAATTCTAGAATTTCTATAATTACAGATATAGAATCATTATATTGCTAGAATGTAGAATTCTAGAATTTCTAGAATTATAGATATAGGAGCATTATATTTTTAGAATTATAGGTATACAATCATTATATTTCTAGAAGCTAGAATTTCTAGAATTATATATCTAGAAGCATAATATATGTAGAATCTAGAATTATAGACCTAGAAGCATTATGTTTCTAGAGTGTAGAATTTTTAAAATTATACATCTTAAATCTAGAATTGTATATCTAGAATTGTATATCTAGAATTATTATAGTACTAGAAGCCAGGATTCTAGAATTTAAGATCTAGAAGCATTATATTTCTAGAATTTGTAGAATTATAAATCTAGAAGTATTGCATTCCTGAAATGTAGAATTCTAAAATTACAAATTTCGAATCATTAAATTTCTGAAATATACAATTCTAAAATTTCTACAATTATAGATCTAGAAGCATTATATTTCTAGAATGTAGAATTTCTAGAACTATAGATGTAGAATCTAGAATATGTAGAATTATAACTCTAGAATCATTATATTTCGAGAATCTAGAATTATAGATCTAGAAGTATTATCTTTCTAGAATGTATAATTTCTAGAATTGAAGATCTAGAATCATTATGTATCTAGAATGTAGCATTTTAGATCTAGAAGCGTTATATTTCTAGAATGTAGAATTCTAGAATTTCTAGAATTATAGATCTAGAATCATATTTATAGAATCGAGAATTTATAGAATTATAGATCTAGAATCATTATGGACCTATATTGAATTTCCTACAATATTTTTTCGTAACGGGGGATTGCACAAGATTGCAGAGCCTACTTAGGCCCAGCTTACGGTATTCAATATATCTTGCCTGTCCAGCGAGGAGAATTCCAAGAAATTTTCTCTAAAACGACTCAAATCCCAGATGTGAGTTTCCCCCCTCTACTCTCCTCTTCCAAGCTCTCTCAAGTGAGCAGATAGAACTAGTGGTGGATATGCACCATCTGGACTTTGAATAAATTTCTCCTCGCCAGACAGGCCTCCTCTATGTCTCCCCTTTCTATGGAACATTTTTTTCAGGATAACAATATCGCAAAGACCAAAGTATTTCCATCTTCTGAAAAATTTCCGAGACAGTCCGCTGCCTTTGAAAATATTCTTATTAACCTATCGTTCCTTCACACGGATAATCACCTATGCAATCATTAAATGGAGCTTTGAACTGGGTACATTCCGTGAAAATTTATATCTAAATATACTCGCTCTATCACACAATTTTTAACGACGAGTCTGCGCATAAATCCCAATTTCCGCTTCAAAGAGAATCTGGTTGATTTTAAGTTTGGCGACAGATCTGGAGTATGAATCGGGAATTTCAGCCAATTGGATGGCGATACTCTCACCAAATTTGATGTACTCTTCCTTCATCTTCTTTCTATCCTCGTTCACTGTTTCCATTTCAGTCTGAACAGTTTCCACTAGATTCAGAGGACTGAAATGTTCGGGGTGTGAGTATCTGTCGTTTGTTTTTACACTTCCGGTGAATGATTCCTCGGCATCTTCACTCAAAGATGCGCTGAAGGATCCCGTCGCTGAGCCATTCGTCTCCTCATTGCATTCAATGAAGGATATGCTCTCTGGGTCTATGTCGCTCACGAGGTATTCTTCTTCTAAAGACTTTGAATCTTCAACTGCCTGCAATTTTTTTATTTATATTAATGAGATCTTTTAAGGGCATGTGATACTTCGACGTTTTTTTTCCACAAAAATTAAAGTTTTTAAAAACTGAATTCAAAGATGCTATAAAATAGTACAATGAACATCCCCGAACTCTTTTTTAGGGATTATAATAAAATAATTGTATTCTGCTAAATAATAATTGTATGCATGTGCACAATTTTAAATGATGAATCTTCAATAAAAAAATTGATTCCCAACAAAAGAGTTTATTTTTCTATTAAGTAGATTTATTTATAACCTTACAAATGAATTTTCAACTATAATTATGAATATTTAACTGAAATACTTGAATTTTTAACCAAACGTCGTTTTGAATTATTTATCTAGAAACATTATATTTCGAGAATACAGAATTCTCGAATTTCTATCATTACAGATCTAGAATCATTATATTTCGAGAATCTAGAATTTCTATAAGTGTAGATCTAGATTCATAATATTTCTAGAATATCTAGAATTATACATCTAGAAGCATTCTATTTCGAGAATACAGAATTCTCGAATTTCTAGAATTACAGATCTAGAATTATTATATTTCTAGAATCTCTAGAATAGAAGATCTAGATGCATAGTATTTCTAGAATTTCTAGAATTATATATCTACAATCGTTATACTTCTAGAATCTAGAATTTTTAGAATTATAGATCTAGAATCATAATATTTCTAGAATCTAGAATTTCTAGAAGTATAGATCTAGAAGCATAAAATTTCTAGAATACAGAATTCTCGAATTTCTAGAATTACAGATCTAGAATCATTATATTTCTATAATCTCTAGAATAATAGATCTAGATGCATAGTATTTCTAGAATTTCTAGAATTATATATCTACAATCGTTATATTTCTAGAATCTAGAATATTTAGAATTACAGATCTAGAATCATAATATTTCTAGAATCTAGAATTTCTAGAAGTATAGATCTAGAAGCATAAAATTTCTAGAATACAGAATTTTCGAATTTCTAGAATTACAGATCTAGAATCATTATATTTCTAGAATATCTAGAATAATAGATCTAGATGCATAGTATTTCTAGAATTTCTAGAATTATATATCTACAATCAGTATATTTCTAGAATCTAGAATTTTTAGAAGTATATATCTAGAAGCATAAAATTTCTAAAATACAGAATTCTCGAATTTCTAGAATTACAGATCTAGAATCATTATATTTCTAGAATCTCTAGAATAATAGATCTAGATGCATAATATTTATTGAATTTCATTTCTAGGATCTAGAATTTTTCGAATTACAGATCTAGAACCATAATATTTCTAGAATCTAGAATTTCTCTGGGTCTATGTCACTCACGAGGTATTCTTCTTCTAAAGACTTTGAATCTTCAACTGCCTGCAATTTTTTATTTATATTAATGAGATCTTTTAAGGGCATGTGATACTTCGACGTTTTTTCCACAAAAATTAAAGTTTTTAAAAACTGAATTCAAAGATGCTTATTTTTCTCTTTTTTTAAATTTATATTTTGGTGTTGAAAAATGAACTGACATATTTTCTGGATGAAAGGTCCACTTATAAAAAAAATTTGTTTTTATTATTATTATTTATTTATTATTATCATTTTTAACCAGAACAAAAATCAATTTTTAACAGAAAATAGAACAGATTTTTAGCACAAAATAATAATTAATTTTTAGCTAAACTGATGAATTTTCAACTAAGATAATGAATCCGTAACTGGAATTGTTGAATTTTAAACAAAAAAAAGGAGTTTTTAACTAAAACAATGGATGTGCATCTGAAATAGTTAAACTGTCTAAAAAAACAACTTAAAAGGATAAATGGTCAACATAAACTTAATTAAGTTTTAAATTAAGAAAATCAATGTTCTATTAAATAAGACAATTTTTCAAATAAAAAAAGATAATGCTTGAAGCAAAAATTAAATAATTAAATTAATATTATGGAATATTCATTTGGAATAGGTTCTTCAGTTTAAGATAAAATTATTTTCAACCAGAAAAATAATTTCAATAAAATAGCTCATATTTCAACCAAAGAAATGAATTTTTAATTGAAATAATGAATCTTCAATAAAAAAAATTAATTCCCAACAAAAGAGTTTATTTTTCTACCAAGTAAATTTATTTATAATCTTACAGATGAATTTTCAACCAAAATTATGAATATTTAACTGAAATACTTGAATTTTCAACCAAAAGTCGTTTTTTTTTTTAACAAAATACGTGAATTTTCAACGGAATAAATTAATTTTTAATTTAAAAATACAAATTTACATCCAGATTGTTAAATTTTCAAATAGAAAAAGTCAATTTGCCACTCAAAGTGGAACATAAATTTTCTACTAAAAAATATAAATTTTTAACTAAAAATTAAATAGTTACATTTTCAATTTAAAAAATTAATTTGTAACTTAAAACATTAATTTTCAACTAAAATGGTGGAACATTCAACTGAATTAATTAAATTTTAATTTAAGAAATTAATTTTTAACTAAATTTAATCTTTTTGATTGAAAACTCATCAGTTTGATTGAAAATTTAACTATTAATGGTGAAAAATTATTTTATTTGATTAAAAACTTATTTCTCTCATTTAAAATTAAAATATTATATTTTTTTCTTAAAATTTATCTTTTTTAGTTAAAACTTTACTCATTTTTTCGAAAACTTAACTTTTTTAATAGAAAATTAATCTTTTTGGTTGAAAATTCAATTATTCGATTGAAAATTCTATTAAAAATTAAAATATTTGGTTGAAAATTCATGTATTTTGTTTAAAATTATTCTTTTCTGGTAGAAAATTAATCTTTTCGGTTGGTATTTCATTTCTTTGCTTAAAAATACATTTCTTTTTTTTTTAAATTGAAAATTGATTTTTTTAACAAAAAAAGTATTATATAATTGTTTGTCGAAATTTTTTATTGTTTACATTTTATCTTATTGGTTGAAAATTCAACTATTTGATTAAAAATTTATATTTATATTTTATATAAAAAATGCAGTAATTTCATTTTTACTAGAAAATTGATATTTTCAGTTGAAAATTCATCTTTTTTATTGAAAAATTCTATTCATTTGGTAAAAATACATATTTATGGGTTATTAATTCTAATTTTTTTCGAAAAATTTGTTTTTATGACTTAAAAATTCAACATTTTGGATTAGAATTTTTTCCTTTATTGATTAAAAAATGTCGTATTTTTCATTGTTTAAATCAAAGATTCATTAATTTTTTTTTAAATTTAACTATTTTGTTGAAGCTTCTCTTTTTCTTGGTGCAAAATTAATTATTTAATTAATTATTAATTAATTCTGCAACTATTCCAGTTAAAGATTCATCACATTTGCCAAAAATTCATCATTTTTTGAAATTTATTTTGAAAATTTATTTTTCTTGGGTTGAACGTTTTTTAATTGAAAATTGAAAAAAAATTGAAAATTAATTTCTTTGGTTAAAAAAATAACTATTTTGTTTGAAACTTCATTCGATTTTTGGTTGAAAATTCATATCTTTTATTGAAGAATCAGCTTTTTGGTAAAGAAATTCATGTCTTCCAGTTAAATATTCATCAATTTAAATGAAAATTCATCTTTTTAATTACAAATTAATACTACTTCAGTAAAAGTAAAACTCATTTGTTCGAAATTCATTTCTTTAGATTAAAAAATTAACTATTTTGTTGAAACTTCATTCGATTTTTGGTTGAAAATTCGAGTATTTCAGTTATGTCTGTATCATTTTAGTTTCAAATTCATCCTTTTAGTTAAAAATAAAAGTATTTGGATGGAATTTGAACTCCCTTTGTTTGTTTCAAGGAATTTTTTTACATTATTTACAGATTTTTCAATTGAAAGAGTAGACAAAAACGTGTGTTTTATAGGTTGGATTGAATATGAAACGTGTAGTTTTTAATTTCAATCGAGTATATAAAAAGTTAATTTTTCGTAACTATGCCTTCTTGGATTTTATGTTATGTTTCTTGAACTGAGAAAATTAAATTTATTTTTTGTTTTCAAATTTAAATAACCTAAGATTTCTCATACTCCTGAATTTTTCACTCTTTTCTTTAAATCGTAAAAAAAACAATTAAAGCTTCATCCAATCACGAACACAGGTTTCCAGAAAAGAATAGTTTCGTACTGTTTCGAGTAATTTCGAGATGGTTCGAGAATTAATCGAAAATGGCGCCATGCGCTTTTTAATGAAAATTCCGTGAGTGTTCTGACCAAACTGTACTTAAATTGCCAATTCTACACTCTTTTATGTTCAGCTGTTCTTGTTTTCAACCCCTTGCCAGTTTCACCAATGTAGATTTTATTAAAACCTTTGCATTCCATTAAAATAAACTGCATTTAATGAATTTTCAACTTTTTCAGAATCTTATTTATAACACAATTTTCCAATTTATGATTATTTTTCAAAATACACATCAATGTCAAATTTTTTCAAAGCACTTTTTAATCTCTCTGACAAACGTACATATGGCAATGAAACGCGTAGATCAGTTTTTTGTAATTACCTAACCATTTATTATGTTTGCTGGGCCTATTGTAAATTTCATGAATTCTTTCTTTGATAACACTTTCCATTAAAAGTATTTTTTTTTTTTGATTGGCTAATTCTTTTAAAAAAAATTTTATTAACTATAATTTGCCTGAGAATTTACATAGTGCATCTGTTGTGCAGACTGCAGGTGCAAAGAAATGAGATAGTACGATCTTGGAGGGAAGCGGCGAATTAGGAGAATAGTGGGGGGAGAACGTACCATTCAGCCGGCTTTAACTATACGTTCTCGCGTGCATGTGGACAAAACCGGCAGCGCTCTAACAAAGGATTTTCAAATGATCCAATCAAATAAAATGCCCAAAAAATTAGCACAATACGAAAATAAAAAATAGAAGAAACAAAAGAAGCAGCGACAGTTAATTGACAATAACATAAAACTAAAGAAACTTACCTTCTTCCTCCTGTATCGCCGAGTTCCAAACTGCAAGAATTGCATTGACTTGAAAGCGAACCACTTCGAAACGTAAAAATCTTCGGGGCTATTCGCATTCTCCTTACTATTTTGTATCTTGTGCACCTCCCGCGAGTATTGGCACTTAAGATTCGTGACTTTTTTCTCAACCTCAAGAGTGTTGCATCCAAGAATGTCAGCCAATTCCTTGATAGCTCGTTTACGCTTCGTTCGATCACGATATCCACGAGCATTGCAATCCCAGAGCACGCGGCGTGCCTGATATTCGCGCAAGAGATCCAAAGTTTTGTCTCTTGTCCACTCCATGCCGCATCCTCCAGACACGTTTTCTTGTTTGGGAGCACTCATGTCTTCCCAAAGGCCCTGAGTATACATGGACATGTGGGAATTATGATTTTATGATTCCAAGGGAAAATTTCTAAAAGTTGCGAAACAATGTGATCGTCGCAAAAGGAGGCAAGAGCACACAAAAATGAAGAGACGCGTCGCGTCACACGAAACGAGCAAACGTTTTAATGATTTTTCGTGAGACGCGCGGTTCGGTTGATCACCTTCCTTTCTTTATTTCCCTTTGCGGAAACCCGGCGAGCTCACGAAGAGACCCGAGTCTGCGCGAAGGAACCTCGTGACCGTCCCGCCATGGTCCCGCCACATGCTCACCATGCTCGACCTCACCTCTCTCTTCACTTTATTCATCCTTCCTTCCGCCCCGTGCCTCCCTCAAATCATCCGGTTTCGTTGTTATCCCTTTCGCTCTCATCCACTTACCCACTGATCAAATTTTTCTCTTTTCCACGTAAGCAAAACATTTTAAAAGCGTTTATAAGAAGTTCTGCGTCAAGGTCAATTGAGTATGACCGGTTTCGGGTGCTGATAGGCCGCCTTTGTCTTGACGCTGAACATTAATAGGATAAGGGGAAACCGGTTGATATTTCATATAATTATAAACTCATACACATTTTAACTCAGTGGGCACCAAGATATCTGAAGACGTCCTCAGAATGTACCTCTTTGTCTCTTAAAGCTCATCTTTGAGACATCCTTTGGATCTTTTCATATCTTTAAAAGGTCCTCAGGACATCCTCAAAACTTCCGCCAAAAGACGTTTGTAGGATAACCTTAGGACTTATGTGCTCAATAGGAACTTTCGATAAGATCCCTGTGGGCACTGGGTCATTCTGAAGACACGGTGTGCCCACTCTAATGTATTTTGGGGGGGGTACTTATAGATTGTGGCAAAATGTGAGATCAGCGCCACCTAGGGGACGTAGCAAGAACTTGTCTACAGCAAAGACCCCCCCCCTCCTTCCCTTCTCACCCTAATTTGTAGGTTATGTTGACTTCTCTTTCTGAAATAAATACGTGAATAATAATAACCAATAAAACAAACCAAAAATTGAAGAAAATAAAATCTATCATTGATCAAATGCAATAAAATGTTTAAGTCTGTTGCAATCGATGTATCATAGAAAGATTCCAACAGACTTTAACATTTGATTGTTCGTTCTATCAGAACGATTCCAACAGGCTTTAACATTTTATTCCATTTGATCGATGATCGATTTGATTTGGTTCTATTTGCAGTTTGTGTTATCGGTGAAAATCCATTGTGAATCCAAGTTCATCACGTAAAAAAAATATAATTCTTGCAGCTACAGTGAACTTGAGTAGACGTGAGCAGACGATAGAACTTCTATCGTCTGCTCAAGTTCATTTCGAATTCTGAATTCACACGAGCGCCACCTAGGGGACGTAGCAATTACTATAATCCGTTCACCACTTTTCTATGGGAGTGGGCACATCGTGTTCTGAAGACGTCCTTAGAATGTACCTCTATGTTCTTTAAACCAGGCTGTGGTCACTCAATCCTTTAGAAGTGCAGACCGATAATCGACGGTGTTGCCATCAAACGAGCCCGCAGGTTTTTAAGATAAGATAATAGATGCTTGACGTTATATCCAGATGATTTGTAGAAAATGTAATTAAAAAACTTAATAAATTGAAAAAACCAATAAAAAAATAAATAAAAATACATAAATAATTACCGAAATAATTATTTATATATTTCTGCTTGTTTTTCTATTGCTTTTTCATAAAAACATGTTCTAAGGAAAAACAAAAGATGATGGAAGTATGTTTGAAAGCAATTTTCATTTAAATGTTGTCATAATTTTCAACATCAATTTTCTTATCGGCAGGTTCCTTTCTCAAAATATTACTCTGTTTTCATGGTAATAATACAGAAGGTACCGCTCCCTCTTTTAGTGTTCAGTTGTGTACTACAACGATAATCACCAGGTTGAAAATGATGACAACAAATTAGATATTAGCTCTCAAAACAGTTCTTAATGGGTTAGGTTTCACATGTGCTGACGTTCGGAAAACAACGAAGGAGTAAGAGAGATAGATCAAACTTTGGCCCCTGAGCGACGTGTAGCGGGGGAAAGTACTACAGAGCCATCTAACGAGCCCGCAAAACAGGATTATCACGGTCGCCTATATTAGTGACCATAGCCTGCTTTAAACTGTCTTTCTATCTTAGATAGATAGATAAATAGATAGATAGATAGATAGATAGATAGATAGATAGATAGATAGATAGATAGATAGATAAAGACATCCTTTTGGATGTTTTTATGTCTTTAAACGGTCCTTAAGACGTCTGCCAAAAGACGAATATAGAATGAACATGAATTATGTGCCCTCTGGAACCTTTTGGAAACTAGGAAATCCTAAAGACGTCCCTAGTACGCTGTATGCACCTCTATGTCTTGTGACTTGACGTCTTTCAGGACATCCTTTGGATCTTTCCATGGCTTTAAAAGGTCCTCAGAACGTCCTTCAGATATCCGCCAAAAGACAGTTATGGAACAACTTTAGGACTTCTGTGCCCACTGGGGAGTTTGGATTATTATCCCAGTGGGTACCGGGCCCAGTAGGCACACATGTCCTAAAGTTGTCCTATAAACGTCTTCTGACGGACGTCCTGAGGACCTTTTAAAGTCATGGAAAGATCCAAAGGATGTCCTAAAGAAGTCATGTCACAAGACATAGACTTATATTCTAGTGACGTCTTTAGAATGTCCCGGTGCTCAGGGAGACATTCTAAAGACGTCCTTAGAATGTACCCCTATGTCCTGTAAATTGTCTTTCAGCTTATCTTGAAGACATGCTTTGGATCTTTTCATTTCTTTAGAAGATCCAAAAGACGACTATAAGATGACCTTGACTTGTGTAGCATCTGCGAAGTTTCGATTATTATCCCAGTGAGCGTTGAGACATTCTAAAGACGTCCTAAGAACGCACCTCTATGTTCGAAAGGTCCTCAGGACATTCTTAACACGTCGGCCAAAAGACGTTTATAGGATAACCTCAGGACTTCTGTACCCATTGGGAAGTTTTGATTCCCAGTGGGATAAAAAATTGTTTTTGTTCTAGAGACATCCCTAAGACGTGTTGAGTTACATGACTTTTGGAGATCCTAGAGATGCTCTCAACACGTCTAATATCAGTATAAAAAATGTCCCGTGAAGGCCCTTCGTCTTTAAGACATCTTTAGGACATTAGACTCTTAGAGGCGTTAACTGACCTCACATTGGACGTTCTTGGGATCTTTGTGGTTTGTGCCCAATGGGTTATTATCTTATTAATCAGTGGGACATTCTAAAAACGTCCTTAGAATATGCCACTATGTCCTGTAAATTGGCTCATCTTTAAGACATCCTTTGGATATTTTTTATGTCTTTAAAAGTTCCTCAAGACGTCTGCGAAAACACAACTATAGGATGACCTTGACTTTTGGGCCCTCTAGGATGTTTTTATTATAATCCTAGTGGGCACCGATATATTCTCAAGATGTCCTAAGAATGCACCCCTAGGTCCTGTGACTTATCTTCAAAGCTTCCTTTGCAGAACGCGTTCACCAAAAGACGTTTTTAGAATTACCTTATGACCTGACAAGAGCCTATATCCTGCTAGTTGATAACTCATGCACGTTTTTAAGACGGAATATTAAATCAAACCGTTTTTAGATCTCTCCAGGTGGGCCATAACTAACAAGCTGTACCAAAACAAAGGCCATGATCTTCAGTGGTCCTGCCTATCTTCGTAGCATCAACACTTCAGCTTTGCCCTCACTAATGGCACAGATAGAAAACAAAATTTGGTAAAGATTTTCTGAAATTGGCAATGCAAGATTCAGAATATTGAATTGAAATCTTTAGGAAAGGTTCCTTCAACGAAGAAAATTTAAACTTGTCAGAGATTAATGCATAGCAATGTTTAGGACAGTTTAGAAAATTGAGTTAACTTAATTCGATGCGCAGTAGTATTCTATAGCACATACGGCTGCGCAGTATTTTCTTGGCCATCTTAAATTTCCGCAGGAATTGCTCCTGCTCAAAATTCCACAGGAATCGCTCATCTTTTTCTTTTTAAAATAATGATGACTTGTTTTATCTACGGCCTTCCAAGCTCCATATCCATATCACATTGTATCCCTTCCTTATCATGCAACAAAAACTAAAAAAAAACCTAGCAAAATCAAATTTTAAATTGGTGAAATTCAGATTCTACTTTAAAATTCCCATTGAAAATCAACTCATGCTGTGATTTTTTCAACTTTCCATCCTGTACTTGATGTTTTGTACACTGGTCAACACCTGAGCATTATTAGACATATTATTATATCAACATCTTTAACTATTTGATCACTTTAAGGTCTAATACCAAAGTTTCTTCAGATTTCAGTCTTCTCCCAAAGAAGCTCATCATATTATCCATAACCGAAAATAGCCAAAATGCTTCACCTATTCATAGATTACGTACAATTTTACAGAATGTACAAACCAAATACCGTATCTTGACAATCTTCATTAAACATATACACATACGGATTCTAAAGAAGATGCAGCTTTGCAATCACAGATCAAGAATTTTGCAATTTACAAAACCGTTCGAAAATTTCATCTTACAATTTACCACATATATACGAGACACATATCATTAAACGAAAACGTCGCAAGCGCTTCCGAAAACCTTGGTTTGCAGTTGTAAATTCTTTAAACCATCACTATTGAAAATTTTTGGGATCCTAACAAGTTTTTACGCTACAAATGAAAGACAAAATTACAATCACGGCATTGATATAAAACCATATTGACAAACCAAAAAAACTAACAACAAACAAAATTATTACAACACTAGCATGTGTAAACTAGAATCCAGATTCTTTTCATACTTATCATTTCTTTTGTATTTAAAATATATATTACGGTTGTACATTTTTCGTTGTAAAAAAACTTCTTCAAATAAAACGTACTGTAACCTTTGTTAATTTAGGAACAAAACTGTTCTGTGACAAAGATAAAGCGAATCAGTTAAGATTTAGAGGGCTCCTCATTGACATTACATTATACATTATCCAATTACGTTTTTTATTATGTGGACGAAATAAAAATAATTTAGGATGCAGTACCTTTTTTTTTAATCTAAACAACCCTCATCACCTTCGACCTATAAATCCACAACATAAAACGCTACATTTTGTTTTATATCTTGCAAAAACCGCTACATCAAATAGTGAATTGCAAAATAAATATATTTAATAAATACCTGGAAAAATGATAACATGCGTGGCTGGTTCCAAACTTTCGGCTTCATTACCATCAGTTGCCGTTACTTTTAATTGATGCTTTGCTACAGAAAAAGAAATTGGGCAATTAAAAGCAGCCGCATTAACAATGCGCAACAAATAATGAATTCCTTCCTTTACGTCTATTTGCGACCCATTGCCCTGAAAGAAGACGAAAATTAAATTAAACCTTAAGAGATCATAGACACTTTTATGCTAAAAAGTTATTGCTTGCCGTATTTATAGGAAAATTAGAATTACTTTAATAGAAACAAATATTTTTTAAAGTCCTACTCGAAATTATATACATACTGCATAACATTTACCTTTTCATTTATTAATAATTCAATTGGCCAAGGAAATTTTGATTGTGAAAAAGTTGTCAATGGGGATGTTGATCTTGATGAAAGAAGAACTACTTTCTCCGAAACATGACTATCATCCGGAGCGCGAACTATCAATGGTCCATACAATCCATCAGCCTGTTGCAAAACTGTTTACCGTGTATATTTCATTATAATGTTTAAGTATAATTACTTAATTATTCAAAAAACACGCTGCTTGAAAGATAAATCTTAATATAGTATAAGTATTAAAACTGTGAATTAAAAATAATTTTAAATCAGACTCGCGTGTAGAAATGTGTCGGATTTTGCCCAAATAGTTCTTAGGCACCAATTTGACCCTAATTGGGCCCTACTTTAGAAAAATGTAATTAATTAATCAAAAAAATTGCTTCTATATCAGGCTAGATGCACTCCGACTATAAACATGAAATTTGATTTGATGCTCTAAATTATTAGTTATTAAAACTTACATAATGAAAGCATCTATAAAGGGACACTTTTTTTATGCTTAGATTGACTTCACCCAGGGTTGGCGCTGCACAGTGTGAATTTTAGAGGAAAAAATGTCAAATCAAATATTGCAGATTATATTTTTAATCGATTTTAAGAATTACTTTTAACGGTAGCTAAATGAATTTGTAAGAGATCTGTGAAAGCCGATTTAAAAAAAAAGTCGAAACATGTTCTTTATTAATGTATAAACTTTGCAAAAACAAAAAATTTTAAGTTTCCAATGCAATTAAAAATATTCTTTGGCCTAATAAAACTTTTGCTCACTTAATAAAAAATTCTGCTGGTTTAAGAAAATAAAACGTTGTTTTAACAAATAGTTTTGCTGTAGGAATAAAACATTTTTCTCATTGTGTTAAATCTATGTCCTCTGTTCAGGTTTTTATACATTATTTATTTATACATTATTTATACACTTATACAATTTAAAATATGTAGAAAAAATTGATCGCTAGTTTAAATATTACCTATTTAAAAAAGTGCTCGATAATCTATTTTTCTTTCAAATATAAAATACTTTGAAATCAGAAGAAACAAGAATTCTGTAATCGGATGAAAAATATTTGTTTGCTTCCTGCTTGCATTTTTAATTATTTTATTTAAAAAAATTGTAAAGGTCAATTTTATAATTGTTATTTCATAAAATGAAATGCATTCTTAATCAACTTTTTAAAAATGTTATTGAATTCTTTTTTCTTAAATATTTTGTTTTAAAAACGCATAACATTTTTTTTAATTATCAAGAAAAGTACTGTATTGTATTTTTAAGCATTTTTTCAAAGCTTATAACTTTGTTTTATGCTGTCTTATATTTATTTTGTATTATTTACATAATAAAAAAGAATTATGTGAGTATATGGGTGATTGCCAAAATTTTAACCATTTGTAGTCCAAGACATTTTCTATGATTAATGAATTCTTTGACTGAAAACTTAATTTTGTTAATTTTATTCAAAAAAACCTAAATCTATACTTAATTATTTAAAACAGCAACATTATATGCGCGCTACTGTACGCGGAAAGCATTGCATTGCCATTTAACAACATAAAAATATAAAACAAGATATTAACTATTTCAGATAGCAAGTAAGAATATAAAATTTAAAATTATTTTAAAAATTCCTGCTTAATAAAGGAATTTGGTTTCATCAAGAAAAAATTAATTTAAAGTTAGAAAATCTGTTGCCTAAAACTTATTTAGTTTAAATTAAAATAACACATGATCATTTTATATTTTTAAAACTATTTTTTTACTTATAACTTTCATGAATTTTGCCATTTTTGCTATTATCAAACACGAAAATTGTGTATAAACAAAATACAACTATGTCTTCCAACTCTTATTTAAATTAAATAAGGTTCACATAACATAATTTTTCACTTGTTAGAAATCAATTTTAATCTAGCCGAATCCAAAAAAATAATATTTTTTACTGAATGAAGAATTCCTGTATTTAGCAGGACTATTTATTGTTATTTTCAAGTTTGGATAATTTTTTGTTACTTTGAACACTAAACAAAATTAATTTCAGGGTGGCCGTTTTAATCGAGGAAGAAAAAATCACAGTCATTTTCCGATTCACAAAAATTTTTCACGGTTAAATAAATTCGAAATGGTTTAATTTTAAGTAGATTAATACATATAAATAATCAACGAAAAAAATTATTCATACAGTACATTCATAATCTTTTAATGATTTTAGGAATGAAATGACTTTTGAGTCTTGCATAATTATTTCAAAATTAAAAACACTTTTTTCAAATCTATTTGAATTCACCGACGCAATAAACTTATCATTTTTTTATAGTTTTATCAGTGATTTGATTTGCGTGTCAGCCTAAAGCTATTAGTTTATTAAAGTTGCAAATTCCTATCTACATTTGCATAAATAAAATTGATTATGTGCACCAATGTTTTGAATTTTATAAATCAGACATTCGTTTTAAATTAATAATTATTTGAAGGAAAATATTGAAGCATTATTCTAAGAGAAATTATTTCTTCGCTAAATACATTCATTTTCTCGTCTCAAGAACATGAACATTGTTGCAATTCAAATAGCGGTCAAAATAAGTATATGAATTTACTTGGGTAAACAAAAAATTTCGTTAGAGTTTTAGTTACCCGTGTGGAAATAACCCTATTTGGCCCTATTACAAGTCGGGCACTAATCGGGGGCTAGTCGGGTTATTAATTTTGACAAAGTACCCAGTCGGGGACTAATCGGGAACTAGTTGTGCTTTTTGTTGTCAAAATTTCAGTCGGGGCCTGGTCGGTGGTTGGTCAAGGGCTAGTCGGGTCTTTTTGTTCACTAATGATTTTTTAAATTCTAAAACACTAAGAAGATATTTAACAATCATTTTACACCGTTTTTTGGAGAAAAGATTTATTAAAGTTAAATTCATCTCAAATATACTTAATAAATAATTTTTAAGTTAATAATTTTGTACGAAAATTTGTCTTATTTTTTTGTAGTATTTTTTATAAAATTGCGAGTTTCTAGGAACCTTCATTTAAGTCTTGCGGTTCTGGATTGATAGCTTTAAAGAAAATCCGCAAGAGCGCGACGTGCCGCCTCTCGCGCAACAGAAATGACGCGTCGAGTGTTTAAGGCAGCAGTCCACACGTAACGGAGCATAATTACCTGGAGCAGAGACTGTGACCAACATGGCGGTTCCTTCGGAGCGAAGCTCTTCCATTGCTGCCTTACAGCTGAAGTTTTTTTTAAAATTAATATGCCACAAATTTTGGGGAATTTTAGTTACATAAATTGGAATGTTCCACAAATTTTGGGAAGCTTGGTTAATATTCCACGCGGATGTATTATCATATGACACCTACTATTACCCGATCAGGCCCCGACTAGGATAAGTCAGGTCAGCTGACTAGTCCCCGACTAATCTTCCGTGACGCTACTGTTCGGAGGCTAGTCAGATGACCCGACTAGCCCCCGACTTTAAGTGGAGTCGAATGGTCGGGAACCAGACTAGTTCCTTATTTGAATTTCTACACGGGTACTTATCATGAGAATATATTATTCTTAATTCAATATTTTATTAAACTTCATGCAAATGGGTATAATGGAACAAATTAATTAAATAATTTTTTGCTTAGAGTAAATATATTCTTGATTCAAAATAGTTGTCCGGATTTTATTATTTTCTTGAATCAAGAAAATCGGTCCCTTTTAAAAAGAAAATACTTGCTTCTTTCAATCAGAATTAGCCAAGTAAATTAGCCTACTTGATTTAATTCAATTTTTTTCCAGTGTAGACATAATTAACATTGCCCAATCGACTTTTCCACACGGGCTATAGAAGCATTCCAAGTATAATACATGTAAAAAACTTTTTAAGGCCATGTGATGAGTGGGTCATATGACCAAGTTCCTACCTTACCGATACTGTTTGTATTTTTCAACTTATTTTCACACAAAGCGATAGATCGAATTGAAAATTTAGGATAATAAATAAAAAGAACTAAGAAAGGTGGGTCTGGTCTTACAGTTATATAATTATTAAAAAAGTTTTGTTTTTAAATAATTTTTTTTTACTTTTTTCATAATTATTAAAATTCATGATCAGACCCACCTTCCTTAGTGATTCTTATTTACTATCCCAAATTTTCAACTCGAAATGGCGCTTCGTGTGAAAATAAGTTGGGAAATAACAAGTGTCGGTATGGTAGGAATCTAGTCACGTGACCCAATCGTTACATGGCCTTAAGAATGTTTACCACTCTCAAGATTTCAAACTCCATTACGCCAAAATAAAAATTCTAATCAATTTTCCACATTTTGATAAGCATCTTTTCAGATGAAATTCGAATTCTTTTGGCATAATTTTTTAATGGGACCTAGTCGTTTTTTAACTCAAGTAAAACTACAGCTCTATTTTTACATTCTCATCCTAATGAGAAGGTATTGGTTTTATATAAAAAATCACTTTGTTGGTTTTCATCAAATCTCAACGTTTTGAGACCCCCTGAGTCAGAAAAAACGATTTTTACGAAGGTTTTTGTCTGTCCGGCTGTCTGCATTCTGTAGGCACGATAACTTTCGAAAAATTGATCAGATTGGATTCTGCTTTAGCACACTTTTTTAAGGTCTAAAAAGAAAGGAGTTCGTAAACCAGCTATTTTGGATGAAAATTCAAAAAGTAAGCCCATTTTCAACATTTTTAAAACCACATTTTTTCGAAATTTAAGAATTCTATGTACGGTTATTCATAGTTTTCAGAAACTCAAAAAATTTATCTTTATGACTTTTTTCTATCAAACGAAAATTATCAGAGTTAGAGCAGTTTCAAAATAAAAAAATAAAAATAATAAAATGAAGATTTTAAGCCAAACAACGCATGATATGAAAATAAGTCTAGAGGAAAAAAACGTTGATTTTTAAAAGCCGTCCAAGATTAATCATAAAAACTTTTTTAATTTGGTCGAAAAGTTGAAAATTCGAAATTTGATCCTACCAAAAATAATGAAAAATTCATAAATTCCATTTTGTTGCCCAACTATGCAAGCTAAAACCAAAATGAATAAGCTAAAATTTCGATAGGACGCCTAATTTTTGTTTTTGGTCGTAAAAAACAACTTTAAAAATAAATAATAATTTTTTTTTGGACTAACGACACAAGCTACGAAAAAATTAGACAAAACTTGTTTATCCAAAAAAGAGTTACAAATTTTTAATAATTATTTTTTATAGAATCGGCAGTTTCTGTTTTATGCGTAAAAAACAATAAAAATAGAAAATTCAATTTATTGCAAACGACACAAGCTATGGAAAAAATAGACAAAAGTTACGTTTCCAAAAAATACCGAAAACTCATTGAAATTTGTCATGAATAATTTTTTACAGGACACCTATTTTTTGCTTTAATCGTAAAAAAAAACATTCAAAATAAAAAAATTAAATTTTTTTGAAAAAACGTCACAAGGTACGAATGAAAATTAACAGACAAAATTTGTTCGCCTGAAAAAATCTATAAATTTATTATTAATCATTTTTAGATAGGACGAATAGATTTTCTTTCAATCGTAAAAAATAAGATAAAAAATAAAAAAATTAATTTTTTGGAAAAAGGACAGAAAAGACGAAAGAGAACATAGGATCAAGTATAGGACCCTATTTTTGACCAAATCGAGTGCGAAGCACGACATACGTGATGAGAATATGATCGTTAAAGCCGAAAGAGCTTTAACAAAAGAGAGTTCACAATTACAAAATTACAGTTGTCTATCCGTTAACCTTTTATTTTAAAAGGTATGTGCATGAATGCGCCGTAGGTGCGCTCAAACTCTCGAGCTGAGCTCTTTTAACAAAAGAGAATTCACAATCACAAAATTACAATGGTGGATTTTTTTATTCTTAATTTTAAAAGTTTTGAGCAAGAATGTGCGAAAATATAAAGATCGAGCGCGCAGCGCGAGAAAAATATATCATCGAGCATGAAGCGCGAGAACCGACAGTCGCGCACCGTCGGCGCGCGTAAAACCGCGTGCGTAGCGCGCGATGAGAATATGCCCGCCTGGGAAGCAGATTTTTTGTTTAATTTTTGCATATAAAGGTTTTATTTTTTTAATATAAAAATAAAAAAAATACCTGAATGAGCGTGATAAAAGTATGTACCACTTTTATCTGGTTTCATTTCATAACGAAAAGCGCTAAACGGTAGAATTGGACATTGCGTTACCATAGGAACACCATCCATGTGAACAAATCCTTTCTGTCGGATCCCATGCCAATGGAAGGAGACTTCAAAATCCAATTTATTATATAAGTACACTTCCAAAGTATCTCCCAGGCAAATCTATTAAATATACAATAAAACCATTTTTTTATTTATAAAGAAAAACATTATTTTTTCGATTTCGTGTTTTTATAAATTTTACAAAAAATCTTATATGATTTCCAAAAGTTTCTTATCATAGCGAGAAAATCCCAGTAAATGATATTAAAAAAATATTTTTTTATTTAAAAAACACTAAAAATACATCTTCAAGATATTTCCGGATGAACTATTTATCAACGTATAATTAAATTTGACGATTTATTGAAAGTTGGCGAAGAAAGTTATTATTTTTTGTTTCTTTGAAGATTCATCATTTTAATTAAAAATTAATTTCGTTGCTTAAAAATGATTTTTTTTTCAAAATATATATGTTCCATTTTTGCTATAAAATTGTCATTTTTTATTTGAAAAGTCACTTATTTTGGTAGAAAATTAATATTTTGGGTTTTAAATTCAACTTTTTTGTCAAAAATTCCTCTTGTTGGCTTGAAAACTCAACTCTTTTGTTAAAAATTCCTTTTATAGATTTGAAAATTAGTCTTTTTTGGTTAAAGATTCAAATAATTTTTTGAAAAATCTCATATTTTGGTTTAATTTAACTGTAGATTAAAATAATTATATGAACAATCAGTATTAGAAAAAGAAATTAATTTTATAAATAAGAGCACACCCAAATTCACTAAATGTCACTCCTTAAGGTACCATAACTTATTCGAAATTTTTACTTTCTGTGCAAAATTATTATTAGTATAAAATGATAATTAAACCATTCGAACTCTTAAAACTGAAAATATTTTTATTAGAAGTAAACAAATCAAAATTTAACTGCAAATTAAATCACTCAAAGAGGAACACTTTGTAACTTTAAGCTTTTAAAACTGAAGCTTAAAAATGTTTGATTACAAATATTCAATAACATCAAGAACAATTTTAACTTAAATGCCATTAAATTAAAAAATTCGACATTTGACACATTTCTAAATTTAAAATTTAAAACATTTCTGACAAGAAGATAAATATAAAATAATAAAATAAATATACAATAAATTGACGGATGATGCAGTAAGTTTCTAAATATTGAAAATTGTATAATTTTTAAACAATTTTATGTTAAAAACATTAAAAATTGAGCGATTTTGAATCTTGCTTCAAACTAAACTGTTTTTATAGTAAGATTAAAATTATTTTTATTTTAAGTTATTTTAAATCAATAATGGATCAATTTTTATTTAATATTTGCATAGTAAAATAAAAAATTATCACTTATAAATTGAAAATTAAAGAATTCAAATTGGAACGTTCAAAAGGCTTTCTATTTCAAACAATTCAATTAGGAATATATTGCATTTTCATCAAAATGGTTAAATTTTCAACAAAACAATTAAAGTTTGAATAAATTAGTAGAATTTTCAAATAAAAAATATGAATATTCAACCAAAAATGGATGAATTTAAATTTTCAGTCAAAAAATTAATTTTCAATAAAAAAAACAGAACATTTTTTTTTTTAGCAATAGTTAGAAGTTAAATTTAAACAAATGATTTTAATGTTTAAACAAATACAATTTTTAGCAAAAAAAAAGATTTGGAGTTTAAATAAAAAACAGTTGCATTTATTCAAAAAAGATTAATGCTAAAAAATGTGAAATTTTATATTTCAACTAAAAAAGAGTTTAATTTCAAAACAAAAGCAGTTGAATTTAAAAAAATTATTTAGAAAAATAATAGTTGATAGTTCAACAGAAAAAAATAATTTTTTATTTTATATTGTTGAAATAGGAACTATCACACTTTTTTGCACATTTATATTTTTTATTTGAAAATTCTACTATTTTGTTTAAAATGATCTATTTTGTTTAAAAGTAATCGGTTTTGTTCAAAATTCATATAATTTATTGAAAATTCAGCATTTTAAACAAAATTTTAACTACTTTGTTCAAATTTTCTTTATTAGTTGAAGGTCAACTGTTTTGTTGAAAATCAGTTTTTTTTAATTGAAAATTGTATTATTCTGTTAAAAAATATGGAATTTGGTTGAAGTTTAACTTTTTGGTTCAAAATTCAAATTTTTTGTAAAGAATTTGCCTCTTTGGATTTAAATTTTAAGTTTAGTTACATTTTTTTTCTTTTGAATGGAAAATCTTTTTTGGTAGAAAATTTTTCTTTTTTCAGTTCAACTGTTTTTTTTATATATAAAAAGATTTTAATTTTTGAAACATCAACTATTACATTTTGTTATTGAAAATTTAACCTAATTGGTTAAACTATAATATGTAACATTTTTGTTGATAATTATATTTTTTGTTTAAATTTGTGTTTATTCAAAATTAAAATCTTTCTGTTTATTTAAAATTTAATTGTACAAAAAATAAACTTAATGGTTAAGAATTGAACTCCTGCGTTACAAAGCGTTTTTTTTTTATTTGAAGATTGATCAATCTAATTGAAAATTCATATCTTTTGTTAAACAACTAACTATTTTTGGAAAATTCGTTTGTTTGGTTAAAAATTAAGTTTTTTAAACTGAAAATTCTACTAACTATTCCATTTTTGGTTTAGAAAAACTGTATTTGAAAATAATACTTTTTTGTTAAAAGTTTAATTATTTCGTTAAAAACTGGATTATTTGATTATATAAAAATTCTCCTTTTTTGTCGAAGGTTACTTTTTTTACCTAAATATTTAAAATTTCCTTTTTTTTTTGAAGAAAATTGATCATTTTTGGTTATAAATTCAACTAAAATACTTCTTGATTAAAGGTTGTACTACTTCTTTAAAATTGTTTTTGTTTTTTTTTTTTAATAAAGAAATATTTGACTGAAAATGCGTTCTTTACTTTTTTGGTTAAAAATGAATTTTTGTGGCTAAAAATGTATTTATTTTATATTTGCTTGAATATTCGTTATTTTGGTAGAAAATTAATTTTCTTGATAGAAAATTTCAACTACTTAGTTAAAAGTTGTACTACTTTGTTTGAAATTCATTTATTAGTTAAGGTTTAACCGTTTTGTAGAAAATTTGTATTTTTTATTGAAAATTCAAATTTTTTGTTGAAAATTTTTCATTTCAGGTTGAAAATTCTATTATTTTTATAACAAATTTAACTATTTGGTTAAAATGAACTTTTTGTTTAAAATGTCAACTGTTTTATTGATAATTCGCCATTTGGTCTTAAAAAATTACTATTTTGTTGAAAAATTGTATTTTGTTTTAATGCCATTATTTTATTAAAAAATGTAACTGTTTGGTTGATATGAACTTTTTGTTCTAAAATTCAACTCTCTTGTAGAGAATTTGCTCCTTTTGCTAAAAAATTCAACAAATTGCTGAAACTTTTTTCTCTCGGAAAAGAAAATCTTTCTTGGTAGAAAATTCAACAATTTTTTTTAATTCCTCTGTTTGTTTTTTCTTCACCTGTTTTTATTTTTAAATAATTTCTTTTTTAATATCAACTACTACATTTTTTATCCAAAAATCATTCTTATTTATCGAAATATCAGATGTTACACTTTTTTTAAATTAATATTTTTCCGTCGAATTCAACTGCTTTTTGTTTCAAATTAAAATCTTTTCGTTTCTTTAAAGATTTATTTTTTTAAATATTAAACCCAGTTGTTAAAAACTAAACTTCATCGTTGAAAAATTGCTTTTTTATTTGTTTTTTTAATCGTTCTTTTTTTATAAATAATTTATTTTTTTGACTGAAAATTTAATTATTCCATTTTTGGTTAGATTTTTTTTATTTGAAAATTCTAGTATTTTACTAAAAATTTAACTATTTTGTTGAGAATTCGACTATTTTGGTAGTAATATTTTTTTATTGAAAATTCGATTTTATTTATATTCATTTGTTACTTAAAATTTAACAATTCCATTTTGGGCTGAAAATTCACCCTTTTTAGTTGAAAGTTCAATTCTTTGGTTCCTAATGAATGTATTTTGTTACAAATTCGTTTTTTTTTGTGTTGTTAAAAAGTTAATCTTATTGATTAAAAAATCAAATGCTTAGATGAAAGTTAAAATACTTTGTTAAAAATTAATGTTTTAGTTGAAAATTCAACTATTTGGTTAAAAAATGTATGAAATTCAAATATTTTGTTGAAAAATTTTTACTTTGGGTTGAAAATTCTATTATTTTGACACAAAATTAAACTATTTGGTTAAAAATAAACTTTTTAGTGAAAATTCGTCTATTTGTTAATAGAACGAGACGAAAACTTGAAAAATAAAAGTGCAAATTTTTTCACGACCCTACTTTTTAATTTTAATAATTATTTCCTCATTTTTACCTCTATTTTTGGACCAGGACTTTTTCCATTGATTGATAAAGGATGCCTATGGATTCCATTTATTAGACAGTATTCGTTACTCTCTTCTTCAGAATCATTACATCGCCTAGAAAAAATAAACCTTGACTTAAAATGAAAGTAGTGTTTATAAAATTTTATAGTCACTTCAACCTATTTAAAAAGCCAAAGGTGATACTTTTATTTTTAATTTATGATAAAATTTATTTCTAAATGTTTCTGAAAATTATTGATAAAAGAGAAAATTTTATTCGATAATGATTTTAGAATATTGGGAAATAATTGTTAATAATAATTGTTCTGGGAATTTTGCTACCTCATTATAATTTCTAAACTTTTTCACGATTTTAAAGAGATAAGAACAAGTAAATTATATATTTCTGAAAAAGTTTTAAATAATTTTTTTTTATTTATTTTTTAATTACGTTTTGAAGATTTTAAAATACGCCAACAAAGAATCTAGAAGATTATAAGTCAATTTTTTAATGTTGCAAAATTTTTAATTTTTTTAGGAAAACTGAATTATTTTTAAAGATATTTAGAGGTTTTGGAAAGATTAAAAAATATATTTAATCTTGAAAAGATATCAAAGTATTTCAAATGATTTCCCACAATTTCAAAAAAGAATTTAGAAAATTTTACAATTTTTCAAAATTAAAAAAAAAAAACGTTAGAAAAAATTCGAGCAAAAAATTTAGAAGATTTTGAATAATTCTGAAAGGTTAAAAGTTGAACTACTTTGTTGAAAATTAATTTTTTTGGCTAAAGATTCATCATTGAAGTTGAAAGTTTCACCTCTTAACTGGAAATTTTTTTCTTTTTTCACTCAAAAATCTTTTATATATAAAATTCAACTCTTTGGTTGAAAATTGAACTATTTTGTTGAAATAACGTTTTTTTTATGAAAAATACATTTTTAACGATAACATAACTTTTTTTATTGAAAATTAAACTACTTGGTATAAGGATGAAAAACTTTGTTAGAAAATATTTCTTTTCATATAAGATTTATAATTTTAGTTGAAAATGTATTTTTTTTAACTGAAAATTGCAACATTCCACTTAAAGATTCATCTTTTTAAGTTATTTGAAAAGTCATCTTTTTATTAAAAAATTAATTTTTTTATATATCTTTTTGTTTAAAAAATTCATCGCTTTTACCAAAAATTTCATAATTTTTTGACTCAAAATTAATTTTATTACTTCTTTTTTTATTGAAAGCTAAACTACTTAGTAGAAGGATGAAGCACTTTATTGAAAAATAAGTCTTTTGTTGAATATTCGCCGTTTTAGTTGAAAATTCATCTATTTAGTAAAAAATTTTTAGTTTTTTTTTCATTGAAAATTAATTTTTTAACTGAAAATTGAACTATTCCAATTAAAGATTAATCATTTTGTGTTAGTTAAGAATTGATTTCTTTCGATGAAAATTGAACTATATTATTGAAAATTCATTTTTTTCTTTTTTAAGTAAACTTGATTTTTTTAAGAATAATAATTTTTTTTTAATTGGACTTATTTGCTGGAAAATTAATATTTTTGGTAGAAAATTCAACTATTTTGTTGAAAATTCGTTTTTCTATGAGTTGTTTTTAGTTTAAAATCAAAGTTTGTTCTAGTTGAAATATTAATAATGCATCAGATTTTTTTTTAATTTACGTGTCTGCTTGAAATTTAAAGATTCAATTATTTGGGTTATAATTAACTTTTTCTTGAAAATTTTCTTTAATATATCTGAATTTTTCAAAATCTTTTTGAATGTTCTCAAGAATCTTAGGAAAATTATATATTATATAACTTTAAAAACAAATAAACGAAGAAAATTAGAAAAATTAATATATATTCACAATTTTTAGTTAGTATTAAAAATTATTTTTTCCTAAAATTAGAATTTGGTTGAAATTTTTTTTCTTGGCTGTAAAATTCGTTTCGTTTGAAGATTCAAATATTTTGTTGACATTTTTTTTATTCTTAATTTCATTTTGTATGAATTACAACTTTAAATTTTTTAATTTAAAGCTTTTGAGTTGAATTATCAATATTACATTTTCAATAAAAATTTATTTTGTGGTTGAAAATTTAACTATTTTCTTGAAAATTCATATTTTCGGGTTAAAAATTAAACTTTTTTTTTTATAGAAAATTCTTCTCTTTCGAAAACATTTTATCTTTTTTGTTACACATGCAACTTTTTAAAAATTATTCTTTTTTTTTGAAAATTCATCTATTTTTGAAGAGTTTTTTTTTATTTCAAATTAAAATCTATTTTGGTTGAAATAGCAATAATGCAACATTTTTTGTTGAGAATTAATCTGTTTGGTAGAAAATTCAACTATTTGTTTAAGATTGAACTTTTTGTTAATTTTTTTTATCAGATGTATCTAAAACCTTAAAATAATATTTAAATCTTCTCAAAAATCTTTAAAAAATTATATTTATATGTTGAGATTTCTTTCTTTCTTAATAATTCCTCATTTCTTTAAATTTCTAAATTTCTTTTTTGATGAACTAAACTTTTTTATTTATAATTAAAATATTCTTTAGCCTATTATTATAGTATCTGGGTTGAGGCCGTTTTGTTGCAATTTAAACTATTCGTTTAAAAATTACCTTTTTGTTCAAATTTTTATCAGACATATCTGAGATCTTAAAAAGAAAATTTGAATTTTCTCCAGAATCTTTAAAAAAAAATGGTATAACTTAAAAAACAAAAAACCGAAAAATAAATAGTTATTCGAAATTTTCTGCGAGAAATTTATTCACATTTTTACGAAGAGAAATAGGATATTAAATAAAGAAGACCTTAAAATCCGTTATGAAATGCAGACTTTACGGTAAATTCTCCCACGAAATTGGGCCAACTGATCGATGTCTGAAATTTGGAATTTTTGAACTTTGGACTCTCGCGAATTATAAATGTCAAATTTAAAACAGCTTCTATAATTAGGGGAAACCTCCTCACACTGGATAATGCAACCTGCATTGGATAATCATTAATTAAAAATACTAATATATATATATATATATAAAATAATTAATTTTAATTAATTACATTAATTTAAATTAATTAAATTAATTTAAATTTAATTAATTTAATTTCATTTAAAATTAATTTAAATTAATTGTTTTTATTTGTGCTCTTAATTAATTATTATCCACTGTAGGCAGGTTGCCCCTATATCTCAATTTTTAGATTTGTTAATTTTTTTATAACAAATAAATTAAACTAAGTAAGCGTCAGAGGTCGTTCCTCCACTTTGTGATAAAAAATTTTATACTCATCCAATTATCTCACCTAGTTAGATCGGTGAGCTGAGTGACGTAGAAATCATACCGGCAGGTTTTCGGTTCTGTTTCAACATTGCAGTCTCGTAAGCAGTCATTATTTTCGTAACCTGAAGAATGGAAACAAGAAGTGAAGACTTTATTCAAATGTTATTATGCAAACATTTTGAAATTGCACAATCTGTAAAGTCTGAATCAATCTCGGAAGAAATTTAATTACAAATAATTAAAGGATGCTTTTTAAAGAAACTATTTTTGTTTATCACAATGTAATTTATTTTTAAAATATTTTCTCATTTTAAAAAAGGTTGAAATTAAAATATTAAAATATTTGTCATGATTTAAGATTGGAAGGCTACTATAATATGTTTAGGGGAACCCTGTCTACAGTGGATAATCATTTATTAAGAACAGAAATAAAAAAAAATCATTTTAATTTTTATTTATTAATTCGTATAGTATTTTTAATTAATGATTATCCACCATAGGTTGCATCGTCTACTGAAACCCCCTCTATTTTTATCTCTTGTAAACTCTGACAAACAAAATGAATAGCTGAATTAATTTTAAAAATTGTTTAAAATAATTGGAAAAACTGTAAATACAAGTGGCAAAAAACGCAGGAAAAATCAGTTCCTGCAATTTAGTTACACTTAAATTCCCATGGTGGCTGAAAATGTCACTTTCAACATTCCCTTATTTTTCCCTGACTATAATTTTTTCTTTACCCTCACCACTAATATTTAAAGACCAAAAATCTTATCTTGTAACATTTTTTATAAAAAAGTAACCAAAAGTAACTAATTTTGAATTTTTTTAATTAGATGAAATTTATAAGAATTCCAGTTGATCTTTTACAAATTCCATCTCAATTCATAAGATTTTAAGGCAAAGGAAGTTAAAATTAAAAGAATTCTAGTTAAGAAGAATTCAAATTAATTTTTTTTTAAATTGTTTCAAAAAATCCATTTATTTCATTAAATTTGGTGTCAATTAAAGGGAATTTAAAGGAAATCACAAGAATTCTAAGATAATCATCAAGATTCAAGGTGCTTAAAAAATTACAAGTGAATTGAAAAACAATTTAAAAATATGAAAAAATTCATTGAATTCAGTAAGTTTGAAATGAATTTATAAAAATTAAATCTGACGAAATACCTAAAACTTCAAGGTGAGTTAAAAAAACTTCAAGATGATTTAAATAAAAACTTTCACAAAGATCAATGGAATTGAGTAGAATTGAGTGAATTCAAAAGAATTGAATGAATTAAATTAAACCTTTTAAAAAATCGAAAATGTCAAGTGGATTGAGTAGAATTCAGTGAATTCAAACGAATTCAAGTAAATTAACAAAAATTTAAGAGAATTCAGAATAAATTAATAAGAATTGCAAAAAATATAATAAAATACCTTATAATTCAAGGTGAGATTAAAAAAGTTCAGGATAAACTAAGTAAAAACTTTACTAAAATCAATTAAATTGAGTAGAATTGAGTGAATTCAAAAGAATTCAAATGAATTGAAAAGAATTTAAAAGAATTCAAAGTAAATTAATAAGAATTGAAAAAAATATAATAAAATACCTTGTAATTCAAGGTGAGATTAAAAAAGTTCAGGATAAACTAAATAAAAACTTTCACTAAAATCAATGAAAATGAGTAGAATTGAGTGAATTCAAAAGAATTCAAATGAATTGAAAAGAATTTAACAGAATTCAGAGTAAATTAATGAGAATTTCAAAAAATCTAATAAAATAGCTAAGCATTCAAGGTGAGATTAAAAAACTTCAGGTTGAATAAAATAAAAAATTTCACAAAGATTAATGGAATTGAGTAGAATTGAGTGAATTAAAAAGAATTTAATGAATTCAGGATAAATTAAATAAAACTTTTTAAAAAATCGAAAATGTCAAGTGGATTGAGTAGAATTCAAGTAAATTAAAAAGAATTTAAGAGAATTCAGAATAAATTAATAAGAATTGCAAAAAATATAATAAAATAGCTCAGAATTCAAGGTGAGATTAAAAAAGTTCAGGATGAATTAAATAAAAACTTTCACTAAAATCAATGGAATTGAGTAGAATTAAGTGAATTCAAAAGATTTCAAGTGAATTGAAAATAATTTAAAAGAATTGAGAATAAATTAATAAGAATTGCAAAAAATCTAATAAAATAGCTAAGAATTCAAGGTAAGATTAAAAAACTTCAGGATGAATAAAATAAAAACTTTCACAGAGATTAATGGAATTGAGTCAAATTGACTGAATTCAAAAGAATTTAATGAATTCAGGATAAATTAAATAAAACTTTTAAAAAAATTAAAAATGTGAAGTGGATTGAGTAGAATACAGTGAATTCAAAAGAATTCAAGTAAATTAAAAAGAATTTAAGAGAATTCAGAATAAATTAATAAGAATTGCAAAAAATATAATAAAATAGCTCAGAATTCAAGGTGAGATTAAAAAAGTTCAGGATGAATTAAATAAAAACTTTCAATAAAATCAATGGAATTGAGTAGAATTTAATGAATTCAAAAGAATTCAAGTGAATTGAGAATAAATTAATGAGAATTGCAAAAAATCTAATAAAATAGCTAAGAATTCAAGGTGAGATTAAAAAACTTCAGGATGAATCAAATGAAAACTTTCACAAAAATCTATGGAAATGAATAGAATTGAGTGAATTCAAAAGAATTTAATGAATTCAGAATGAATTAAATAAAAACTTTTAAAAAATCAAAAATATCAAGGAGATTGAGTAGAATTCAGTAAATTTAAAAGAATTCAGAATAAATTTATAAGAATTGCACAAAATCTAATGAAATAGCTAAGAATTCAAGGTGAGATTAAAAAACTTCAGGATGAATTGAATACAAACTTTCACAAAAATCAATGGAATTGAGAAGAATTGAGTAGAATTGAGTGAATTCGATAGTTCAGGATGAACCAAATAAAAACCTTTTTTTAAATATAAAAAATCAATGTAAGTGAGTAAATTCAGAAGAATTTAAGTGAAGTAAAAGGAATGAAAAAGAATTGAGAGTGAATTACAAATTACTTCAACAATTGTTTGTTTGTTTTTAATACTTCAAAATGCATTAATTCTTGTGAATAAATTCTTTGAAATTCATTAAAATATTATAAAATTCCGTGAAATTCTATGAAATCTAGTATTTCTTGAAATAAAAAAAAAATATTAAAATACCTTCAAAGCTTTTAAAATTTCTTTAAATCGTTAAAATATTCGGAAATCTTATAAAATTGAAAAAAATATTTTTAAATATTTAAAAAACTTATGGGTCTTGTAAAATCGTTCGATATTGTCCAAAATTCTATGAAATTTTTTACAATCACATGAAAATGTTTTTCTATCTTTGGAAACCTCTTTAAATTATAATTTTTCTTGAAAATGTCACAGAATCTTTTAAAATAGCCTAAATATTTCAAAAACTTTGAAATACCTTCAAATTATGGAAAATTACTGAAAATTCCTTGGAATCTTTTAAAATGCCCTAAATTAGTTCTAATAATTTGCAATCTTCTAAAATCCCTTCAAATTCTTTAAAATTCCATAGAATTTTTAAAAATACCCTAAACTCTTTGCAATACTTTGAAATCCCTTCAAATACTTGAAAATAATTGAAAATTCCTTTGTATCTTTTAGAATGTTTTAAAATATTTTTAATTCTTGAAAATCTTGTGCAATCACTTAAAACTTTTTAAACGCTTGAAAATTCCCTGGAATTTTTTAAATACCCTAAAATGTTTCAAATACTTTGGAATCCCGTCAAATTATTAAAATCTATTAAGTAAAAAAAACCCCTTTAAAATAACTGAAACCTATTAAAAATTCCTTATGTTTAAAAATACCTCAAATCCCTTGAAATATTTTGAAATCACTCAAAACTATTTAAAGTTCTTAAAAATTTCTTTTAATTTTTAAAAACATCCTAAAATCTTCTAAATACTTGGGATTCTCTTTAAAATATTGAAAACTATCAAACCCTTTTTGGAATTTTTTTATATTTTAAATATACCCTAATTTATTTTAACTACTTTTGAATCTTTTGAAATACCTTAAGACTTTTGAAGGTTCTTGACAATTGCTTGGAAGCTTTTTAAATACCCTAAAATATTTCAGATTGTTTGGAATCGTTTCAAATTACCTTAAGACTTTTTAAACTCTTGAAAATTCCTTGGAATTTTTAAAAATACCCTAAAATCTTTCCAATACTTTGGAAAATCCGGAACATGATTGAAAAGAAATAGAAAATTTCTTGGAATCTTCTAGAATGCTTTAAAATATTTACAATCCTTGAAAATCTTCTGCAATCCCTTAAAACTTTTTGAAACTCTTGAAAATTCCTTGGAATTTTTTTAAATACCCTTACATCTTCCAAATTATTTGAAATGCCGTCAAATTATTGAAAATATTTCAGATTCTTCGGAATCCTTTCAAATTACTGAAATCTTTTTAAAATTCCTTAAAATATTATAAAATACCCAAAAATCCAGCTATTGAAAATTATTCAAAATTCCTTGGAATCTTTTAAAATACCTTACAATATTTTAAATCCTAAGGAATCTTTCGAAATGTCTTAAAATTATAATCCTTCATTCTATGCAAATATTTTCAAAATTTTTCAAAGTTTTTAAAGCTTTTAGAAATTCCTTGGAAGTTTTTTTTAATACTTGACAATCTTTAGCATCCTTTGGTATTCTTTCAAATAATTGAAATCTTATTAATAATTTCTCGATATTTTTTTTAATATTTAAAAATTTTTCAAATTCCCTGAAATCTTTCAAAAGTCCCTTAAAACTCTTAAAAGCTTTTGAAAAATTCTCTGATGTTTTAAAAATATATAAAAATCTTTAAAATCATTTAGAATACTATTAAGCTTTAGAAGTATATTAAAAATTACTTGGAATCTTTGAAAATACCCTAAAATCCTTTTAAATCATTGAAATCTTATTAAAAATTCCTCGATATTTTTTTTAATGTCCTAAAATGTTTCAATTACCCGGAAATTTTTTGAAAATTCTTTAAAACTCTTGAAAGCTTTTGAAAATTTATTAGATGTTTTAAATATACAATACATTTTTTTAAATCATTTAAAATATCATTAAGGTATAGATGTATATTACAAATTTCTTGAAATATTTTAAAATACCCTAAAATATTCAAAAATCTTCGAAATCTTTTGAAATACCTTGAAATTAAATTACCATTAAATAGTTTTTAATTATCTAAAATTTTTCTATAGAAATAAAACTCTTCTAAAGTCTTCCGAAATCCCTACAAATTCTTTAACCATATTACAAATTCCTTAAAACCTTTAAAAAAAACCTGAATATTTCAAATAATTGGAAATTTTTTAATTTTTAAAACCTATTCAAAATTCCTTGAAATCTTTCAAAATACCCCAGCATATTTCAAATCATTTGCAATCTTTTAAACTCCCTTGAAACTTTTTAAAGTTCTTTAAAATTCCTTGGAAGCTTTTTTAATACCTGACCGTCTTTAACATCGTTTGGAATCCCTTTAAATCATTTTAATCTTATTAAAAATTCCTCGATATTTTTTTAAATATGCTAAAATGCTTTAAATTCCCTGAAATCTTTTCAAAATTCTTTAAAATTCTTAAAAGCTTTTCAAAATTCATTTGATGTTTTAAATATACAATAAAATATTTAAAATCATTTAAAATATTATTATGGTATAGAAGTATATTAGAAATTTTTTTAAATCTTTTAAAATATCCTAAAATATTCAAATACCTTCGAAATCTTTTGAAATACCTTGAAATAAAATTACCATTAAATAATTCTCAAATATTTAAGAAAATTTCTATAGGAATAAAACTCTTTAAATTCCTTCGAAACCCCTAAAAATTCTTTAAACCTGTTAAGAATTCATTGAAATCTTTAAAAATACCCTAGAATATTTTTAATCTTTTAAATTCCCTTGAAACTTTTTAAAGCTCTTGAAAATAATATAATATATAATAATTAAAATAAATTCTAAAATCCTTTATAATCTTTTATAATCCTTTCAAACTTTTTAGAAACTCAATTTCTTTTTAGGTAAAGTTTATATAAATAAATAATCTTCGACGGAAAACAAGTAAGACGCAAATTTTTTCATCGAAATATAAGATTTAAAAAAAATTATAAATGCAATCTTATTTATTTATACCTGAAGTTCCAAAAAAGTGCTTATTTTTTATGATCTTTTTAATAAACTAAAAAAGCACCTACATATTTTTAAGGTTCAAACATTTTTTTCTATTTTTTAATGATCCAGTGTAAGCAAATTTTTACGAATTTTGTCTAAAAATGGCTCATGTTGCAAGACCCCTAAAAAATATACCATTTTTTTAAACTGAAAAGTATTGATGTATTTTATTAGTTTATTAGTAAAAGTATCACAAAATAAAATAACAAAACACCTTCTTTTGCCAACTTTAGGTACAAATTAACAAAATTGCATTTTTCATCATTTTCAAAAAATATTATATTTTAACAACAAATCTTTTCTTACTTTTTTCATTTATTGTACTTCCATAAACTATACAAAAACAAAATTAAGAAATTTTTGTGTTCCGTACACACAAAATTAAACGAATTAGAAAATTTTCAAATTTCAATTGACCAGTCTAATTGTGAGAAAGGTTAGACTTTTATTTTTTCCTTTATTTGTAATACCAAGCAGAAACTTTTCAGTGCTATTGCCAATAAATCCAATCATTTATATTATTTTCGATCCACTCAAAGCCAATAGTATAAATTAAAAAAAAAAAGTATAATTAAAACTTACCTGAGGTTTGAACAGTTTGGATTGATATTATAAAAATTCCGAGAGGAAAAATATGGAATTTATTCGACTTCATGATGACCCAGAATTGCTGGGTTTGAAGAGAACTGTGCGATTCGCATTGAAGATGTAGAGCGGCCGAGAATCGAATATCTGGATACGCGCGTCCACTATCACGATCGGATGAGGACTCGCGAGCTCGGACCGAGATGGTGAAAGCAAGGCCTAGGTTAAGACTAAAGACGCGAGAGTACGAGAGTTCGAAGACAACCGGTTCCCGGGGCCTATAGCCTCATTCTGATGATTTAATTGCAATATGGGAGACTAAAACCAACTGCAAGTCAAGCACCCTCAATTATCCAAAAATAAATACTGATTTTAGAATTTTATCCGAATTTCAATCCAGAACAAGCCAGAATTTTGCTAGAAATATGTAGTATAACTATCAGCAGATTTTACTATAATTATTTTTATTTTACTATAAAGAATATTTTAAAAAATCATTATTAATTATTTGACCATTTTCCAACATATTGATTCCATTTATTAAGGGCATGCTCTTCGTGACCACGTGACCAAACTTGTCGCCGGATATGAGCATTATTTTTTGGTGTTCACTGTGTCCACACGGATTGAGATATCGTGTTTAAAATTTGACAGATTAAATAAAAAGCACTAAAGAACGTTTGTATGCATCAATGTGTTTATAGTTTTAAAGAAAGTTTATTTATAAATTGATGAAAAAGGATATTACCATTCGAGTTATAGCGCTATGCGGACAATTTTTGGTTTGATGCATTTCGGATTTTTTGGTTCGCGTATATTGAGCACTGACACCAGTTTTTGAATAAATCGTCTAAACCTTTAAAAAAATTAATGTAAGCAATAAAATTTGCACATTCGTTGCAAATCAACAAATAAGTATCTGCATAAACGTAACCTATAATTATTTTTGGAGCATTTTTAGCGATTTCTAGCGGAGAGAAAAAGAAACTTTGACCGTCGATAAAGTCGAGAACACGTGACTAAGTTCATTCATAATATTTTTCTATGGAGAATGAAATGATTTTCATTATTTTCGGTTCTCACTACGTCCAAACGGATTGAGATATCGTGTTCAGGATTTAGGAAGTTATACCGAAATCACTAAGGAACGTTTGTATGTATAAAAATGTTCATAATTACGAAGAAAGTTTTCGAGTAAAATACTACAGGAATTAGGAAACAAACGTTTAACGTCGATAAAGTAGATGCCTCGATGTAAAAAAAATCGAGGAACATCTTAGAATGTCATACTCGAAAATTCGTCCAAGTCCCATCTTGAGAAATGTGCATCTTTAGAAAATAATTAAAATTTTCTAATGGTCATATATTCTTGTAGATTTTTTGTGCTGGTATGAAACAATTCCAAGAATGAAAATAAAATTTCGCCCGGGGTCGAAAGACAAGGCGAGTCCGACGCTGAGTCCCGCTGGTTGGTTCACTATCAACAATAGTTATCAGCTGATCGATTGAACGTCAAGAATTATGGAAGTTGGTTGGAGAACTCCGACCAGTAAATTTTAGCACATTGCTGGTGTTGCTATGTTTCCAATTTGAAATTTAT